>NC_092372.1:216419733-216737756 GCF_030028105.1 Mobula birostris | reverse complement strand
TGAGGGGGAGGAGGCACACAGAGGGGGAGATGGGGAAGAGGCTCAGAGAGGGGGAGATGGGGGAAGAGGCACCGAGAGGGGGTGAGGGGGAGAGGCACAAAGAGGGGGTGAGGGGGAGAGGCACAGGAGGGGAGATGGGAGAGGCACAGAGAGGGGGAGAGGGGGAAGAGGCACAAGAGGGGGGGGTGAGGGGGAGAGGCACAGAGAGGGGGGGAAGGGGGAGAGGCACAGAGAGGGGGTGAGAGGGGGAGAGAGGCACAGAGAGGGGGTGAGAGGGGGAGAGGCACAGAGAGGGGGAGATGGGGAAGAGGCACAGAGAGGGAGTGAGAGCGGGAGAGGCACAGAGAGGGGGAGATGGGGAAGAGGCACAGAGAGGGGGGTTGAGAGGGGGAGAGCACAGAGAGGGGGTGAGAGGCACAGAGAGGGGGTGAGGGGAGAGGCACAGAGAGGGGGTGAGGGGGGAGAGGCACAGAGAGGGGGGGAGTGGAGAGGGGGGAGAGGCACAGAAGAGGGGGTGAGGGGGGAGAGGCACAGAGAGGGGGTGAGGGGGGAGAGGCACAGAGAGTGGGGTGAGTGGCGGAGAGGCACAAAGAGGGGGGGTGAGAGGGGGAGAGGCACAGAGAGGGGGAGATGGGAAGAGGCACAGAGAGGGAGTGAGAGGGGGAGAGGCACAGAGAGGGGGAGATGGGGAAGAGGCACAGAGAGGGGGGTGAGAGGGGGAGAGGCACAGAGAGGGGTGAGGGGGGAGAGGCACAGAGAGGGGGTGAGGGGGGAGAGGCACAGAGAGGGGGTGAGGGAGAGGCACAGAGGGGGTGAGGGGAGAGGCACAGAGGGGGTGAGGGGGGAGAGGCACAGAGAGGGGGTGAGGGGGGAGAGGCACAGAGAGGGGGTGAGGGGGGAGAGGCACAGAGGGGGTGAGAGGGGGGAGAGGCACAGGGGGGGTGAGGGAGGGAGAGGCAGAGAGAGGGGTGAGGGAGGGAGAGGCAGAGAGGGTGTGAGGGGGAGAGGCACAGAGAGGGGTGAGGGGGGAGAGGCACAGAGGGGGGTGAGGGGGGAGAGGCACAGAGGGGGGTGAGGGGGAGAGGCACAGAGAGGGGGAGATGGGGAAGAGGCACAGAGAGGGGGTGAGGGGGGAGAGGCACAGAGAGGGAGTGAGGGGGGAGAGGCACAGAGAGGGGGTGAGGGGGGAGAGGCACAGAGAGGGGGTGAGGGGGACAGGCACAGAAGAGAGGGTGAGAGGGACAGGCACAGAGAGGGAGGGGGTGAGAGGGACAGGCACAGAGAGGGAGGGTGAGAGGGACAGGCACAGAGAGGAGGGTTGAGAGGGGGACAGGCACAGAGAGGGGAGAGGGGGGGAGAGGCACAGAGAGGGGTGAGGGGGAGAGGCACAGAGAGGGGGTGAGGGGGAGAGGCACAGAGAGGGGTGAGGGGGAGAGGCACAGAGAGGGGTGAGGGGGGAGAGGCACAGAGGGGGTGAGGGGGAGAGGCACAGAGGGGGGTGAGGGGGGAGAGGCACAGAGGGGTGAGGGGGGAGAGGCACAGAGGGAGAGGGGGAGAGGCACAGAGGGGGGTGAGGGGGGAGAGACACAGAGGGGGGTGAGGGGGGAGAGGCACAGAGAGGGGGAGATGGGGAAGAGGCACAGAGAGGGGGTGAGGGGGAGAGGCACAGAGGGGGGTGAGGGGGGAGAGGCACAGAGAGGGGGGAGGGGGAGAGGCACAGGAGGGGGGGAGGGGGAGAGGCACAGGGAGGGGGGGTGAGAGGGGGAGAGGCACAGAGAGGGGGTGAGGGGGGAGAGGCACAGAGGGGGGAGTGGAGAGGCACAAGAGGGGGGGAGGGGGAGAGGCACAGAGGGGGGGAGGGGAGAGGCACAGAGGGGGGAGGGGGAGAGGCACAGAGAGGGGGTGAGAGGGGGAGAGGCACAGAGAGGGGGTGAGAGGGTGAGAGGCACAGAGAGGGAGTGAGGGTGGAGATGGCACAGAGAGAGGAGAGAGGGGGGAGAGGCACAGAGGGGGGTGAGGGGGGAGGAGGCACAGAGACGGGGTGAGGGGAAGAGGCACAGAGAGGGAGTGAGGGGGAGAGGCACAGAGAGGGGGTGAGAGGCACAGAGAGGGGGGTGAGAGGCACAGAGAGGGGGGAGGGGGGAGAGGCACAGAGAGGGAGTGAGGGGGAGAGGCACAAGAGGGGGTGAGGAGGGGGAGAGGCACAGAGAAGGGGTGAGGGGGGGAGAGGCACAGAGAGGGAGTGAGGGGAGAGGCACAGAGAGGGGGTGTGAGAGGGGGAGAGGGCACAGAGAGGGGGAGATGGGAAGAGGCACAGAGAGGGGGTGAGGGGGGGAAGAGGCACAGAGAGGGAGTGAGGGGGAGAGGCACAGAGAGGGGGGGTGAGATGGGGAAGAGGCACAGAGGGGGGGTGAGAGGGGAGAGGCACAGAGGGGGGTGAGAGGGGGAGAGGCCACAGAGGGGGGGTGAGAGGGGGAGAGGCACAGAGGAGGGGGTGAGAGGGGGAGAGGCACAGGGGGGGGTGAGAGGGGGAGAGGCACAGGGGGGTGAGGGAGGAGAGGCACAGGGGGGTGAGGAGGAGAGGCACAGAGGGGGGGGTGGAGGGGGAGAGGCATAGAGAGGGGGTGAGGGGGGAGAGGCACAGAGAGGGGGGTGAGGGGGGAGAGGCACAGAGAGGGGGGTGAGGGGGGAGAGAGAGGGGGGAGAGAGGGGGGAGAGGCCACAGAGAGGGGAGATGGGGGAAGAGCACAGAGAGGGGTGATGGGGAGAGGCACGAGAGGGGGGGAGGTGGAGAGCACAGAGGGGGGGAGGGGAGAGGCACAGAGGGGGGGAGGGGGAGAGGCACAGAGAGGGGGTGAGAGGGGGAGAGGCACAGAGAGGGGGTGAGAGGGGGAGAGGCACAGAGAGGGAGTGAGGGTGGAGAGGCACAGAGAGGGGGAGAGAGGGGGGAGAGGCACGAGGGGGGTGAGGGGGAGAGGCACAGAGAGGGGTGAGGGGGAAGAGGCACAGAGAGGGAGTGAGGGGGGAGAGGCACAGAGAGGGGGGTGAGAGGCACAGAGAGGGGGGTGAGAGGCACAGAGAGGGGGGTGAGGGGGGAGAGGCACAGAGAGGGAGTGAGGGGGGAGAGGCACAGAGAGGGGGTGGAGAGGGGGAGAGGCACAGAGAAGGGTGAGGGGGGGAGAGGCACAGAGAGGGAGTGAGGGGGAGAGGCACAGAGATGGGTGAGAGGGGAGAGGCACAGAGAGGGGGAGATGGGGAAGAGGCACAGAGAGGGGTGAGGGGGGAAGAGCACAGAGAGGAGTGAGGGGAGAGGCACAGAGAGGGGGGGTGAGGGGGGAGAGGCACAGAGCGGGGGGTGAGATGGAAGAGGCACAGAGGGGGGGAGAGGGGGAGAGGCACAGAGGGGGGGTGAGAGGGGGAGAGGCACAGAGGGGGGGTGAGAGGGGGAGAGGCACAGAGGGGGGGTGAGGGGAGGAGAGGCACAGGGGGGTGAGGGAGGAGAGGCACAGGGGGGTGAGGGGGGAGAGGCACAGAGGGGGGGGTGAGGGGGGAGAGGCACAGAGACAGGGGGGTGAGGGGGGGAGAGGCACAGAGAGGGGGGGTGAGGGGGGAGAGCACAGAGAGGGGGGTGAGGGGGAGAGGTGAGGGGGGAGAGAGGGGGGAGAGCACAGAGAGGGGGAGATGGGAGAGCACAGAGAGGGGGTGAGGGGGGAGAGGCACAGAGAGGGGTGAGGGGGGAGAGGCACAGAGAGGGGGTGGAAGGGGGAGAGCACAGAGGGGGGGTGAGGGGGGAGAGAGGGGGAGAGGCAGAGAGGGAGAGGGCTCTGAGAGGGGGTGAGAGGGGGAGAGGCACAGAGAGGGGGGAGATGGGGGAGAGGCACAGAGAGGGGTGAGGGGGGAGAGGCACAGAGAGAGGGAGATGGGGGAGAGGCACAGAGAGGGGGTGAGGGGAGAGGCACAGAGAGGGGGAGATGGGAAGAGGCCAGAGAGGGGGTGAGAGGGAGAGAGGCATAGAGAGGGGTGAGAGGAGAGAGGCATAGAGAGGGGGGGTGAGGAGGGGAGAGAGGGGGAGAGCACAGAGAGGGGCAGAGGCACAGAGAGGGGGTGAGAGGGGGAGAGGCACAGAGAGGGGGGTGAGAGGGGAAGAGGAGAGCATCAAAAGATCAGCATAACATTGTGGGCCGTAGAACCCACACTGTTCCCTCCCCCAACCCCGGTAACTGATTTTTCTGACCTGGGGAATCTGTGAAAGCAGCTGTTTGTTACTCAGGATGAAGCTATGAAATTAAGAGAGGCAGAGACAGGGTGGCTCTCCATGAAGACCACAACCTTGTTGCTGGGTGTGGAGGCTCACGTGCTTCAAAGACCCGGACAGCTACATTGGCTCCTTATACTCTGGCTCTTGGTGGGGGTCACCCATGCCAAACAGGTTAAAGGGTAGAGGTCAGACTAAGAGTGGTCCACCGGTCCTCCAGGTTCGGGGGTTCAGTTCAGGGCTAACAACCCTGACTGGTGAAACAAAATTGTTCTGGAACCAGTAATGAAGAACCGTTCTACATACATACAGACAGACAGACTGACAGAGGACTTCACTGTGGCCCTAAATGCCAGCAGCATAACGGGCAGCAAGTAAGATAGGGTGGACTGTACCTTGATGGATAAGAACAAGAGAGCGTAGGCTTAAAAGGAGGGAAAGGAGATTTAAAGGGACAGCTATCGAGTGTATCGTCATGCGCACAGGTACACTGAGGTACAAGGACAATAAAATCTCACTTGCACTGAGGTACACAAGCCATGCACAACATACAAATTATGCACAAATCATTCTATACTGTGGAAAAGGCTGTGCAAATGCACGATCTGATTGAAGGGGGAGGTCTACTCACGCAGAGTATCTGAAGCACGCTGACGTGGTGCACGTCATTTAGGGAACAGGAATTCCCCCCTTACGGCATTCACAAATCATTACACTTTAACATCTGAGAAGTGTGAGATTCAATCTTACAGAATTTATGTGGTAAATCTTAAATGCTTGGTTTTAAAAAAAACTTGCATTTGCTGACGCACATTGAAATGAATTGGCTTCACGCAGCAGAAAAATCTCCAAGTGGCCCATTTTCTAGGACTGCTAACTTGTGCATAGACTGTGGGGGGTCGGCTATACACACAGCCACGTTTATGAGGCATTTAGGCCGGTGTCTACACAGGCAAGGCACAGAATCCACAGGCCTAAATGGGGGGGAGGTGGGACTAATGAGGAAGGGCCGAAGGATTAATTTCTCTACTGCACAGCTGTTACTGCTCAATCCAACTCATCACGTTTCAATGTTAATATTTTTGATGAAAGGGCCGGCCAGGCTGTAACATGAAATGACACTTGGACCCAGTTCGCAAACCAGTTCAACTTCATTCCATTCGAACTGGAAAAACTCCTCTGCTTTGTGCCTCCGAGGGTTCTTGGCAGGTAACCAAACCGTGATGAAATGCAAGAGGGCTCCCATATGCTACGAGAGGCTTTTTGGTTCATGCCAAGGAACTTCCCTCCTCACATTCGACATCACCACATACCAAACTTATTTCTGCTCCTGCAAATTAGGTGTCCCACACAAACCCTTTAAAATCAAAACACCCAAGGAATATGCTTCAGATTCGGCGACAAGACTCTGAGATAAGACCAGAAGACGTCGGAGCAGAATTGGACCACTGCTCCGTCATTCCATCATGGACAATCCAATATCCCTCTCAACTCATTCTCCTGCCATTTCCCCACTCTTACTAATAAAGAACAGCATAGTAGCATAGTGGTTAGCACAACGCTTTACAGAACAGGTAACCCCGGTTCAATTCCCACCGTTGCCTGTAAGAAGTTCGTACGTTCTCCCTGTGACTGCGTGGGTTTCCTCCGGGTGCTCTAGTTTCCTCCCACAGTCCAAAGACATACCGGTTGGTAGGTTACTTGCTCATTGTGAATTGCCGCATGATTAGCCCAGGATTAAATCGGGGGGAGGGGAGGGGAATTGCTGGGGTGGTGGCCCACTCTGTGCTGTACCTCCATCGCCGCCTGTGGTAATGAATTCCACAGCATCCAATGCTCTGAACTGGAAGCTGCATTATAGAGGCATAGATCGAGCGGACACCCAGAAACCTTTTCCCAGCTAATACAAGGAAGCACAATTTTAATGCGACTGAAGGGAAGTATTTGGTGTGAGGATGTCAGAGACATGGGATTCCCCCCCTCCCTCTGGGAGTGGGGTATACGTGGAATATCCTGGCAGGGGTGGTGGGACAGGCAGACACATTAGGGGCATTTCAGACATCCTCAGATGGGCCCATTGGTTGAAGATCTACTCTAGATTGACCCTAGAGTAGGTGAAATGTGGACACAACACCCCATACTACTGTGCTGCAGTGTTCTATTCCCTGAACTTACTCATTCATATCCATTGTCAATATGGGCGTCGGCGCTAATAAAACAGACTCCCACCCTGCGCTAAAGTGGGGAACTTGAATGAACATAAAATTAGATAAACTTATGGAATCGATCAGACCATTCAGCCCCTTGGCTCATGCTAACCAAAAGTAAACCATGTTCATTCCTGGCCCACAGTTCTGAGGACCACATCTCTTCAGTCCCACTCGAGCAACTCCTGGATGTGAGGATATTGATCGATTGAGATTCAGTGTGGAACAGACTCTTGCAGCCCTTCAGCCCAGCTGTCCAGC
The DNA here is from genome assembly GCF_030028105.1 of Mobula birostris. Classification (NCBI taxonomy): domain Eukaryota; kingdom Metazoa; phylum Chordata; class Chondrichthyes; order Myliobatiformes; family Myliobatidae; genus Mobula; species Mobula birostris. The sequence continues at coordinate 216,731,033 of NC_092372.1, read as the reverse complement.
AACCCACTGACTTAATCCGAGCCTAGTCACAGGACAATTTACAATGACCAGTTAACCTACTAACCAGAGCGTCTTTGCACTGTGGGAGGAAACCGGAGCAGCCAAGGGGAGAACGCACAAACCGAACACTATGTTTGCCTCTGTCTGAACTCCTGAGAATGTTATATCCCTGCATGAACTCTTCCCATCATTCTCATCTCTGCTTATTGTAGCTCTCCAGCCTGGTAAGTTCCTAGGGCACCTCTCCAGTGCAGTGCCAGCCTTCCTGCAATGTGCTGGACAGCCGCAGTCTACTCATGCATGTTCTCTACACGTGGTCTACTGATGCATATTCTCTACACGGTCTACACATGCATGTAGACTTCCCAGCAACTTGATAGCAATCAATAGACACAAGCAGAGATGTGACTAGCAAGGCACTGCATTAATACTGAGTGCATTGTCACGCTACAGCACAGGAACAGGCCCTTCAGCCCACCACAGCCATGCTAACCCATCTGCCATTTCACAGTAATCCCAGATGATGCATCCTTCTATGCCTTGCCATTCTTTGGCAGAGAATAACTTCCTCAAATCCCCTCTAATCTTTCCCATCAACCTGTCACATAGTTACTGGCACTTGCCGGGGGGGGCGGTGGAATCGAATGCTTTATTTCCATTTCCCTCAGCAAATGTTATATCACTCCATTGAGAATTCTAATGCTTGATTCTAGTGGAGAATTTTATCTCCACCATTAACTGTGTCTGCATCGCTCTCACCTCTCCTTATTACTCTAATTCTCTATCTTGAAACGTCCTTACCTGCCTACACATCTCTTCAACGTAGCTATAGCCAAGATTACCGCTTTTTCTGGCAGCGAGTTCTTATTATCAAGCACTCTGTGTGGGGTGAACAAACCTCTCAAACTCCCTTTGAAACTCCTTCCTCTCACCTTAAACCTAGGCTCTCTTGCTTTTGATATCCAAATTTTTTTAAAAACTCAAATTCCTTTAAAAGCTCCTTCCTGTCTGACATGTTGGTCCACAGCTTCCTCTTCTGCCACAATGAGGCCACTCTCAGGTTGGAGGAGCAAAGCCTCATATTCCATATGGTTAGCCTCCAACTTGAACATCGATTTCCCCAACTTCTGGTAATTTCTCCCACTCCTACTTCCTTCTTCTATTCCCCCACTGTCGGCTCCCTTCTTCTCTTCACACCCATCTATCAGCCCCCTTCCATTTCTCCCATTGTCCACTCTCCTTTCCTATCAGATTCCTCCTTCTTCAGCCCTTTGCCATTTCCACCTATCACCTGCCAGCTTCTCACTTCATCACCCCTTCCCCACCCGCCTGGTTTAACCTATCACCTTCTAGCCTGTGCTCTTTCACCTTCTCCCACCTTCTTATTCTGGCATCATCCCCCCTTCCTTTCCAGTCTCCATGAAGGATCCCGGCTTGAAATAACGTCAACTATTTACTCTTATCTATAGATGCTGCTTGACCTGCTGAGTTCCTCCAGCATTGTGTGTGTTGAACCCATGCCATCTTGTTGTTGACATCCTTAACATAGGAAAGAAATGCTGACTACCCACCCTGCAAATGGCTCACATAATTTCATACACCTCTCCAGCCTCCTCCTCTCCAGGGAAAACCAGCACAGCCCATCAATCTCTCCCCATAACTGAAGTCTTCCCCCAGTCCATGCAACGTCCTGGCCCTCTCCCCAATGCAGTCACCTCATTCCTATGGTGTGGTGACCGGAACGGCGTGCAATACTCCCAAGGGCGACTGAGCCAGTGCTCTCTCACACTGCAACGCAAGATCCCAGCCCTGACCCAGGAAGGTAAGCATGCAACAACTGATTGTGGACTGCAGGAAGGGTAACGCAAGGGATCGCACACCAGTCCTCAAAGACGGATCAGAAGTGGAAAGGGTGAGCAATTTCAAGTCTCTGGGTCTAGATCTCTAAGGATCTACGTTCTGGGCCCAACACGTCGACAAAGGCTATACTGTCAAACTTCATTGGCAGTTTGAGGGGATTTGATATGTCACCAAAGACACTTACAAATTTCTACCAATGTACCATGGAGAACATTCTTACTGGTTGCATCACCGTCTGGTATGGAGGGTCACCGTACAGGATCAGAAAAGGCTGCAGAAAGTTGTGAACAGGTCAGCTCCATCCTGGGCACCAGCCTCCCCAGCATCCAGGACATCTTCAAGGTGCGGTGCCTCAAAAATATTACGTGATGGGTACTGTGCCGTAGTGGTCAGCACAACGCTTTAGGGTATCAGTGACCTGGGTTCAATTCCTGCCGCTACCTGTAAGGAGTTGCTACGTTCTCCCTGTGACTGCGTGGGTTTCCTCCGGGTGCTCTGGTTTCCCCCCACAGTCCAAAGACATACCGGTTGGTGGGTTCATTGGTCATTGTAAATTGTCCCGTGATTAGGCTGGAGTGAAATCTGGGATTGCTGGGCAGTTCGGGGCAGTTGCTGGGCCGGAAGGGCCTATTCAGTGTTGTGTTTCAATAAATATTAAACCCGATTCTGAATCTGCTTTCTTCACTGTCCTATCCACCTGTCTTATAGGATAAGGGAGCTGTCAACGTCCAGACAATCTGGAATCAGGACTTGAGGAAGACAATGAGTTAACACACAGAAGAGGCATGCAAGCATCCTTCACATAATCCTCCATTTTCCTTTCATCCACGTGCCTTTCCAAGAGTGTTTTAAATGGCCCTAACACGCAAAATTCTGCAGGTTGTGTCCGGTGCTCCTCCACATGGGTGAGACCCCGTCCTAATTTGGGGGACCCCTTCGTTGAGCACATCCGCTCCATCTGCCAAAAGCGGAACTTCCCGGTGGCCAAACATTTTAATTTCCATTCCGACTTGTCGGTCCTATGGTCTCCTCTTGTGCCACGATGAAACTACCCCCAGGGTGGTGTAGCAACACCTCATGTTCCACTTGGGTCGCCTCTAACCTCCATGAATGTCAATTTTTCCTTTCAATTATATAATAAAAATTCCCTCCTCTTCCCCTCTTCTATTCCCACTGGCTTCTCACTTCTTCTCATCCACCTATCGCCTCTCCCTCCTGCTTCCCTTTCTTCTTTGGTCCACTCTCCTCTCCTATCAGGCTCCTTCCTCCCCCGCCCTTTACCTTTCCCACCCACCTGGTTTCACCTGTCACCTACTGGCTTGCCTCCTTCATGCCCCCCCACCCACTTCTGTTTATTTTGGTTTCTCCCCCCCTTCCACTGACCACTGTTCCCAGGCCCTCAAACAGTGCACGGGGAGACTCCAGGCCCTCAAACAGTGCACGGGGAGACTCCAGGCCCTCAAGCACTGCACGAGGAGACCCCAGGCCCTCAAACAGTGCACGAGGAGACACCAGGCCCTCAAACAGTGCACGGGGAGACACCAGGCCCTCAAACAGTGCACGGGGAGACACCAGGCCCTCAAACAGTGCACGGGGAGACTCCAGGCCCTCAAACACTGCACGGGGAGACACCAGGCCCTCAAATACTGCACGAGGAGACACCAGGCCCTCTCCACTGGAAGCCTGTGGCCTGCTAATCAGTGTTGTTCTCCTCCCGTTAACCCTTTCAGCACCCACCTCTAATCCCCAGGGCCTCGGCTTAAAATAGCCAACCATGAGCAATCACACAGCATCTTTCTCATCCATCATCTCAACGATGCTTCGCAGAGAAGCAAATTAATCACCTTGGAAGCATGGTGATTGATGAGAAGACGGAAAGTGCAAAGCACAATGCTAACTAACTGGGGAATATCAGCATTTATGGCTCTTTTTGGAACTGTCTGCCTAACAGCACTGCCGGAGCATCTTCGTCACACGTCCATAAAACTCAGGATGTATGAACTTTAAGAAAGGGGTTCAATTCCTGTGGCTGTCTGTAAGGAGCTTTGTTGCTTATTTAACATAGCAGAGTATGGCCATTCGGCCCATTGAGCCTGTGCCGCCATTAGGGTTGGCTGATGTATTTTCCCCCTCAATCTCATTCTCCTGCCTTCTCCCCGTAACTGATCAAGAACCTAGCAAACTCCACTTTAAATAAACACAATGGCTTGGCCTCCACGCCCATCCGTGACAATGAATTCAACAGGCTGACCGTACACCTTCCCCACCACCGTCCACCTGGTTCTCCAGACGTGGAGAGAATGACAGGCCCTCCTCCGCGGGACCTGAGGTGCATACTGGCAATCTGGCCTCTACTGTGCCGGCAGCAGCTCTCCATTCTGCTCCCTGCTTAACAAATTAATCTCTGCAGCTGCCACCGTGGAACTTAAACTCCCAGCTTTAGACGGAGTGTCTGGGTCACTGCCTCTCCCCCGTGGCCAAAAGCAGTGCCCACCCCACCTGCTCTGACCTGCCCAGGGAAATCAGCTCACCACCTTCCCAGTGGATTGGAAACTCGCAACTGGTCTTACTGTAACGGCAACTCCACATCCCTGCCGGAAGCGTGGCGCGGGCCCGGCCGGGAGCGTGGCGCAGGCCCTGCCGACCCCATGAGCCGAGCTGCCCAGCAACCCAGCTGTTCAACCCCGACCTAACCACAGGACAGGTTACAACGACCAATTAACCTACCAACTAGCACACCCTTGGACTGTGGGAGCAATCTGGAGCACCCGGAGGAAACACACAAGTAGACAGGAAGAACATACACTCTTTCTGCCGGAATTGAACCCCGACCCCTCCCCCCCCAAAGCTATAATAGCGTCGGCCTAACATGGTGTATCTTATCAAGAAGATCTGCCTTAAAAATACTCAGATTCTGCTGCCCCAAGTCCCAACAATGTGCTGAAAGAGCTTTACTTCATCTTAATTGAGACCACATTTCCGGGTTGCTTTCCTTGCAGCAGCAAAGGCTTGACAAAATTATGAGAGGCACAGATGGAAAACGAAACATTATTTCCCCCAGGCTCAAAATATCTAATATTGCGGGGCATGCACTTAAGGTGAGAGGGGGCAAGTACAAAGCAGATGTGCAGGGCAGGTTTTATATACACATATACAAGGGCAGCTTTGTTGGTACAATGTGCTGACGGTGAAAGATCTGCGTTGATAGAACCAGCATGCAGGCGGTCAGCATCGTGATTTAAGCACCAGCTTTAAGAAAGGGGTTCAATTCCTGTGGCTGCTTGTGAGGAGTTTTGTTGTGTATCTAATGCCAGTAATATTTGAGTGATCTTGTATACATGTTCTTTGATTAAGCATCCTTGTTTGTTTAAATAATCATTTATGGTTACACGAAAAACAAGTGAATGGCATAAGGTCATTACGCTACCACGTGATACGTGCGCGCCTCACTTTAAGCGAGCAGCACAGTAATGTAGCGTCTAGCACAACGTTTTAAATTACAGGCACCCTGGGGTTCAATTCCTGACACTGCCTGTGTGGAATCTGTACGTTCTCCCCATGACAGTGTGGGTTTCCTCTGGGTGCTCTGGTTTCCTCCCACATTCCAAAGACATACCGGTTGGAAGGTGAATTGGCCATTGTACATTGTCCCATGATTCATCCAGGAATAAACCCGGGGATTGCGGAGTAGCGCAGCTCAAAGGGTTTATTCCGTGTTGTACCTCAATAACTAGAACACAAATTAGACTAACAGTTCGGGATCGTGTTGTATCTTAATAACTAGAACACAAATTAGACTCCCAACTCTTCCTCTGAATTAGTTTAATGTTTTGAAGTTACAAAACAGAACCTTTGTAAATTCTCACTGTGACACTGGTGTTTCCTCTGGGTGCTCCAGTTTCCTCCCGCATTCCAGACAGACGTACGGATTCGGGTTAGTGAGCAATGGGGGTACTACATTGCCACCGGAAGCCCGGCCTTTCATTGTCCAGTACATCCTATGTCAGGGGTGGCCAACCTTTTACATTCCATGCGTCGATTTTTTCACGCACGAGTTCAGATGCGCCACACAACTCCTGTACCCCCATTCAACTCTTGTAAAAATGTTAATATAGAACTCGTGTGAAAAATAAAATCGCACCCAAACTCACGCGTGAAAAAATTGACGCATGGAATGTAAAAGATTGGCCACCCCTGTCCTATGTTTCGATGAATATGCGACAAATAAAAATAATCTTCTTTATCTTCTCCTAATCGCACAATCTACCTCATCCTGACCCTTATTATCTGCCTGTACTTCTTCCCATAACAGTAACATTATATTCTGTCTCAGCACAAAACGCTGACTGTTTATCCCCCCTCCACAGATGCTGCCTGACCCACTGAGTTGCTCCAGCATTTCTCAAGATTTCCAGCATCTGCAGAATTTTGTTTACTGTATTCTGTTACTGCGTTTTCCCCTTCAACTACCCCCGAGGTGCTGCTGCTCCACCACAGACGCTGCCTGACCCAGTCTTTCCAGAAGAAATCCACGTGCCCTGGGGCACGGCATCAAATGCAGGGAAACAGGCCAAAGCACTTGGCAAAGGACAGCCACAGCTGCCCACCTAAGACAGGGTACATAACACACTGCAATGAAGCAGGGGCCCTCAGGACAGTAGGCTACAGATGGCCAGAGCACATCACTGAAGGAGATAGTGAAAGAGCAAAACTAATTATACACACATGAGATTCTGCAGACGCTGGAAATCCGAATTCAGTTCACAAAATTCTGGAGGAACTCAGCAGGTCAGGCAGCATCTGTGGAAAGGAATAAGGAAGAAGCTAGAATGACTTGGTGAGGGAGGGGATGGAGTACAAACTAGAAGGTGATAGGTGAAGTCAGGTGAGGGGGAAGGTGGGGGCAGAAATGAAGCGAAGCTGCCAAGTGATAGGTGGAAGAGGCACAGGGCTGGAAAAGGAGGAATCTGATCGAAGAGAGTGGACCATGTGAGAAGGGGAACGAGGTGGGGTAGGTGAGGAGAGGAGTTAAGAGGGGAGACAGAATGGGGAATGGAAAAAGGGAAAAGAGGGAGGGGGAAGAAATTCCTTTCCAGTCCTGATGAGGGGTCCTGGCTGTTTATTCCTTTCCATAGATGCTGCTTGATCTGCTGAGTTCCTCCAGCACTTTGTGTGTGCTACTCTGCAAACAAATACAGATTCCCCGCTTTGACCGCACTGTCGTCACAAGAGATTGGTAGGCATTCAAACTATGTAGGGCTCCTTATCAGTACCTCGCTTTGACACTGAGGCGAATCCTACCATAGTAACCTCACGATGCACGCAGCATAATTGTTCAGCCTTTATGCCATGCTTTTGAAGTTCAAGAAACATTTAAACTTTTATTAAAGCCGTTTGAGTTATTTTGGGTTTGACGACAGTGATGAGGTAGGGAATCACAGAGATGGAGCCAGACACGGTTACAGGGTTCCAGCTTACTTGATATGAAAGGTAACACGCTCTGTGGGAGTCTTTCCCGTTTCTTTTCACTGCTAAGTGCATCTGGCCATGGGGAATCGTGCAGCTTTGGCTTGCTGCCTTCGGGCAGGAGGTACAGGAGCGTTAGGTCGACCCTCACTAGCTATTATCCTTCAACCATCAGACTCCTGAACTGCCGCAACACTGAGCTGCTCACTACACACAACCCAAGAGCTCCACAACTCGCGTTCTCAGTATTATTCATCTGTTTAGTAGTGGTCATCTTTTTTACATACTTGCAGCTTGTCTTGATCATATTTGGTTTTTCACAGATTTGATTGCATTTCTTTGTTTTACTGTAAATGCCCTGAAGAAAACAAATCTCGGGATGAATAAACTCTTCTCGGGCTTCCAGCCGGGTACAGGTATCAATTATAACCGATGTTTGGATGACAAACTCCGCCATCTTCATCAGGGATGATGCTTGGGCATGCCTGGTCCACTGGTATTTATACCCCCGTAGTCTGTCCCTCCTGATCGGTTAGTCCTCATCCAATCAAGTTTCTGCTCTCCACTTTCTTTTCAAACAAATTCCAGTTCTTACTTAGAGCGAGACCTTAATCTTTGTTAAAATACTTTTCCTCTAGTTTTATTTCAATGGCTTCTTATACCAGGCCGTCCCAAAAGCCACTGGCACAGCACGGTAGTTTTGTGCTATCAAAGTCAATCCTATGGCCAGTGCGAATGCTGTGTTCTGCTACCGCCGATTTCTCTGGGTAACCCAAACAAATACACCTCCTGTGCTCCCTGATGCAGGTTTCCACCGTGCACACCATCTGGCCGATATACACTGTTCCATATTTGCAGGGAACCCTGTACATGCCAGCTGTCCTGCGCCCCAGGTCACCTTTGACCCACTCTGATTGGAGCTTCCTTAGGGGTTTGTGTGGGTGGTATTAATCCAGTATTTCTTCAGGATCCTTCCAGAAACTGTGGAAATATACGGAAGACAGTTGATAGCGACTGGTTCCATCTCATTGTTAGGCTTCCTGGTCTTTCTGTCTGCCCTTTTAAAGGCCAGCTTGATTTCCTTCACTTTGTAGCCATTCTGTAAGAACATTGTGTGTAATTGTCTCATTTCCTTGGGGAGACTATGGGCCCGAAATAGTTTTCACACAGTTACTCAAAGTAGAAAGAACCACTCTGCATTGGGAGGTGTGATGGTAGCTGCTATTATTGAGGAACAAGTTCTTGTGAGTGGATTTCTGATAGATGCCATGTCTGAGGCTACTGTCCAGTTTTTAATTGTATCAGAATGTCCAGGAACGGGGGGCAACTATTCTTCTCCATCTCCATCATAAATTGGATGTTCAGATGGTTGTGGAACTGTTGGAGAGCCTGGAGTCCACAAGGCCACATTACAAACCTGTCACTGATGTATCTGAAGAAACATTAGGGGCGTAAGGGCGGTGAACTCAGAGCCCTCTCCTCAAAGACCTCCTTGTAGAAATTAGCAATAGCCAGTGACAAGAGCAATCCCACAGTCACTCTGTCCTTTTGTTCATAGTAGCTAGAGGAAGTACGTTGATGTAGGTGAGCTCAAAAAGGTCAATGGTACCCTCATCAAACCTTGACCACAGGAGGACCAAGCTGTCCTTAATGGGTCGAAACTGACCGCCGTGTCCTCTGGGGTCAGCTGGATGCTGGTTATCATTTTAACGAAGTTGGTCGAATTCGTGATGTGATGATCACAATCCCCAAAGGGACACAGCATGGTCATTACATGCGTAGTGAATCTCAGGATAGTATGCACATGGTGATATACATATACTTTGGTAATAAATTTACTGTGACCTTCCCGTTTTTAATAAGGTCAGAATAGTCTTTCCAAAGGGGGAAAGCACTGAGGATTCCAGGGACAAATGGGTCTGCTGTGGTGGAGTGGGAACTAGGGTTGAGGAAGGTCGGTATACTGCGAGAAAAGATTTAGAAGGATATGGACGTGAGAGGCTAGTTTAGATGGGACGAGTTTGAATGGACATCTTGGCACACGACAGCAAGAAACTGCAGAGAGTTATGGACACAGCTCAGCACATCACAGCGTGGCTAACTTCACTCACCTCAACTCTTCAATGGATTCCACAATCTATGGACTCACTTTCAAGGACTCTACAACTCATGTTCTCGGTGTTATTTACTTGCACACTTTGTCTCGTCTGGCACCTTTGGATGTTTGTCAGTCTTTATGTATGTCTTTTTTTAAATAGTCTCTCGTATCACTTTATTAAGATTATTAATCTTAATGTAGGGATATGGTGATATACATGTACCTCGACAATAAACTTTCTTAGAAATTTGAGAAGTTAAAATGCAGAGCCGACCTTAGAGTCATTCAGGTCCCACAAAGGTTACTGAGACGGAGTAAGTTGCAGGAAAGATGTTTGCCAGGATCGGAGGCCTTGTTCTGAGGACAGATCGGACAGGCTGGGACCGGTCTCCTTGGAGCGAAGGAGGCAGAGGACTGACGCAAAGATACACAAAATGATAAGGTGCGTACTGGGCAGTCTTTGTCCCGGGATAGGAGAGATTCAAAAATAGACGGAACAGGCTAAACGTGCGAGGGGAAAGATTTAAGGGGAACCTGAGGGGCAAGTTCTTCCAAGTAGAATGAAATGGTACAGACAGTTACAATTATGTTTAAGAGACACTGGGCCATGGATATGGACCAAATTCAGGCAGATGGCATCTCAGTCAGCATGGACAAGATGTTTCCTTTCTCCATTATTCCATGAACCTGGAAAGGTGCAGAGGAATCAGACCGATGGCTTTGCTTTACATCAGGGGTTCCTAACCTGTGGTCACAGACCCCTGGTTAATGATAGGGGTCCATGGTATAATAACAAATGGTCGGGAAAGCTCTGCCTTAAGCGAAGCTGATACAAACCCCATTATGATCAGAAATACATTGTGTTCACAAATGCAGTGGGATATCAGACACGAGTCAATCTCAGAGAAAAGCATATCCCCAGCACCGAGACTCAGTACAGATACAGATCTGTAAAGATTCCAGATGAGGCCACCCTCAGAGTGGAGGAGCAACACCTTATATTCCATTTGGGTAGCCTCCAACCTGATGGGATAATTACTTATTTTTCCTTCTGGTAAAAAAAAATTTCCCTCCCTCTCCTTCCTTCTTCTATTCCCCACTCTGGCCTCTTACCTCTTCTCACCTGACTGTCACCACCCTCTGTGCCCCATCCCTTTCTCCAATGGTCTACTCTCCTCACCTATCAGATTCCTTCCTCTTCCCCATCCACCTGGCTTCACCTATCACCTTCCAGCTATCCTCCTACCCCCCACCTTTTTATTCTGGTGTCTCCCCCCCCTTCTTACCCAGTCCTGGATGAAGGGTCTCGGCCTGAAACGTTGACTGTTTATTCATTGACATAGATGTTGCCTGACCTGCTGAGTCCCTGCCGCATTCTGCGCTCGCCGGTTTGGATTTCCAGCATCTGCAGAATTTCTCATGTTGAAGATTAGCTTTATCTGTCCCACGCACGTCAGAATAGTGAAATGTGCCATTTCAGAGGATGTCCTGGGGCCTGCCCGCCAGTGTCACCACACTTCCGGCGCCGACACAGCACGGACAATTTACCAATCCCAATCCCAGTCTTCGGAATGTGGGAGGGAACGGGAGCAGCTGGAGGAAACCCATGCAGCGACGGAGAGAACGCACAAACTCCCTTGTGCGCTGATCGCTGTCACGGTAATGGCGTTTCGCTAAACGTTACTGTGCCGCGTCACGCCACACCCCCACCCCAGTTCAGTCGCTCCGCGCTGCCCAGTATCAAGACCACAAAAGGGATCAGGATGCTCCCAACCCTAATGAAAACATTCATCTCTTTCAGAGAATTTGCATTGGTATGTAGACCAATTACTAAATGCCAGTTTCTCTTAACCACGAGTCCTGTGGGTTGTGAACTATGCAGAGAGCTATTTTTATTTCTGTGTGTAGTTAAGTTTCAACCTCATCACCTTTGATAATGTAAATCTGTTAAACTGACCCAATTAGATGCTCAATTAGTACCTCATGTTTATTCAGAACTGAGCCTTGTGAGAGCAAATGTATTCTAAAGCTCCATAAACATCTCATTCTGTCCTTGTTATTGAATATATGAATCACTTTCCCTCTTTAACAGGTTTCATGCAACGCCACTAACACAGCAGATTGTCACTTTTCACACAGCGTTTACGGCGCAGGATTCCCCCCGGGAGACGACGCGGGATTAATGCAGTTACCGCTCCCTCTCATTCATCTTGGGTAGGGACCTAAATCAGACCACGTCTAAAGTAAAAGGGTGTTGGGGCTACGACGAGCAGATGAAAAATGCGTGTGCTGTGCACATTTGCTGGGGAGGAGGCAGGGCAGCCATCTTGCGCACTCTCACCAGTCCAGGGCAAGCAGAATGCTTTACAGAAATAGGTCACACGAAACTGATCCCAAGGACCTGTACGCCAGCAGTCAGCCCATTTTGGAAGCACCCAGCCCCAGAGGGATCGTCTTGATTTAAAAGGAAGATCAGAGCTTTGATTCACACAGATTTGAGAGACAGAGTACAACAGAACATAAACAGGCTATTCGGCCCCATGTAGTCTGCGCAGAACTATTATTCTGCCTAATCCCAACAATTTGTACCTGGACCACACCCTCTCCCATTCACGTATTTATCGAAATCTCTTAAATGTTGCAATCCACCACTTCCGCTGGCAGCTCGTTCCACACTCTCACCACCCTCTGAGTGGAGCCATACCCCCACCCCCAGGTGCTACTTAAATATTTCACCTTTCACTCTTAACCTGTGACCTCTAATTCTAGTCTCACCCAATCTTGGGGGGGGCGGGAGCCTACTTGCATTTATCCAATCTACACCCCTCATGATTTTGCACATCTCTATCAAATCTCCCCTCGGTCTTCTACATTCAGGTGAATAAGGTCTGAACCTATTGGATCTTGCCCTGAAATGCAGCTCCTCAACCTTGTAACTTTTCTCTGCACTCTTTCAAGCTTTCCTGTAGGTAGGTGACCATTTGGAGGACAGCTATCCAACAGCAAACCGTACTAACACATCATCCGCCCCCAAACCTTGGGCCTACTCACAAGGATCCGGCCTGCCCTTTCCTACCAGTCACAACCTGCTCACAGGACGGCAAGCTGCGCTGCGTGTAACTAAAGCCTTTCAGCCACAGAGCTGGTGGCATCTCATGCGCACAATCAGTCCCATTCTCAGACTGGACAGCACAGGAACCATGATCGTGCGCTGCACTAATTGAGCTAATGCCAGCTAATTAAACCATCTCTTCTGGCTGCACATGGCCCACCCTGCAGATTCACCCAACTATCCAAGAGTCTCTTAAATGTCTCTATCGTATCTGCCTCCACCACCACCTCTGGCAGCATATTTCAAGCACTCTATTGGTGGGGGGGACTTTTGAAGATCTACTTCAAACTTTCCCCTCTCACTTTAAATGCATGCCCTCTAGTGTTAGACATTCTGAAAGAGGTCAGCCATTTACTCTGTCTATGCCTCTAATAATTTTATAAACTTCTATCAAATCTCTGCTCTGTCTGTGCCACTCCAGGTAAAACAACCCAAGTTTGTTCAATCTCTCCTAACGGCACATGCTCTCTCATCCAGGCAGCATCCTGGTGAATATCTACTGCCTTCCAATAATGGGGCGACCAGAACTGAATACAATACTTAAAATGAGGCCTAACCAAAGTTTTATAAAGCTGCAACAATACTCACCAACTCTTGAACTCAGTGCCTCAGCTAATAAGATTTAAGATTCAAGTTTTATTTGTCACATGCAAGAGGACCACAACCATGTCGTAAGATGTGGAGGTTTGCATGCCTCAATGAACCAGAGAGCTATGTTGGCTGGAGGCAGAGCTTTATGCTTTGGCCTTTGGTGAGGTCACCCACACCGGACAGGTCAAAGGGTAGTGGACAGACTAAGAGTGGTCAACCAGTCCTCCAGGCTCAGGGCTGAACCTGATTGGTAAAACTGTTATGGAAACAGCAATGAAGGACCATTCTACATCTGTGTGTGATGGTACTCCTGAGTTTCCACCCGTTACTTGCTCGACTGACAGTAGTGAAAAACGTGAGGAAGCTACTGGCATGACGAAAGAAGCTGTGAACACCACCACAGATGGAGGACCTTCATTGCTGCCCTAAATGCCAGTGGCACAACGGTCAGCGAGTAAATCAGCAAAATGCATCGTCTGTGTTAACAACCACAACCCTAGCCTGCAAATCGCCACACAACACGGCATGCCCACAATGCCCGGCAGAACACAAGCAGCAAGCCTCATGCTTCCCTCCCGCCCACACACCCCAGGGCAGGTCTCTAGTGGACACCCACTCGGGCTTTGACCTCTTGGCGAGCATGCCATACGCCGTTTTTAACCACAGCTACTCGTCTCCTGATCCCCTCTCTAAAACCGAGCTTCATGTTTTCCCTTCACTTTGATCCCAGCTGTGATCTTGAAAAAAAAATCTTGTCAGATCCATAGCTTCTGCTCAGCGAACCTTTCTCAAACACTTCTCTGTTTACCCCAAGCAACCACTTACGATCTGAGCACCTCCATCAAATTTCCCTTTAATATTATAAACCAATTGAGGAAATCGGGCCGCAATTTAAGGAAATTAGTTTGAAAGCAACTATTTTCAGAACGTAAGGGAAGAGAACCTTGAAATGGAAGGATGTGAAAATACAACCAGAATCTTATTTAGAATCTTATTGTTTATTAGAATCTTACTGTTTATTAAGAATCTTATTCCCATTTTCTGGCTGATGTTGAACTGTCACACAAACCTTCTCCAACTGGGATAACAGCACACAGCTCTAAACATACCAACTGGTGCTCTGCTAGAACCCGCTTCCAGTCACAGCCCTGCCAAGTTGGCTGAATGAGCACACAGGACAGGATAGAGGACGTAGTAGAGGCCCTTCAGCCCATAATGTTATGCCAGCCCTTTAAGATCAATCTCACCCTCCTCTCCCACAAAGCCCTGCATTTCTCTTTCATCCAGGTGCCTAAGAGACTATTAAATGCCCCCATTTATCTCCTCTGCTACCCCCCCCCCCCCCCAGCAGTGCGTTTCACGCACCCACCACTCTGTAAAATACACAAAATGCTGGAGGAACTCAGCAGGCAGGCCAGGTCCTGATGAAGGGTCTCAGCGCGAAAAGCTGACAGTTTACCCTTCTCCAAGGATGCTGCCTGACCTGCTGAGTTCCTCCAGCATTTTGCATGTGTTGCCTTGGATTTCCAGTATCTGATTTTCTCGACTCTGTGTAAAACACTTACCTCTGACAACATCCCCCCCCCCCCCATACTTTCCTCCAATCACATTAAAGTTATGCCCCCTTGTATCATCCATTTCTGCCCTGGGAAAATAAATCTGGCAGTCCACTTGATAAACTCCATCCCTGCCAGCGAAGTTCATTTCAACTGCAACACCATGAGCACAACCTCGATATTCAGAGGCACAAGTGTCCTGAGGGTCTCAGCCCAAAATAAAAATGTTCCTTCGGGGGCCAAGGTGCAAAACGTACACGGTATATTATATATTCATATATATTCTAAGTCCGGGTGACACGTCCAGCAATTTGATGGTGCAGTTCCCAGCAGTCAGCAGAGGAACGCACGCACGCAATCCAGCTTGTCATTCGAAAAATCGAACACTGGAAGGCAGCACCAATGGGGGGAAACACAGTCCACAACCGAGCACGGACGCTGTGTTACACCCCCTCCAGCGTCTCCTCTCCTGGACTGCAGCAACAGGCAAACCCACGGCCTGAGACCTAATCCTTGCAGCTCCCCCCACTGTCCGCCACACCAACAAACCAGGGAAACAGGACGACGGCACCTTGCATTATCAATGTACAACAAGGTCTTGCGATCACAAGAGAAACATCCAACACAGTCACCCACCATTACAACGCACATCGCCTTCGCGCACCAACTCCGATGCTTTCCTAGCAAGCACCAATGAGCAGCACGCTGATGGGATAGACCTGCAGTACCCAAAGTTCTTAAAGACCAGCACTGTCTTGCAATCGTAAAAAAAGAACGTTTTTTAAAACAAAGACAAAAACACCTTTAGGTAACCCAAGAGACCGCTGTGCCCAAACACACTGCCATCTAAAGGCTGATTTATACTTGTGCATTAAATGTACGCTGTAGGTACGGTATAGCCGCGAACCCTATGCAGTATCTACGCTGAACCCTACGCCGTAGCCTAACGCGCACCTCTCCCAAAATGTAACTACGCGTCACAGCGACGCAGACTGCAACAACTGTAATTGGTCCGCTTGGTAGCATCGCATTTCCTCCTACGCTGCAATAGCTTCCCATTGGGCGACTGAAGGGCAGGGAAGGAACTCTGGCTGCAATGCTTTCCATAAAGCTTTACAGACCTCTGCAATTATGGAGGACCCTGTGCTTGACGCCAGTTTGTAGCTAGCTGCAACAGCCTGTTGACTTCCACCTGAAGCTAAAACTCGAATGGTGATTGCCAGTCTGAGTATACTGTGCGTACACTGATGAGAAATAAATGGTTGGAGACGATGAACCAAATCATCAAATCTACCTGCCGACATCCGAAAATATTTGAAATGCATTTCCTCGTCCATGTCTCTCAGTGGCCAGACAAGCACAGAAAATTCACCCCCCTGTGCTTGACGCCAGTTTGTAGCTAGCTGCAACAGCCTGTTGACTTCCACCTGAAGCTAAAACTCGAATGGTGATTGCCAGTCTGAGTATACTGTGCGTACACTGATGAGAAATAAATGGTTGGAGACGATGAACCAAATCATCAAATCTACCTGCCGACATCCGAAAATATTTGAAATGCATTTCCTCGTCCATGTCTCTCAGTGGCCAGACAAGCACAGAAAATTCACCCTCCTTCAGTTTCAGTCGCCATTGTTTGAAGTTTGAGTTTCTTCGTGTTGAGTTTCAACACGAAGAAACTCAACACAGTGGCATAGGAACCCCACCGCCAACTAGTGTTTTGGCGGTGAATTGCAGCTCAACGCACACACACCAACGCACAAGTATAAATGCTCACAATGGCGTAGCCCACTTGCGTAGCCCACGGCATAAGCTAGTACACACAAGTATAAATCAGCCTTAACCAGAAGTCGACAGTTCATTTTCCTCCATTGATGCTGCCTGACCTGCTGAGTTTCTCCAGCACTTTATGTGTGTTACTTTTTTATTTCGCACAATTTATTTGGCAATTTTATGTCTCTACACCGTACTACTCTCACGTAACAACAAACTTCATGTTATCTGAATTAGTTTGGGAACAGATAACCCGCTTTCATTCGCATTGGTCCTTGTGTTTTGAAAGCTCACCTCTCTCCCTCTCACCACCTCCCTGTCCAGTGGTTCGGATCTGAGCAACAGGGCCCTTTGCCTCGCAATCTGAGAGCCCTCGGTCGAGGGTTAACCTTGCCTCTTTTCTTTGAACCATACATCAATGGGCCTTTTCAGGCGACTTCAGCCCCTGGGAATAGGGGGCGGTCAAATTCCGTGAAAGGGATTCTTTCTTCCGTTGGGAGAGAGCAAGTCTGGGCAAGGCGAGCAGAACAATGGGGCCAACAGGCAGAAGTTATCAGATGTTACCCATCCGGAGACTGCCCAACTGGATTTCTCGCTGAGGGCTCCCGGTGTATTGCCCTCGGAGTTCACGGAATCAGGCGAGAGATGAAGATGGCTCCTGGGGACAACTGGCCCATGGTTCACCTTCACACCCCAGGCTTTAAGTAAACCATGGGCTATCCAGGAGAACTCTTCCTTCTTTAACACGTGAAGAGGGTTAACGAGGACAGTCCGCCTCCGTCAGAAAACCCGCAAGATGGCCGATCGCAGGTCAGAGTCAGGAGGGAGAAACGTCCGAGGGGGAGGGGAGGTGCGCACAAGAAAACAGCCGCCTGATTGGGGGGAGGGGGGAGTGGGGAGAGAGCAGGAAGTGAGATAGAATTGGGGGGAGGGAAGGGAAAGGAAATGAAATGATAGAGGGAGAAAATGATTGGGGTGAGAGGTATGAAGGGAGGAAGAAATGATTTGGAGGAGGAAGAAATTATCTGAAGGAGGAAGAAATGATTTGAAGGAGGAAGGGTGGAAGAAAATGAAAGGGGTCGTGGAAGGGTACATACTGTCCTCAAACTCACCCCACCCCTCGCATCTGAAGCAGAGGCCAGTTATCTGGGTGACATACTTCACACCGAACCACTGCAGGCTGAGGGAGCCTGCACCACAACCACCCCCCCCCCCCCCCCCGCCTATAGCACTGCGCAGCTTAGAGCATTCACAACACCTTTGTGAGTGCAGGGCTGCACCGCGACCGAGGAGAAGTTCTGATTTTGACAAGAAAAGGACTCCCTTCTGTAACTAAAGTGACACCAAGCGTGTGATTAATTCAGCTGCTCCATCTCACCCTTTGAAATGGCCTGGCCGATTGTAACCGCAGCCCTCTGCTGCCAACCTTCTCCGCAAACGAGAAACAGAGGGAGGGAAGAGAAACCACAAGTGCTCTCTGTTAATAAGCTTGATGCCTGTTGCACATATGGAGGAAGAGGGGGAAGGGGAAGGGGAGAAGGGAGGGCAGTGGAGACAAGCTGTTGAATACACCTCCAGCACACGTCAGTGTGAGAGTTAGGCCACTAAGAGACGCGGTGGGGGGGGGGGGGGGGGGGGAGGTACAAACCCTTCACACACCTCAAATACTGGAGGACACAGATTTAAAATGAGTGGGGTGGGGGGAGCTTAAAGGCTTGTGGGGGGTGGGGGGTGTTTTTCTTTGCGGTGGGTTCCTGCAATGGGCTAGCGGGCATAGCGGTGCGATTAGATACAAGGGGACTTAAAAGGTTGATTAGAGAGACGTGATCATAGAATGGTACAGGTCCTTCGGCCCATAGTGCAAGATCAACCTAACCCTTCCCTCCCTCATAGCGCTCTGCTTTTCTCATCCACGTGCCTAAGAGTCTCTTAAATGTCCCTACCACGTCTCCCTCAACCATCACCCGTCAGGGCCCTCTGCACACCCACCACTCTGTGTAAAAATACCTACCACTGACATTCTCCCCACACCCCTCCCCATACTTTCCTCCAATGCCCTCTCCTATTAGCCATTTTCACTCTGGGAAAGAGTCCCGAGCTGTCTACTCTATATCTATCTTGTACACCTCTCAAGCCACAAGACATGGGTGAGGATTTAGACCATTCAACCTGTAGGAACCAGGCATTTATTTTCTGTCTGTCTACATCGTGCTTTGTGTTTATCATGGGTAACTGGTCACGTTGGTTGGGGCGTGGTAGAAGCAAATGAGTACAGTTATGTATTATCTCTTTATCTTAGTTGAGGGGGAGCAAGCTGACGGGGGGTGGGGGGAATGATATTTTTTGTTGGCCGCTGATTTCCGATCTTCACTGAATTATGCCAATTTGAACGCTAATTGCTCTTATTTCACTATATTGCTAATCTGGTTTTGTTAGCTTTTCTTTGCTATACAAAATTGTTCAACTTTGCTGGTTTCACAATAGAGAATTGAATGTATTTTTTTTCTCTCCGACTTGGACCAATTATTTGGAAGGGCGTCCCGTACTCAGTCTCTCGGTGGTTTTGTTCGTTTTCAAGGAAACCGCCACATGGCCCATCGAGTCTACTCCACCACTTCATCATGGCTTACACATCTATCAAGTCGTCTCTCACCCTCCTTCACTCCAAAGAGAAAAGCCCAGGCTCTAATCAACCTATCCTCATAGAACGCGCTCTTTAACCCTGATGCACCTCCTCTGGCAAAGACATTATGGGCCCGAGGGCCTGTTCCTGCTAATCAAGAAGATATCAACCTCCACTTTAAATATAACCCAATAAGTCAGTCTCCACAGCCCTCTGTGGCAATGAACTCCCAAGATTTGCCAACTTCTGGTAAAGAAATTCCTTCTCATTGCTGTTCTAAAAGGACATGCTTCTATTCCGAGGCCGAGCCCTCTGGTCCCTATCTGTCCTACTATTGGAAACATCCTCTCCATATCCACTCTATCTAGGCCTTTCAATATTCAGCAGGTTTCAATGAGATCCCCTCTCATTCTTCTGAACTCCAGCAGGTACAGGCCCAGAGCCACCAAAGCCTCATGTGTTAACCCTTTCATTCCCAGAATCATTCTTTTAATCCTCCTCTGGACCCTCTCCAATGCCAGCAAATCCTTTCTTAACATAGGCCCAAACTACTCGCAATACCCCAAGTGCGGTCTGACCAATGTCTCAGAAAACCTCAGCATTACGTCCTTCATTTTATATTCTAGTGCTCTCGAAATTAATGCTAACATTGCATTTGCCTTCCTTACTACCAACTCAACCTGTGAGTTCACCCTCAGGGAATCCTACACCTGACTCCCAAGTCCCCTTGCACCTCAGATTTCTGAATTTGCTCATTTTGTAAATATTCTACCACTCTATTCCTTCTACCGAAGTGCATGACCAGACACTCACCTCCCAGCACCCCGAGGCTTGGCCACCATTGCAAAGCGCATCAGGAGCCTGGGAGAGCTCAGTGCCAACAATTCTCAGGAAACCCCATACCACCTATGACAATGTAGTCCAGGTTAAAGATTAGTTTTACTTATCACAAGTATATCAAAACATAGTGAAATTTATCGTTAGTGTCGATGACCAACACAACCCGAGGATGTGTTGAGGGTGTCGCCATGCTTCTGGCCCCAGCATCTTAACCCGTACGTGCTCAGAGTGTGGGAGGACATCAGAGCACCTGGAGGAAGACCACACAGTCATGGGGAGAAAGTACAAACTCCTTACAGTGGCAGGAATTGAACCCTGATCTTCTAAGTGCTGCCAGTGTAAATCGTTACGCTAACTGCTACACTACCGTGACACCCACTTGGCTGGTGTCCACCGTTCCCTCTAAGCTGCGCGGCTGCACCGTAACCGAAATGCTCCCACGCACATAGCCTTTGTTGCCACACAGCTGGAATAAAGATACACCAGAAAAAGTTTACAAAAGGTGAAAGATTTTATTTATTAAACTCTATTTCATTATACCCTTCAATTAATAAATAAAAAAGCATGTGATTTTTCAATTTTCATTCTAAATATTCACAGTATGCATATTACAAAAATAAACATTTAAAGTGCCATGCAGCTTTCAGGCCATGTAAACATTTCCTGCTCAGAGCAATGGTTGATCCGTGCAGCTGTAAAAAAAGAGGAAACGTTGCTGAAGTTTCCTCCACTGCCCACAAAGAATCCATCCCTCCTCAAAGAAAACAAAAGTAGACTATTCGCCCCTCAAGCCTGCCCCATCATTTAAATGATAATAACTTGCCCCAGGCTGCTTCTGTGCCGATCCCTCATTTCCCCATCTTCTCATGAATTCATCTACCTCTTGCCGAGGATCTAACCTCTTCCAGGATACAGAATCCCAGAGATTTACCATCCAGAAAGGAAATTCAGTTTTAAATGACCCTCCTCTCCTGTATTTCCCCCCACCCCCCAAATTCTAGATTTGCCCAGTAGTGGAACCATCTCAACATCCATCCTGTCAGGATCTTAAGCATTTCAACACCTCTTTCGAAAAAATCCAAAGAAAATGGATCCAATTCCTCCGTCCAACATCCGGACGGACAAGTATGGAAGCTGACCATCTCAGCCGTCCTGTGTCAGTTAGGGAAGGTTAACACCACAATGGTCACTGAGACTGGGATCGTTCCCGGATTCCTGCCACCCAGTCTGCAGTGAGCCAGGGAAGCAGCCCTGATAAAGGAAGATGGGAAACAACAGAACAGAGCAAAGAACACTACCGTACAGTACTGACCCTTCCGCCCATATTGTTATGCTGACCACTTAACCTACTCTAAGACCAATCTAAACCTTCCCTCCTATATAGCCCTCCATTCTCCCCCCCCCATCCTACTTAAAGAGTCTCTTAAATACCCCTAATGTATTTGCCTCTGGCAACAAGTTCCATGCACGTATCACCCTGTGTAAAAAAACCTACGAAATACATCAAGTGGGAGGGGGAGGGGGAGATCCGAAATGATGGGAGGAGACAGGAGAGGGAGGGATGGAGCTAACAGCTGGAAAGTTGATTGACAAAAGGGATACAAGGCTGGAGAAGGGAGAGGATCATGGAATGGGAGGCCGAGGGAGAAAGAAAGGGGAGGGGATCCTTGGTCTTCCACTTTATACTTTATTGTCACCAAACAATTGATACTAGAGCGTACAATCATCACAGTGATATTTGATTCTGCGCTTCGCGCTCCCTGGAGTACATAGTTCTCCTATCATTTTGGATCTCCCCCTCCCACTTTCAAATCTCTTTCTATCACTTCTTTCAGTTAGTCCTGACGAAGGGTCCTGGCCCGAAACGTCGACTGTACCTCTTCCTAGAGATGCTGCCTGGCCTGCTGTGTTCACCAGCAACTTTGATGTGTGTTGCTTGAATTTCCAGCATCTGCAGAATTCCTCGTGCTTACCAAATACATCTCCCCCCACCCACCCCCACTTACCTCCAAACACCTTAAAACTGCGCCCTCTCATATTAGCAATTTCCAACCTGGGGGGGAAGAGAGAAAAGTCTGTCTGTCCGCTCGTTCTATGCCCCTCATCAAGTTCCACACACCTCTCCTCCTCCCTCGCTCCAAAGAGAAAAGCCATAGCTTACTCAACCTTTCCTCGTACGACATGCTCTCCAATCCAGGCAGCATCTTGATGAATGTCCACTGCCCTCTCTCTAAGGCAGGGATTCCCAACCTCTACTGTTAACCGAAGGGTCCGTGGACCCACGCTGGGAGGCCCCCGCTCTCAAGCTTCCATATCCTTACTGTCGCAAGGTGACCAGAACTGAGCGTGATATTCCGAGCGTGGTCTAACCAGAGTTTTACAGAGCTACAGCGTTACCTCATGGCTCTTCTGGAAAGCACTGTAGAACTACGAAAACAAAAACTTCGCGCCATCTTAAGAAATTCTTCTCCCAGGCAGTTAATCTGTTCAATATCCAAGTTAGCCCCCCAACATCCCCTTCAGTCACTGCACTGCAAACATTTTAAACCACTCTTTATAATGCTGTTTACATTGTAAACGCGAGCTGGTATTATTTATTTCTGCACATTTTAAACTTCAACATCTCACTTCGTTTTTATACGATTCTTCAGAACTGTTGGAAGGTTTTTTTCGTTGATTGTCGCCCCCCTGACCAACACCCCACAGCAAATCCCTAACGCGCAATCGGCAGAATAAAGTTGATCCGTCATCTGCAGCTGGAATAGCTGCTGTCGAAGGAACGAGACGCAATAAACCGGGTCCCAGTAGCGTCGCAGCATCGGTGAATCAAAAGCCCAGCACACGATCTTTCCCCCCCAGCCACTAGGGGTTTCGTAAAGTTGCTTTTCCCCCCCCCCCCAAAAAAAAACACTGGAAGTTTTGTTCCTGACAGCCGCCCTGCTCATCAGTTTCATTCTGGTCCTGTTAAACAAGAGATAAGTATGGTGCAGATTTTGTGTCCTTGCTGTCAAGTAATATGGTCGCCTGACTGACAAGGGTATAATGGGCCGCTCTCTGTAGTCGACGGAACGGGCGATTTTGGTGCCGTCTAATATTACAATCATCTTTAATGGGTACCATATGGATCTTCTTGGCCACTTAATCAGAAAATGTACCTACACAGAACCATACAGAGCCTCTAAACACAGAGAAAGGTAAAAGCAGTGTGATAGAATAAAGATGTAAGTGGTAAATTACTCCATTCAAAACCACCTCCTCTCAACTTAAATGCCTTGCTATCTGTCACACGACAGATGGAAAGGGAGCAGCCTGGCCCCACAATGGTAGCGCATGGCCAAGCTTGGGGCATCAGAGTTAGGAGCTCGATCCCATCAGTAAGGAGTTTGTACCTCCCTCCCCCCACCCCCATGGAACGCGGGAGTTTTCCCGGGTGCTCGGGTTTCCTCCCACAGTTTGCAGGTTAATGGCTCATTGCAAATTGTCCTGTGATTAGGCTGGGGCTGAGTCGGTGGGTCGCTGGCGGCACCAGTTTGAAGGGCCAGAATCTCGAAGGAAATAAACTTAAATGCCTTGGTAAGTGTATCGGTCAACATCAGATTCATTTAACAGGCTCTTTGGCTTCCCCGGTGGCACATCTACCAGACCCTCAGCATCAAGCACCCCGTTCAGGAAGGCACAGCTGGGAGAGAATCCTCAGCTCAGCCCTCTACATCACTCTTCACCACCGGTCGTATTTATACGAGGCGGCAGCCAGGACCCCCGCCACCCAGGCCACCCCCATCTTCCTGCAGCTACCGAAGACAGGCGCAGAAGCCCGAAGTCCCACAGCACGCGGGTTCAAGAACAGCGACTTGCCTTCAGCCACCCAGTTCCTGGACCAGCCAGCCCAACTGTAAACACTACCTCACAAATTTCCACAGATGCGCGGTGGAGAGAATTCTAACCGGCTGGTACAGAGGGGCCACCACACAGGATTTGAAAAAGCTGCAGAAAGTTGTAAACTCAGTCAGCTCCACCATGGACACAAGGCAGTATCCATCGTAAGGACCCCACAATCCCCTCTTCTCATTGCTACCATTAAGGAGGTGGTGCAGGGTCCCGAAGGCACACACTCAATGTTTTAGGAACCGGTTCTTCCTCTCTGTCATCAGATTTCTGAATGGATAATAAACCCATGGGCACTACCCCGGTATTTATGATTTAATTTTATATATTTTTATTGTAACTTAATTGTTTAATTATTTTTGCATTGTACTGCTGGTCCGAAATAACCAACTTCACAACACATGCCAGTGATATTAAACCCGATTCTGTCTCTGAGTACAGAAACACGGCGACGACTTTGACTACAATGGATTTATTTACTGTTATAATTGCGTTCTTGCTCGCTCTGGTAAATATTGTGTATAATTTATGCTCAGTTTATTTTTATTTTGTTATGAACGCTGTGCATCTGTGCCTGCGATGCTGTGACAAGCAAGTTTCTCATTGCACCTGTTCATACACAGACTCGTGCAGATGACAATAAACTCGACTTTGGTCTCTGCCGAGGCTTACAACACGGGAAAGCAGAACTTGTTCCCTCTCCTTCAGGTCTCTCCGCACTCCAAACAGCTCACCTTGCCCCAGCAGGGGAGGCGTCTGCAGGTCAGACCTGCAGCGAGGAGCAAGATCACCCCGATACCAGGAGGGTTTCTAAAAAATGCACAAGGCATCTCCAGCACCAACCGACCTGCAATCAAGGACACAGACACAGAAAGGTGCTGGAAAAGGGCCAGTAACATCATGAAGGATCCCACCCACCCTGCTCATGGACTGTTTGTCCCACTCCCATCAGGGAGGAGGCTACATAGCATCCACACCAGGACCACCAGACTCAAAAAACAGTTACTTTTTCCAAGCAGCAAGGCTGATCAACACCTCCACCCACTAACTCCACCACTACTTTATCATTTCCTATCAGTCACTTTATACACAGCATAGTGTCACCTCATGCACATACAACCTATGTAAATAAGCCATTGTACATACTGATATCTATTGTGTTATTTTTTTTATTATTGTATTCTTTATACTTTGCACTGCATTGGATCTGGAGAAACAATTATTTCATTCTCCTTTACACTTGTGTACTGGAAATGACATTAAGCAAATCTTGAATTTTCAATCAATGATTGATCTGCAACCCAGCTCGACAGACCCCTTAAAGCACAGCCTAGGAATTGAAGCCAACCACTGTGGGTTTTAAAGTTACAATAAAATCACAAAAATTGCGGACACTTTCAGCAGTCAGTGGCACAGGGGCAGAGACAGTAGAGCAGCTGCCTCATAGCTCCAGCCGCCTGGGTTCGATCCTGACCTCAGGTGCTGGCTGTACGTGTGTTCTCCACGAAGGCGCAAGGTTCTTCCGTGGAAGGGGGTGGGTTCCCCCCACATCCCAAAGATTGCTCTGCTCTACCATTCAGCACATCTACACGGAGCACCGCCACAAGAAAGCAGCATCCGCCATCAAGGATGCCCACCATCCAGGCCATGCTCACTTCTCACTGCGGCCATTGGGCAGGAGGTATGGGAGCCTTGGGTTCCACACCACCAGGCTCACGAACAGTTATTACCCGACAACCACCAGGCTCAGGAACAGTTATTACCCGACAACCACCAGGCTCACAAAGTTATTACCCGACAACCACCAGGCTCAAGAATGGTTATTACCGGACAACTATCAGGTTCCTGGACCAGAGTGGATAGTCACCTCAAAGCTGAACTGATTCCACAAAGTATGGACTCGCTTTCAAGGACTCCACACCTCATGTTCTCAGGATTATTTACTTATTTACTGTTTTCTAAGCTTCCCAAAGTGGTTGTTGGCCAGTTGTTGTGTGTAGTTTTTCATTGATTCTGTTGTATTTCTTTGTTCTACTGTGAATGCCTGCAAGAAAATGAATGTCAGGGTGGCACACGGTGATGTGCGGTGATTTTGATAATGAACTTTGAGCTCCATACTCTACTCCATGTACCTGCCCCATTTTCATTCCAAAGGTGTGGTTGAAGAAAATGAATAATCTTTACCGGCCGCCCATTCCACCTGTATACCACGCTGTCTGGGGGAAAAAAGAAGTTGCCTTTGAAGTTCCTATTAAATATTTTCCCCTCTCACCTGAAACCTGTGCCCTCCCCTTCCCGATTCCCCAACCCCGGGAAAAGGGCCGAGCTCACTCAGTACTGGCTCAAAGGCCGAAGGCACAGGTTTACAGCCGATTAAAACTCCATTTGGGCCACACCTGGAGTACTGAATAAGGCTTTGGTCACCCCACTGTAGGAAAGATGCCAAGGCTTTGGAGACAGTGTGGAAGAGGTTCACCAGGATCTTGCCTCAATTAGAGGGCATGAGCCATCACGAGAGGTTGGCAAACTTGGGAGTGTCTTCTCTGGAACAGCAGAGACCAAGGGGAGATCTGAGAGGGATAGATAGACAGAGTGGACAGACAGCATCTTTTTCCCCCAGCGTTGAAATGTCTAATACAGTACTAGACAGCAAGCAAGAGGGGGTAATTTTGAAAGGCAAGTGTTTTTACACGGGGTGGTGGGTGTTTGGAATCACTGCCCGAGTGGTGGTAGACAGATACATAATGGACATCTTCAAGGAGCAGTGCCTCAAAAAGTCAATGTCCATTATTAAGGACCCCCATCACCCAGGACATGACGTTTTCTTATGGTTACCATCAGGAAGGAGGGATACAGGAGCCTGAAGGCACACACTCAATGATTCAGGAACAGCTTCTTCCCCTCTGCCATCAGATTTCTGAATGGACAGCGAACCCATGAAAACCACCTCACGCAAACAACAGGAATTCTGCAGATGCTGGAATTTCAAGCAACACACATAAAAGTTGCTGGTGAACGCAGCAGGCCAGGCAGCATCTCTTCTAGTACTATCTCTTCTTTCAGTTAGTCCTGACGAAGGGTCTCGGCCCGAAACGTCGACTGTATCTCTTCCTAGGAAAACTACCTCACCATGTTTTTCCTCTTTCTGCATTACTTATTTAACTTTTATTTCACTGTCCCCTTCTCTCCCTCTTACCTCATCTCCTTGCCTGCACTCTCTGGTGCTCCTCCTCCCCCTTTTCTTCCATGGCCTTCTATCAGACGCCCCCCTTCTCCAGCCCTGCATCTCTTTCACCAATCAACTTCCCAGCCCTTGACTTCACCCCTCCTCACTTCACCTTTCACCTTGCGTTTCTTCCTCCCCTCCCCCCACCTTCCAACACTGACTCATCTGTTTTCCACCAGTCCCAAGGGAGGGTGTCAGCCCAAAACAGCCAGCGACTGGACCGACCCCTGCCTGGCCTGGCCTGCCGAGTTCCTCCAGTGTGTGCTGTTTTGAATTTCCAGCACCTGCAGATTTTCTCTCGTTTGTGGTAAGTCATTCACCAATCAGGTTTGGCGACAAGTACGAGCAACTTTGAATCACTCACTGTGCTCAGAGGTTTAAGATATTCAAGCTGCTCTTACAGACAGGAGGGGTAAAAATAAAACTCCCTTTAGAAACAGTGACCAAAAAAAAAAATCCATTCAGGATTTAAAACTTCAACAACAAACTGGTGGTTCTGGCTTCTTAATCGTATCTTGTTATCAGCAAGAATCCCCACCACCCAGGCCGTGCTGTCTCCTTGCTACGACCACCAGGTTCACCTTCAGCCATCAGACTACTGAACCACTGAACTCACCCCAGCAATGAACTGATTACGGAGTACAACCTCTGGGCTCACGAAATAACTAATGTTCATCTTTACACACAGCCCGTCTCCTTTAGCACATTAACTGTGAATCTTTGTGTGGAGTTTTCCTCCTCATTGATCCTATAGTTTTTACTTATACTGCTGGGAATGCCCGCAAGAAAATGAAACTCAAGCTGACGTATAGCTACTTTGATAATAAATTTACTTCGAAATGTGTAGAACATTAAGGGGGTGGTTGAAAAATTCAAAACAAGCCAGTTTACAGACTGCGCCGCTCTGAGAGAAAAGTAAGACTTTCTTGCTGCTGGCCGGGACGGACCGGTCTCTCAGCGGGATCGCGGGGCAAGAATTCAGGCGGTCTCGTCACAGAGAGCTAGTGGAGAAAATGCGTTTATAGCGGGAGCTCAGGCAAGAAAGTTTACTCTTCAAGCGGGGAAAGCAAAGGAGAGTGCGCAAAGCGAATTTGCAAGTTAAACTTTCCAACAATTAAAAATAAAGGTTGGGTTATTTTAGTCAAAAATGCCATCACAGCCCATTTATAGCGTGTCAGCGGGGACAGGCTGCCGAACGCAGATGGGAGGAAAAACGACCGCGAAAACCACAAGCGCTCCAAATGTGTGGCTGACAATCCCACGCAAACACAGGGCGGGGAAATGATCTCATTGCCAGTGCCCGCTGCCCACGATCACACATGCAGTGTAAACACGTTCCACCAAACTTTAGAAATCCCCAACAATTCACCGCTAGCCGTCCCACATGAAGCTCCTACCCAACACTTTGGCGGGGAGGGGGGCGGGTGCGCTACATTAGTCAAGTATGGAGAATTTTTTTTAAACGTAGGACGAGGGGAGCAGGACCAAAGGCAGCGGGTGCATGAAAAGAAAACGAGAATTCTTTATATAACATGCGCTCATGTTTTATTCATCTGCATTGTTCCCTGTTTTGGTTTAGCTGCCGGCTCCATCACTTCCAGTTAGACCACAAAGCGGCAGCTCTCCCTCTCTCACGCCAACAGGTCTACACTTCCTATGCTCCACACTGGAGCCTTATCTTTAACCAACTTCCTCCCCCAAACGCATCACATTCAAAGCCTTGACGGGGAAACGTGCCTGCCGGTTTACAAAGCGAGCCACCGCTCCGAAACAGACCGACAGACAATGGGGGTCTCTTTCAAACGTTGGAGGCGACACATTTTCAGTATAACATTGATAAGGGAGGGGTGGAATTAAACCAGAATTGTGTCTCAACACGGGAAACCTCCCAACCCCCGGAGCTGTTTGCTGTTTGAGTAAAATCCGACGAGTTCACCGGGGGCTTTTCCACGCTGGCCGGGCCTATGTGATAAACTCTTCCCCTTTCAGGACAAGGGAGGGGCTTGCTGGTCGAGTCCCCATTTTACCGAGAACGCGAGCAAAGGTTTGCAATAGACAACCGTAGAAGGCGCGGCGATGCGGCCACATTTCACAAACTCAGCAGCTCGGTGAAACAATATCAACAGTCCAAGGGGCGGGGAGGGGGGTGGAGAGAAGAGAATATATATTTCTGCATAAAACCGGTCCAGCATAAACCTCGGCCGCAACCACACAAAAGCCTCTCAATTTCCTGAGAATTCCGCATAACTGAAATAAAAACAACTCCGCCTGCCTTGGAGCGAATATTATGGGAATGAGAGGGCGCGGAATTTACACCTGTGTATTAATATAAACAGCGCCTTACCCATAGCTCGTCTGTCTTAGTCAAACCCCAACCAGCGGCAGCGAAAGCTGACCACAAACTTCCGCACACCAAAGAATGAATCAGATTCTCTCACTCCCAGCTCAGAACTGTTACAACTCTGCTCCACCACGTGTCTTGCCTTCAAACAAAAATGCTGCCCTACCCCTCCTGCAACCCTCCCCCCTCCCCTCCCCTCCCCTCCCCTCGCCATGGCTCCTGCTAGGATCAATGGTTGACACGCATCCGAATGCCCCTCTCCCCACCAAGAACACGATGTGGCCTTTTGTTTTTAAATACATCTTCTACAAAGGTTGCCCGAATTTAGTAACAAGAACCGGTACAAATATATAAAGCAAAACATGGGGAAATTAACCTCGGAAGAGAGAGAGAGGGGGACAAACTACTTGGTGCTTATTTAATATCAAACCTGTGTTCATTTCCTAGAGAGCGGGAGAGACCAGGTTGTTGCTTGCTAGGGAATCGTCCGTGCGAGTACGGTTAAAATATATTTTTTTAAAAAAATGTTTCCAAGATCTGCACGATTCTCGTTTCCAAAATCACAATCCGAGCACTTTAGACGTGTTGGCATCTACGTGTTTCTCCCTCCCACCAACCCAAATGCTACAATGTTTCACTCCATGCAGTGGCATAAATAAACCAACATCCAAAACGATACAATGTATTTTGTTTACGTTTGGCCGAGAGGGAAGTTGGGCGGTTTGCTGCCAAAAAAAATATTAGAGGTGGAGGAGAACGGATTTTTCCCTCCCCCATCGATACATCAAAAACAAGGAGGGAACTGGACAATAAAAGCGGCATTTGAGGCCGAGCCTGCCATCAGTTCACACACCGTCTCCCTTTAAAACGCAAAATGTGGTTTTATGTGAAAATTGGCACAACTTGTTTACATTAGACGGGCCGAGTTTAAAAGGAACTCCAGATATCATTACAGTAGATTTCTTCAATTTGCAATTATCTCTATACTAAGGTAGAAGGATTTTGCAAATGCCTCTATCATTTATCTGATATACTTTTAAAAAGGTAAACGGGAAACATTAACATTTTTTTAAAGATGAAACAACACGACTTTGCAAAATGCTGCAGAGTTTCTCATTTAGAGGGGCGAACCCCTGACTCACGCAAAACATGCTTTGTCGGAAATAAAACTTGGAACCGGCGGTTCCTCCGCGTACAGATCAGTCCACAATAAAGCGGCCGGCAGCCAACAAATAGGAAAAGCCCCAATGACTCCCCAGGATTACACACACACAATGTGCAAAACTACGTTTGGTACCACCACACACCAAAAGCACCCGCAACAAAACAAGCCGCAGGCATCTGTAACCAGTTAGAAAATAAGAGCAACAACATTTAGAAACTCACTCGCCGGCCCCTTCACACAAAGGGGCTTTAAAAAAAACCAAAACTCAATCAGAGCATTAATACCCAGCAGCCCATAAAAAAGAAAACAGGGTGTCTTAAAACCACCAACCCTTACCTGCACAGAAAGTTGCCCAAAGTGCAAAAGTCAGCCAGCAAGCAATCATATTTAAATGCACCAAAAATGATTGTTAAAAATGGTCGGGGAGGGAAAGAGGGGAGGTGGGGTGGTAATAATATCCAGTTCAGTTCCACGACATTTAATGCACGCTGTTTTCTTCTCCTCGCCCTTTTCCAAATGGATTTTTTTTAAAGTCACTGAGGGGTGTTGCAAAAATAAAGAATAAAAATGTCCCCTCTTAAGTCTTCAACACCCAAAAGTGAAGCCGCAGTCTGTAACCGCTGGTCAGAGAGCGCGTGGTTCGCCTCTTGTTTGTTTTCCTGCCGCTTTGAAGCGTGCAGTGTGTCCCCCTTTTGCTGGGAGGGAGCTCCGTCCCGGCCGGTGCCTGCTGCAGCTCCCCCGGGCTCCGGGCTCCGGGCTCTCCCCGCTCCGCTCACTCGCTCTCGGCGGCGGGCAGCGCGGAGCCGCTCGGCATCTGGCGGCGGAGCAGCGGCAGCATTAGCGGTGGTGGCGGCGGCGGCGACGACGACCGGGGTGCAGGCATCGCTTGTGTCTTCTCCCCCCCTCTTCTTCTTCTTCTTCTTCGTTCTCGTCCCTCTCGATGGCTGCGCGCTGTCTGTGTGGGGGGGGGGCGAGTTTTGTTTTTAATTTTTTTTTAAAAAGAGCACACGGCGCTGAGGCGAAAAAAAACTGAACCCGGTCCAAAATGGCTTCTAAAAAAGCTTGTCCAGCGGAGGGTAGGGAAACCCGGATGTTTGCGAGAGAGTGAGAGAGAGAATAACAGGAGCCGTGTCCTCATTCGCGACACAGTACCGAGAATGTGCGTACAACTGGTCAAAGATCAGTCCCGGCAGCATGTCCCCGTTGTGCGCGCACACACACACCGGTCCTGCAATAAATGCGTCCAGATGAAAATTGGTCGAAGGGATAACTGGAGTATTGTGTGCTGTGTTTTTATTTTCAACATTGCAGAGTGCTCCCTCAATGCACGCGTGTTTGTGAAACAGGACTGGAATAACAGTAGCGCTTGTGTGCTCTCATTTCACACCCAGAGCCCCTCCAGTTTGTGCAAGTGTACCAAACTGGGAGGCGGGGGGGCTAACAGTAGCAAAAGATCGCAATAAATTTATGTGTGTGAATCTGGGGGGTGGAAGCAACATCGGTACTGTGTGCCCCCATTTCACAATGACAGATCCTTCCTTGTATATAAAACTATAGGGGTAACAGTAGCAAGTAACACCAGGAGGCCAAGTTATTGGGTATATTTAAAGGGGGGGGGGTGAAAGGTTCTTGATCAGTCAGGGCGTCAAAGGTTACCAGGAGAACGGAGCTGAGAGGGAAAATAAATACCACGATAGAATGGTGTAGTAGACTCGATCGGCCGAATGGTCTTGATTCTGCTCCTATGTCTAAGCCGTGTGCCCCATTAGGTTTATTATCACCGACTTACACAACATGAAATTTTAAACACCAGAGATTCTGCCGATGCTGGAAGTGAAGGTCTCGGCCTGAAACGCTGACTGTCTATTCCTCTCCGTGGATTCTGCCTGACCTGCTGTGTTCCTCCAGCACTGTGTGTGTGAGAGAGAGAGACGATGTGAAATGTGTTGTTTTGCAGCAGCGGCACAGTGCAAAGACATACAATTAATACCAATTACGAAATAAATATACAGTGCAAAAAACAAGGTAAATGTTCATGGACCGTTCAGAAATCTGATGGCGGAAGGGACAAAGCTGTTCCTAAAACATTGTGTGTGGTTCTTCAGGTTCCTAGGCATGATAGTAACGGGAAGAGGGATTGTCCTGGATGGTAAGGCCCTTCATCGCCACAAACTCTGGAGATTATTGGCCCAGTCTGCTTAATTTTTTTTCCTCACAAGCTAAAACCCACCTTATCCAGTGCCAGGGATTGAACTGGTGAGCCTTCACTGCACTCCTTCCACTGCAAGTATTGGTAGGGAAGCCAGATCCGAAAACAATATTCTTGGTGTGTCCGCCATTCACTTTAAATAAGCCAGCACAACTCCTGACTTAATTAAAAAGCAATTAAAGAGGAACATAAAAGTTGCCTTTTAATTTACTTGTTATACCTGCATTTTAACTTTCAATGATTCATTTACAAAGACAAATGCGTCATTCTAAATATCAACTCCTTTCAATTTCTTGTTGTTTGATAGTGAGCAACACACTTATTAAGTAAACACAAAATACTCTGCAGATGCTGGGGTCAAAGCAACACTCACAACACGCTGGAGGAACTCAGCAGGTCAGGCAGCATCCGTGGATATGATCAGTCAACGTTTCGGCTGCCTCCTCTTATACCGTCTAGGTACTCTCCAGCCCCTTGGTATGAACTTCCGGTAATTCCTTCCCCCTCCCTTCCCCCATCCCCATTTCACTCTGCCCCCTCCCCCAGCTGCCTATCACCTCCCTCATGGTTCCGCCTCCTTCTACTACCCATTGTGTTTTCCCCTATTCCTTCTTCACCTTTCCTGCCTATCACCTCCCTGCTTCCCCTCCCCTTTATCTTTCCCCTTACTGGTTTTTCATCTGGAACCTACCAGCCTTCTCTTTCCCACCCTCCCCCCACCTTCTTTATAGGGCCTCTGCCCCTTCCCCCTACAGTCCTGACGAAGGGTTCCGGCCCGAAACGTCGACCGATCTTTTCCACGGTTGCTGCCTGACCTGCTGAGTTCCTCCAGCGTGTTGTGAGTGTTACACATGTTAAGTGTTGGGGGAACTCACTCAGCAGGTCAGGCAGCATCCACGGAAAGGGCAAAACCTGAACACAGGAGATTCTGCAGACGCTGGAAATCCCAGCAACACACATAAGATGCTGGAGGAACTCAGCAGGTCAGGCAGCATCCACAGAAGGGAATAAACAGTTGACATTTCGAGCTGAAACCCTTCATCCTGTCATCTCCCTTAATAAAATTGCTCCCTGAACTCTAACATGGCTCCGCTCAGAGTAAGCACACTATTACCTTCAGCCTTTGTCTGAACAATACTGTTCAGTCTGCAGAAAACTCTCCTTCCATTCTGTGCACGTACTGAACCAGTTGGCTCCTATATGGCCAGAGCAGGTCTAAGTCACCACAATGCATTTAACAGTTAGAAGGTTGTTCTCAAAGTTCAGCCAGCATTATCCTTTATTTCTTTAGCGACAGGTCTGTCCTTTAAGTTTCCAGCCTGTGGGATGCATGGGGAGAGAATTCTGACTGGCTGCATCACAGCCTGGTAAGGAAACATCAATGCCCAGGAACTGAACTGTCTACAGAAAATAGTGGGCAAAGCCCAGTCTGTCACAGGAAAACCCCTCCTCACCACTGAGCACAGCCACATGAATGTACCACCCATCATTAAGGTTCTCACCACCCCCCCAAAATCCAGGAGGCCATGCCCTCTTCTTGCTGCTAACAATTGGCAGGAGGTACAGAAATCTGAGGTCCCACGCCACCTGGTTCAGTAACAGCATCAGGCTCCTGATCTCGTGTGGATAACTCCACTCACCTCAACTCTGAACTGACACCACAACCCATAGACTCACTCTCAAGGGTTCGCCAACTCACATTCACGGTATTATTTATATACTCTTTCAAATTCATTATTGGCACTCTTTTCCATGTTGGATGTCCACCAGTCTTTGTTATGTATAGTTTTTTTAAAAAATAAACTTTTTTGTATTTACTTATTTAGATAAATAACCAATAGACTCACTTTGAACCACCCTACAACTCATGTTCACAATATTTATTTATTTACTTTATAAAATTTACTATTGCCACAATTTGTTCTCTCTTGCTCATTGGTTGTGTGTCAGTATTTGTTTATATATGGTTTATCATAAACTCTATTGTATTTATTTATTTTCCATTAATGCTGCAAGAAAATGAATCTCAGGGTGGTATATGGTGACATATACATTATTTGGAGCATGTAGATCCTATGGGCTGGAGCCTCACGGATGCAGACAGTCAGAATGTTCTCCACTGTACACCTCTGGTTGCCTTGAGGTGCTGGACCACTGCTCCCAGCTCCCTGTTCCACTGCTATATGCAGATATATATAGGCATCCGTTAGTCTCCTGAGACCATGGATTTGCACCTTGGAAGGTTTCCAGGGCGCAGGCCTGGGCAAGGTTATATGGAAGACCGGCAGTTGCCCATGCTGCGAGTCTCACCTCTCCACGCCACCGATGTTGTCCAAGGGAAGGGAACTAGGGCTGATACAGCTAGGCACTGGTGTCATCACAGACCGATATGTGGCTAAGTACCTTGCTCAAGGACACAACATGCTGCCTCAGCTGAGGCTTGAACTAGCAACCTTCAGATCACTAGACCGACACCTTAACCACTTGGCACGGCGCCAACACAGCAGATAAGAACTTTCATTATTATCCGTTCCAGCTTTGCACACTTCTGTGATCTTTGTAGTAGTCATTTTTATCATTATTGACTTATATAATATGTAATCTCTTGTTTTCTGGCAGCAATACAGTGTAAATAGAAGTTCAAAGTAAATATATTATCAGAATACATATATGTCACCATATACAACCCTGAGATTCATTTTCTTTTGATCGTACTCAGCAAATCTACAGCATAATAGCCATAACAGAATCAATGAAAGACCGCCAAACTAGAGCATCCAACCAGCGTGCAGCAGACACCAATCTGTATAAATGCAAAAGGAATAAATCAATAAATAAATAAATAATCAATAAATATCGAGAACATGAGATGAAGAGTCGTTGATAGTGAGTCCATAGGTTCTGGGAACATCTCAATGATGGGGCAAGTGACGTTGAGTGAAGCTGAGTGACATTGAGTGAAGTTCTCCCCATTGGTTATAAACTTACCATAAACCACAAAATAAATAAATAATGCAAAACAAACCAAATAGTGATGTAGTGTTCATGGACATCTGATGGCAGAGGGGTAAAAGCTGTTGTAAAGCATTGAAGGTGGGTCTTCAGGCTCCTGTACCTCCTCCCCGATGGTAGCAATGAGAAGAAGGGATATGGATGGTTAAGGTCCTTCATGATGGATGCTGCCTACTTGAGGCATCGTCTTTTCAAGATGTCCTTGACGGTGGGAAGAGTTGCCTTTACTTTGCCCTCAAGTAGGTTTCTGAATTGTTGAGTGTGTGTCTTCAGGCTGCTGTACCTCCTCCGTAATCGTCATGGCTATCCCTCGAGGTCGAGGATGATGGTCTTCGTTCTGAAGAAGTGGCCCACACAGCGAAGACGCCTGTGCGTGTATTTGTTTAACGTGTGCTTGACGTTGCACTCCAAGAAGCACACGATACTTCACAAATCAACCAACTGATTCCAACGGCGTGGAAACCACGACGATTGGAGCTGATGGATTTGTTGCAGCCTTCATCCGCCTTCACAGCCGTGAGTTCAAAGTAACTTCAACCGCCTGTTCCACCGTTGAGGTCTTAGTTAGATTGTTCTTTGTCAGGGACCTCACCCTTGACCTTACCGCCATGGGTGACCCGACCAGGAGCACAGCTCCAGACGGCATTGCTCTCGGGATCACAGGACCACACAAGCCTGTCCACTGCGACAAGGTGACAATCCACACAGAAGCTCCCCAATAATGGTAGTAAAGAGAAGAGGGCATGTTCTGGATTGTGAGAGTCCTTAACAATGGATGTCACCTTCCCGGTCCTTGGACGTCACTGCTGATCTCATCTGCCCAGTCTCCTGGAGCTGACTTCACAGGCCAGGACAGGGATGTCGCCGTCTCACTGGATATGAGGCCAGCTGGCTCCCCTCACTTGGTTCAGCTGGCCTGTTGAAGCTCCCCTCAGTGGTGGGAGGTTTGCTACTGCAATGGAGCTGGCTGAGTGTACAGCCCTCTTCAACCCTCTGCATGAGGGCCTCTGTGGCAAGAGGTGATCCAACCAGTCAGGATGCTCTCCACCGTACATCTGTGGAGTCTGTGGTAACGTGGGCTTGTCTTTGTTTTGTTTTCCTTTTGCACAAATGTCCTGCTCTTGCAGAGTCTTTTTTTTTTCACTGTACATCAGGTATCGTTTGTGCATCATTTACATTCAGTGCATGGTCCGAATCTATGTGCCTGACGAAGGGTTCCGGCCCGAAACGTTGACTCATCGTTTCCACGGATGCTGCCCGACCTGCTGAGTTCCTCCAGCGTGTTGTGAGTGTTGTTATGTGCCTGTGATGTTTCTAGCAAAGTTTTCACTGTATCTCACTGCATTAGTGACATGGCAATAAACGCCTTGACTTCACATGATGGTGGATACACTCCCAAGGCTCCTTGTTGGTGTTCAGTCTCATCCAACAATCACCACTCTCCTGTGCAGGACAGACTTTACACTGGCAAAGCCACTGCGAGGGAGCAGTCCCACTCTCTCGACGTTGAGGTCCAGGGCTGCGAATAATTGCCACAAACTGAGGTCTTCCATGGTTGCAGCGGATGACCAAGAAGTCTTCTGTGTCTTCTGTGCCCTTCGCTCTCCACAGAGCGTTGCAGAGTGGCCTTCCTGGCTGTTGGCTCTCATCCACCCTGTCTTCTTCACATGCTAGGATGGGAACATGCCTATCTCGCCTGTTTTCGCCCGCCTGTCAGAGCGGTGTAGCGGGGTGTGGCCGCTGTCACCTGCAAACAGTCACTTGGAGCCACAGCTGAGAGCTGAGTGTCCAGTGGGGTCCAAAGGTGGTGAGCTGCCCTGAATGGACTCAACAATCCCCTACCCCTCCCTGGACACTCCATACACCCCGAGTCCCTAACCCATTAGTAACATACAGACTTACATGCATGGAACACAGAGACCTGTAGAAAGTTTACTTGAGATTCTGCTTCGACTACACACTCTTACGCACTGTACATGCATGATGAAATGTATCATCTGTTGGCATTAAACTTACTTACAAAGAGAGAGATCCTTCAAATGAGAGAGAGACCCTTCCTTCAAATGAAAGCACATCAATGAATCTAGAGGGGACAAGAAGGCTGCAATATGCATCATGATACACAGACTGGGAGATCTTCCAATGTGCAGGTAATGGAACTGAAACAGGATTGGGAATAAACAATAGAATCCCACATCACTGTAGAGGGAGGGAGGAGGCAGAGAGGGAGAGAGGTGGGATGAGAGTGTGAGAGAGAGTGTGTGTGTGAGAAAGAGAGAGAGAGTGAGTGTGAGTGGGTGTAAGAGCATTAATGGTAAGACTCTAGGCTGTGTGGAGGATCGGAGGGATCTTGGGGTCCGAGTCCATAGGACACTCAAAGCTGCTACGTAAGTTGACTCTGTGGTTAAGAAGGCGTACCGTGCATTGGCCTTCATCAATTGTGGGATTGAGTTTCAGAGCTGAGAGGTAATTTTGCAGCTATATAGGACCCTGGTCAGACCCCACTTGGAGTACTGTGCTCAGTTCTGGTTGCCTCACTGCAGGAAGGACTTGAAACCATAGAAAGGATGCAGAGGAGATTTACAAGGATGTTGCCTGGATTGGGGAGCATGCCTTATGAGAATAGGTTGAGTGAAGTCGGCCTTTTCTCCTTGGAGCGACAGAGGATGAGAGGTGAACCTGATAGAGGTGTACAAGATAATGAGAGACATTGATCATAAGGATAGTCAGAGGCTTTTCCCCAAGGCTGAAATGGTTAGCATGAGAGGACACAGTTTTGAGGTGCTTGGAAGTACGTACAGAGGAGATGTCAGGGGTAAGTTTTTTACGCAGAGAGTGGTGAGTGTGTGGAATGGGCTGCCAGCAGTGGTGGTGGAGGTGGAAACGATAGGGTCTTTTAAGAGACTCCTGGATGGATACATGGAGCTTAGAAAAATAGAGGGCTATGGGTAAAGCCTAGGTAGCTCTAAGGTAGGGACATGTTCGGCACAGGTTTGTGGGCCAAAGGGCCTGTACTTGCTGTATGTTTTCTGTGTTTCTATGTTTTTATGAGAGAGTGTGTGTGTGAGAGAGAGTGTGTGTGAGAGAATGTGTGAGTGTGCATGAGAGTGAGTGTAAGTGGGTGTGAGAGAGTGTGTGTGTGCGTGTGTGTGAGAGTGTGTGAGTGGGTGTGAGAGAGAGTTTGCATGTGTGTGTGTGAGGGAGTATGTGTGTGACTGTGTATGTGTGTGAGATAGAGTGTGAAACTGAGAGTGTGAGACTGAGTGTGTGAGAGAGAGGGTGCGTGAGAGTGAGAGAGCGTGTGTGAGAGTGAGTGAGTGTCTGTGAGAGTGAGCGTAACTGGGTGTGAGAAAGATAGTATGAAAGAGTGTGCATATGTGTGTGAGGGAGAGTGTGTGAGAGAGAGTAGGACTAAGAGAGCATGTGTGAAAGAGTGAAAGAGAGAGTGGGACTGAGAGAGAGTGTGTGTGAGAGCGTGAGAGAGATTATGAAAGAGAGTGTGAGGGAGACTGTGAGAGAGAGTGGGAGAGAAAGTGAGAGAGAGGTGTGTGAGAGTGTGAGAGAGGGAGGGAAAGAAAAGAGGGATTGAGAGAGAGTGTGTGAGAGTGTGAGAGAGATTATGAAAGAGAGTGTGAGGGAGAGTGTGAGAGAAAGTGTGAGAGAGTGTGTGTGAGAGAGATAGAGTGTGAGTGAAAATGTGTGAGAGAGAGTATGAGAGTGTGATATTGTCAGAGAGAGCGTGTGAGAGAGGGAGAGTGAAAGAGAAAGATGTGTGAGAGAGGGAGGGGCAAAGGGGGAGAGAGGATGGGGAGAGAGTGAGGGAGAGAGAGATAAAGAGATAAGAGAAAATGAAGGGTGAGGGAGAGGGGACAAAAATAAGGAGACAGAGCAGGGAGAGAGGGGAATGATGGGAGAGAGAGATATGAGAGAGAGGGTAGAGAGAGTGAAATAGAAAAGGGGAGAGAGAGGGAAGCGGGGAGAAAGGGAGAGAGGTGGAGAGGGGGAGAGAAGGGAG
Source organism: Mobula birostris (assembly GCF_030028105.1). Classification (NCBI taxonomy): domain Eukaryota; kingdom Metazoa; phylum Chordata; class Chondrichthyes; order Myliobatiformes; family Myliobatidae; genus Mobula; species Mobula birostris. Next base: position 216,691,264 of record NC_092372.1, on the reverse strand, counting down.
AAAGAGACAGGAGAAGGGAGAGGGGAGAGAGGAAGGAGAGAGAGGTAAGAGAGAGAGGAGATGGGGAGAGAAGGGAGAAAGAGAGGGAAAAGCAAAGGATGGGATAAAGAAAGGGGAGAGAGAGGGTGAGAGGGGGGATACAGAGAAAGGGGTAGAGGGGTAAAGAGAGAGGAGAAAGGGAAAGAGAAAGGCCAGTGAGGGGAGAGAGAATAGAGAGGCAGAGGAGGAGGAGAGAAGGGTAGAGAGAGCAGGGAGACAGAGATGGAAAGAGTGGGGGAGAAAGAGGGGAAAAGAAAGCAGGAGAGAGATGCTTCCATAGGTACATATAATAACTCTAAGGTACAGCTCAAATACCATCTATAAATTTGCTGATGATACAACCATTGTTGGTAGAATGTCAGATGGCGACGAGAGGGCGTACAAGAGCAAGATATACCAGCTAGTTGAGTAGTGTTGCAGCAACAACCAGGCCCTCAGTGTCAGTAAGACCAAAGAGCTGACTGTGGACTTCAAGAAGGGTAAGACGAAGGAACACATACCAATCCTCATAGAGGGATCAGAAGTGGAGAGAGTGAGCAGTTTCATGTTCCTGGGTGTCAAGGCCTCTGAGGATCTAACCTGGTCCCAACATATCAATGCAACTATAAAGAAAGCAAGACAGCAGCTATATATTTCATAAAGAATTTGAAGAGATTTGGTTTGTCACCTAAAACACTCAAAAACATAGAAACGTAGAACATAGAAAACCTACAGCACAATATAGGCCCTTCGGCCCGCAATGCTGTGCCAAACATGTACTTACTTTAGAAATAACCTAGTCTTACCCATAGCCCTCTATTTTTCAAAGCTTCATGTACCTATCCAAAAGTCTCTTAAAAGACCCTATCTTATCCGCCTCCACCACCATCGCCAGCAGCCCATTCCACTCACTCGCCACTCTCTGCGTAAAAAAACTTACCCCTGACATCTCCTCTGTACCTACTTCCAAGCACCTTAAAGCTATGCCCTCTCGTGCTAGTCATTCCAGCCCTGGGAAAAAGCCTCTGACTATCCACACAATCAATGCCTCTCATCATCGTATACACCTCCATCAGGTCATATCAGGTCACCTCTCATCCTCTGCCGCTCCAAGGAGAGAAGGCCGAGTTCACTCAACCTATTCTCATAAGGTATGCTCCCCAATCCAGGCAACATCCTTGTAAATCTTCTCTGCACCCTTTCTATGGCTTCCACGTCCTTCCTGTAGTGAGATGACCAGAACTGAGCACAGTACTCCAAGTGGGGTCTGACCATGGTCCTAGATAGCTGTAACGTTCCCTCATCTATAGATATACCGTGGAGAGAATTCTGACAGGCTGCATCACTGTCTGGTATGGGGTGGCGGGTGTGATACTGCACAGAATCGAAGTAAGTTGCAGAAAGTTGTAAAATTCCTCAGCTCCATCATGGGCACTAGCCTCCGTAGAATCCATGACACGTTCAAGGAGCGGTGCCTCAGAAAGACAGCGTCCATCATTAAGGACCCCCATCACCCAGGACGTGCCCTCTTCCCATTGTTACCGTCAGGACGGAGATAGAGCAGCCTGAACAATTCAGGATCAGCTTCTTCCCCACTGCCATCCAATTCCCAAATGGATATTGAACCCTTGAACATTACCTTCATTTTATATATATAATTTCTGTTTTTGCACTATTTAATATATGTATATATACTTACTGTGATTCATTTACTTATTTATTTTTTTCTTTCTATATTATCATGCATTGCACTGTCCTGCTGCTGCTAAGTCAACAAATTTCACCACTCATGCCGGTGATTCTGATTCTGACTAAGCAGCTAGTAGGGAAACTCAGAATAATCACAGCACCACTATGTCTTACAGCACAAAGACGGCCCGGGAGAGGGGACAATCCTTTGTTAAATGCACGGTCATTGAAAGCAGGAGAATGGTGATGGTATTTCCCCCAGAACCCGGTGGTTCACTTGGAGAAGTGGACACAAGGATGGACAGGAAGGAAGAGAGCACTGAAACCCTCACCATTCAAAAGTTTGAAGTATGTTTATGATTGGAGTTTGCATACCACATACAACTCTGAGTTTCGTGTATCTAACTCGTTGTTCTGAGATATCAGAGTTCTGAGTTCTGATCACAATTCTCTCCTCTCCTCGCTTTCACTTCTCTTGTGTTCTTCTACTCGCCTTCTCTCAGTCCACCGCCCCCGCCACATCCGGTTTTGAAATGATTTGAGGGGTAGGATGCTTTTTTCTGGTTATTTAAGGAGAAGGGTTCTGTCCGTTTTACCTGAGGCCTGTGCCTTATTGTCTCTGCAAGGCAACTGTCACCTTCTCAAAGCCAGGGGTCCACACTGGGTTCACATTGTTTGTGGCATCCGTAACTTTAGCCAGTCTTGTAGTCCCCAAAGCTGGCAAAGCAACGCGGAGATCCTCGAGTAAGTAGAGTGGGTGTGTGCACTTGCCCCGCGCCCGCTAACCAGTTCAGGAGATCGCCTCTGCTATATACCCACCTACCGCTCTGACTACTGAGTAATTCTGGAGTAGTGACATCATACATCCTTTTTCAGACTAGAAGATTCTAATGCTGTGGGATCATATTATGTGGTAATGTGTGGCTAATCGATTATATCCCTCTCTCTCCCTCTCCTTTCCCTGTTCCTCCCCTCCACTCTCTCTCCTCTCTCCCCCATCACCCTCCCCTCCCATTCTCGTTTTACTCCTCTCCCACTCTCTCCTCTCCCCTTCCCCTCTCTTTTTATCCTCTTTCTCTCTCTCGCTCTTCACCTCACCTTCACTCCCTTTCCCCTCTCCCCACTCTCCCCCTCACCCTTTCTCCCTCTCCCCTTTACAAAGTTCAAAATTCGAAGTACATTTATTATCAAAGTATGTATACTATATAGCACCTTGAGAGTAATCTCTCCTTCCCCCTTCTCCCCCTCTTCCCTCTCTTTCTGGCAAAGCATCCTCCTCGCAGTCAGACCAGTGATTTACAAACCTGATCTTATCACCAGCCTTGCATTCCATCCCCTGGGCACGTGACCTGCAAACTATTTCAGGAAGAATTCACCAGATTGCCCAATGGCAGCCCAGCTATTTCCTCCAGAGCAGAAGGTGCAGGGTTTCTCTCTGCTTCTGACACGGAGTTGCAAGAGGTCCTGGTGAGGGTAAGGGGCACTGGTAAAACCGAGAGGAATTTTATGCTGAAATTCCTGATGACACCATTGAATGTAAAGGCTACAGAGGGAGCAGCAGAATCTTCTGACCCTTGCTGGCAGCTCACTTTACAGATGACAAGGTTGAAGGCAGTCAAAGGGACAAAGGGAGTTCCCCACCAGCTTGCCACTGCATAGAAACCTCACCCATCTCCTGGACACCTACCTTCAATGATCATTTCGTCAAAAATAACGACTGCATTTTAAAAAAAAACCATAATCAGAATCAGCTTTAGTATCATTGGTGTATGTCATGAAATGTGTTGTTGTGCGGCAGCAGTACGTTACGATGCATAATGATAAAAACTGTAAATTACAGGAAGAAGAATATATGTGTTAAAAAAGTTAAATCAAACAAATAGTGCAAAAAAGAGAAAATAAAGTAGTGAGGTAGTGTTTGTGAGTTCAATTTCCATTCAGAAATCATATGGCAGAGGGGAAGAAGCTGTTCCTGAATCGCTGAGTGTGTGTCTTCAGGCTGCTGTACCTCTTCCCTGATGGTAACAATGAGAAGAGGGCACGTCCTGGGAGATGGGGGTCCTTAATGATAGATGCCACATTCAGAGTGCCACCAGATAATTTGTACTTTGCCCTACAATTTGTGCAGTTTACTTTGTTTATCTTTGCGTAATTCATTTGTTGACTTAATTCTTAATCTCCCAAGTTATTTTGAGATATGAGTGTTTTGTGTACTACTGTGCTTCACACCCTGGTCTGGAGAAACTTTGCCTCGTTTGGCGGTGTACATGTATACAGTTAAGTGACAAAAAATTGGACTAGACTTAAGGCATTGCCCCTTGAAGATGCCCTGGATGCTGGGGAGGCTGGTGCCCATGATGGAGCTGACTGAATTTACAACTTTCTACAGTTTACATCAACCCTGTGCGGTGTCCCCCTCCCATACCAGACAGTTAGAAAGTCCTCCGTGGATCATCTGTAGAAGTTTGTGTCCCTGCTCTACATTATTGCTGCACAGACGTTAGCAAAGCTTGTTTGTTTATTATCTATTTGCTCACGGGAAGGGGGTTACCACGGCATTTAAGGCGAGCTTTACTTGTCACATGTATGTCGAAGCATATGTCGATGTGTCGTTTTGCGTCAACAACCGGCACAGTTCGAGGATTGCGCTGGGGGCAGCCCGCCAGTGTCGCCACGCTTCCGGCGCCCACACAGCACGTCCGCAACTCACTCACCCTGACCTGCACATCTTTGGATTGTGGGAGGAAACCCGCGTGGTCACGGTGGGGAGCACACCAACTCCTTACAGACTGTGGCGGGATTGAACCCCCCATCAGCGATTGCCGGCGCTGTGAACGATTAAACACGAGGAATGCTGCAGATGCCGGACACCTAACGTGCACGAGATGCTGGAGGAACCCAGCATCCATGGAAATGAATAAACCATCGACGTTTCGGGCTGTGGCCCTAATGCAGGACTGGACAGGAAGGGGGGAAGGGAAGGAGGATAGCTAGAAGATGATAAGTGAAGCCAGGTGGGTGGGAAAGGAAAAGGGCTGGAGAGGAAGGAATCTGATAGAGAGGAAAGTGGACCCTTGGAGAAAGGGAAGGAGAGGAATCACTGGGGGGAGGTGATTGGCAAGTGAGAAGCGGTAAGAGGGCAGAAGAAGATGGGAGGGGGAGGGAATTTTTTTTTACCGGAAGGAGAAAGTGATATTCACGCCATCAGGTCAGAGGCTACCTAGATGGAATATCAGGTGTTGCTCCTCCACCCTGAGGTGGCACAAGAGGAGGCTGTGGACTGACGTGTCTGAATGGGAATGGGATCAGAATGAAAATGTCTGGCCACCAGGGAGTTCTGCTTCTGGAGTTTGGAGCGGAGGTACTCGACGAAGTGGGTCCCCCTATCAGCAACGGGTCTCATCGTTGTAAAGGAGGCCTCGTCGGGAGCACTGGACGTAATAGGCAACCCCTGCAGGTTCACAGGTTGAGTGTTGCCTGACCTAAATGGAGTTGAGGGGGCAGGAAAATGGGTCAGGATTAAGTGCCGGGAGGGAGATTAGTGAGGAGGGATGAACGGACAAGGGAATCATGGAGGGAGTGATCCCTGTGGAAAACAGAGGGGGGGGCATGAGGTAAAAATTATGTTTGGAAAGGATTGTTACACCAACATGCTGTCCTTTGTGGGAGTCACATACAGTGACACAGTAAAGATGATAGATACCCTTCAGGACATTAGTGAACTAGATGGGTGTTAAAGACAATCCCAAAATTTCTGATTTATCATTGTCAGATTTAAGAATTTAAATTCCCCTTTTACAATAGTGGGAGTTGAATTCATTGCTCAACAGCCTAGGCCTCTGGTTGTGGGTTCAGAAATTCAACCATTCTGCTCCTGTTACTAAGGTACACAGAACATAAGGCAGTAAGACAATAATACATATGAGCAGAATTAGGCCATTCAGCCCACTGAGTATGCTCTACCTCTCCATCATGTCTGGATTATTATCCCTCTAAACCCCATTCTTCTGCCTTCTCCTTATTATCTTTGATACTAAGCAAGAATCTATCAACCTCCGGTTTAAATATACCCAATGACTAGACCTCCACAGCTGTCCATGCCAATGAATTGCACAATTTCACCACCCTCTCGCTAAAGAAATTTCTTCTTATCTCTGTTGTAAAGCAATGTGCTTATATTCTGATGCTGTGTCCTCTGGTCCTAGACTCGCCCATTATAGGAAACATCCTCCCTACATCCACTCTATCAAGGCCTTTCAATATTCGATAAGTTTCAATGAGATAGCCAATGAATTCAATAAAATTCAGTGCATAATGTGAAATCTTGGCTATAACATGAGATTATTTCTAACCACCATGGCAAAGAACTTGTACTGACAGACCTTCCACATTGATTCTCACCTGAACTATTATTATTATGATTATGATTATGAGGACACACAGTCCCCTTTTATTGTCATTTAGTAATGCATGCATTAAGAAATGATAAAATGTTTTTCCAGAATGATATCACGAAAACACACGACAAACCGACTTAAAAACTAACAAAAACCACATAATTATAACATATAGTTAAAACAGTGCAAAGCAATACTGTAATTTGATAAGAACAGACCATAGCACAGTAAAAGTCTCAAAGTCTCTCGAAAGTCCCATCATCTCATGCAGACGGTAAACCTCCAGCGCCGCCAACTTGCCGGTGCAGCATCCGACCACAGTCTGACTCCGAGACCATCTGAAAATCTCTGAGCCTCCAACCACCTCTCCGACATCGAGCACCACCTCCGCTGAGCGCTTCGACCCCGGCCCCGGCAACAGGCAATAGGCAAAGCCGAGGATTTGGGGCCTTCGTCTCCGGAGATTCTCCGTGGAGTTCCTCAAGTTCCTTTGCTGGAAATCCAGAGGAATGCACACAGAATGCTGGAGGAACTCAGCAGGTCAGGCAGCATCCATGGAGGTGAATAAACAGTCGACATCTCGGGCTGAGACCCTTCATCAGGACTACATGGTTCCATCAGGATTGCTACGTTGTTCTTCGTAGTCAATGTTGACAGATTTGTGCTTGGGTAGCCTCCAACCTGATGGCATGAACGTTGATTTCTCAGACTTCCGGTAGTATCTCCCCCTCCTCCTCCTCTCCGTCACCATTCCCCATTCCCATTTCCCTCTCTCACCATATCTCCTTCCCTACCCATCACCTCCCTCTGGTGCTCCTCCCCCTTCCCTTTCTTCCATGGCTTTCTATCCTCTCCAACCAGATCCCCCATTCTCCAGCACTGTATCTCTTTCACCAATCAACTTCCCAGCTCTTTACTTCATCTCCCACCCCCCCCCCCCCCCGGTTTCACCTCTCACCTGCCACCTTGTACTTCTTCCTCCCCTCCCCCACCTTCTCAGCCTGACTCCTTCCCCCTTCCTTTCCAGTGCCGACGAAGGGTCTCCTTTTGATCACTCGATGAGGTGAGTTGCGTGAAGAAACCTCCATGAGGAGAGTTTTTAAAGTGAGAGAGCTTCAGCACTAGGGCAGTTCCACTCTCTCAACCTGGAAAGTCTGGGTCCAACAATACCAGAAGTCATCACAACAGGGGTCTTCCTTGTTTGTAGTGAATGATCATGACTTCTCTGTGCCTTGTCGTACCCTTCACCCTCCATGAAGCGTTGCAGAACTACCTTCTTGGCCATTGGATCTCACGGTAGATCTCATCCACCCAGACCGCCAGAACTAGCTTCTCATGCTAGGACAAGTCTATGCTTTCCCTCTCTCTGGTAGGGAAATGTTAAATAAGTGACGACTTTATTTCCTGGAGTGTAAGAGGGGAGATGTGCAAAATTATGAGGGGTATAGATAGGATAAATGCAAGCACCCATTTAATCCTATCGACCACAACCCCTCCCCGGATATTCCACCATTCTTGTTCCTGTCTCCGCAGATGCAGCCCGACCTTCTGTGATTTTCCAAGATTTTCTACATTATATTAAAAGAGCAACACCTCATATTCTGTCTGAATAGCCTCCAATCTGCTGACATGAACATCAATTTTTCTAACTTTCAATAGTTTCCCCCCACCCATTCTGGCTCCCGTCTTACCCCTTATCTCTCCCCACCTGCCTATCGTCTTCCTCTGGTTCCCCTGGTGCACCCTCCTCTCCTATCAGATTCCCTCTTCCTCAACCCTTTACCTTTTCCACCTATCACCTCCCTGCTTCTTACTTCATCCCCCCTCCCCCACACACCTCCTTTCCCTCTCACCTGGTCCCACCTATCACCTGCCAGCTTGTACTCCTTCCCTTCCCTCCTCCTCTTTATTCTGGCACCTTCCCCCTCTTGTTGCCGTTTCTGGGTGGGGAGATATATTAGTTTTTGTGCGAGCAAGGGGGTTGAAGGTTTGATGTTATTGCCACTGTTTTTTGTGTAGGAGGGGCTTGGGAGTTAGGGGTTTGATGTTTTAGCCACCGTTTTCTTTCAGGGTCTCCATAGGTTTTCTGTATTTCATGGGTATCTGGAGAAGATGAATCTCAGAGTTGTACTCTGCATCCATATGCAGATAATGAAATGAACCTTTGAACCTTTGAACCTTGAACTAGTCCTGATGAAAGGTCTCGGCCCAAGACAGCGATGGTTTATTCCTCTCCATAGATGCTGCCTGACCTGCTGAGCTCTTCCAGCATTTTCAGTTTATTGCTCTGATTTTCTAACATCTTCAGAATCTCTTGTGTTTAAAATCCCCTTTTTCCCGAGGGGATGGGCTCTGGTAGGAAGCAGTTCCACTAATGGGGATTTTACAGTAGCCATCTACACCAAGGGAAAACAGCATGAAGAGCAGCCCAGACTCACAAGAGAGCAGTGGATGTCTACTTGTCTATGTAAGGTGCACATTTGTTAAAGACTCTTCGGCAATGCACTCCCTCCCCGCTCACTTCCCTACTCTAAGGTTGACAGTAATGCTCTGCTTGTCCACAGGGGCACGATGCATGAAGAGAAAGCTTCTTAATTCTCAGCTTCTGTTGTTCAATTTCCTGGCTCAATCACAAAGACCCATTTAAACTTTGTGACCTTGACGACACTTTGTTTGAAAACTATTGTGGTTGAGACTTTTTTTCTTATGTTTCATCTGTCAGCCTGAAACTCGCAGCTTAGAAAAAATATCAATTTGAGCAGGAGGGAGAGAGAGTTCTGAAAAAGAGCCACGTCTTGGCTGCCCTTTTGACAAACCAATGAGATTTTCGAGGCCGCATTTATTTATTTAGCGATACAACACGGTAACAGACCCTATGAGCCTATGATGGCCAATTACACCCATGTGACCAATTAATCTATTTACTGTACTAAGGTTCAGGAACAGTTATTACCCTGCAACCATCAGGCTCTCGAGCCAGTGTGGGTAACTTCACTCACTTAATGCTGAACCAAATCCACAACTTATGGAACACACATCAAAGTTGCTGGTGAACGCAGCAGGCCAGGCAGCATCTGTAGGAAGAGGTGCAGTCGACGTTTCAGGCCGAGACCCTTCGTCAGGACTAACTGAAGGAAGAGTGAGTAAGGGATTTGAAAGTTGGAGGGGGAGGGGGAGGGGGAGATCCAAAATGATAAGAGAAGACAGGAAGGGGAGGGATGGAGCCAAGAGCTGGACAGGTGATTGGCAAAAGGGATACGAGAGGATCATGGGACAGGACTGTCCCTCTGAATATACCCCTTGCCCATCCTCTGGGTTCCCCGCCCCCCCACTTGACTTTCTTCCCGGATCCATCCCTCCCCCTCCTGTCTTCTCCTATCATTTTGGATCTCCCCCTCCCCCTCCAACTTTCAAATCTCTTACTCACTCTTCCTTCAGTTAGTCCTGACGAAGGGTCTCGGCCTGAAACGTCGACTGTACCTCTTCCTAGAGATGCTGCCTGGCCTGCTGCGTTCACCAGCAACTTTGATGTCTGTTGCTTGAATTTCCAGCATCTGCAGAATTCCTGTTGTTTCCACAACTTATGGACTCACTTTCAAGGACTCTACAACTCAAGTTCTCAGTATTACTTCTTTACTTTTTTAAAAAAATTATTTGTACAATTTATCTTCTTTTGCACATTGACTGTAGTCAGTCTTTGTGTATAGCTTTACATCAATTCTATTGAATTTCTCCATTTTCCTGTAAATGCCTGCAATAAAAGGAACCTCAAGGTCGTTTGATAATAAATTTAATTTGATCTTTGAACTTTGAATCTATACATCTTCGGAACAAAATGAATTGCCGGCAATGCCCTTTCCTCCCACTGATGCTGTCTGACCCACTAGAGAAAACATGTGAGATCTTCCCTGTTTGCTTTCCTTAACATAGTCTGCTCAAATGTACGTTTTCAAATCGTTATTTTAAAATTTATCGCTAATGATTCTACTTTTATTGCTTTCTTTGAAATAATATCAGAACTCACTTTATCTCCGTCATTAACAAACAGTATCAAAATGAATCAGACCCTTTCAGTGAAGTAGGTGATAAAGTGCAATTGTATTGTAATCTATCTGCATAATGATTTTACAAGGACAGTTAATATTTTATTTCGGTATCTTTGTCAAGGACATTCCCCTTGTCATTCTTTTTTTCCAGGCACGCGCATGAGGGTATGGACTGCGGGAAGGGGCCTATCTACCTTCTCAGTCTGAGTGAAAGGATCCCACAGGACTAGCAGGTGGTGTAGGAGACAGTAAAGATGAGAGCGATACACCTTTCTCGTCGTTCTGCCAACAAAAAGCAATAGAAGAAAAGACGGATAAGAGAATTTACAGAGGGCATCTTGCTCAGCCAGGCAAGTGGGATGAGGCATGGCAAGTGAAGTTTAATTTGGAGAGAAGTCTGAGGTGTTACATGTTGGGAAGAGAATTGAGAGAAGGATTTTCACAGTGAAGGGTAAAACACAGAACGCGGTACAGTACAGCGCAAGATATTCCCTTCGGACTAAGATGTGCCAACATTTTAACATATTCCGCGATCAATTGGACCCATCCCTCCTACACAGCTCAGAACCCTCCGCTTCTCTTTCATAAAAGATTTAAAGATGAGCTTTATTTGTCACACGTACATCCAAACAGACTGTGAAATGCATCAGATGAGATGGGGACGGCCCACAAGCATTGCCATGTTTCCGGTGCTATTATGGCTCACTAGCTATCATTGGAATGTGGGGGGAAACTGAAGCACTGGGAGGAAACCCAAACGGTCACAGGGAGAGTGAGCAGACAGCAGCAGGAATCAGAATCAGAATCAGAATCAGGTTTATTATCACCGGCATGTGATGTGAAATTTGTTAACTTAGCAGCAGCAGTTCAATGCAATACATAATCTAGCAGAGAGAGAAAAAAAAATAATAAACAAATCAATTACTTATATTGAATAGATTTTTAAGAAGTGCAAAAATAGAAATACCGTATATTAAAAAAAAAAGTGAGGTAGTGTCCAAAGCTTCAATGTCCATTTAGGAATCGGATGGCAGAGGGGAAGAAGCTGTTCCTGAATCGCTGAATGTGTGCCTTCAGGCTTCTGTACTTCCTACCTGATGGTAACAGTGAGAAAAGGGCATGCCCTGGGTGCTGGAGGTCCTTAATAATGGACACTGTCTTTCTGAGACACCGTTCCCTGAAGATGTCCTGGGTACTTTGTAGGCTAGTACCCAAGATGGAGCTGACTAGATTTACAACCTTCTGCAGCTTCTTTTGGTCCTGTGCAGTAGCCCCTCCATACCAGACAGTGATGCAGCCTGTCAGAATGCTCTCCATGGTACATCTATAGAAGTTTTTGAGTGTATTTGTTGACATCCCAAATTGCTTCAAACTCCTAATAAAGTATAGCCGCTGTCTTGCCTTCTTTATGACTACATCGATATGTTGGGACCAGATTAGATCCTCAGAGATCTTGACACCCAGGAACTTGAAGCTGCTCACTCTCGCTACTTCTGATTCCTCTATGAGGATTGGTGTGTGTTCCTTCGTCTTATCCTTCCTGAAGTCCACAATCAGCTCTTTCGTCTCACTGACATTGAGTGCCAGGTTGTTGCTGCAACACCACTCCACTAGTTGGCATATCTCACTCCAGTACGCCCTGTCGTCACCACCTGAGATTCAACCAACAATGGTTGTATCATCAGCAAATTTATAGATGGTATTTGAGTTATGCCCAGCCACACAGTCAGATGTATATAGAGAGTAGAGCAGTGTGCTAAGCACACACCACTGAGGTGCCCCAGTGTTGATCGTCAGCGAGGAGGATATATTATCACCAATCCGCACAGACTGTGGTCTTCCGGTTAGGAAAGCTCCCGGTTTGGGTGATGGCTGGCGTCATAATGCGACTGTGCTAACTGCCATGCTACTGTGCCGCCCTCTCTAAAATACCCCGAGGACGTCAGCCTCCATCACTACCCTCAGCAGTGCTTTCATGCACTTACCACTCTCTGCGTAATGTCGTTATTCAGAAGAGCAGAATTAGGCCATTTGGCCCATTGGATCTGCTCCTCCATTTCATCATGGCTGCTCCATTTCCCTCTCAACACCATTCTCCTGCCTTAAGACCATAAGACAAAGGAGCAGAAGTAGGCCATTCGGCCCTTCGAGTCTGCTCTGCCATTTTATCATGAGCTGATCCATTCTCCTATTTAGTCCCATTCCCCTGCCTTCTCACCATAACCTTTGATGCCCTGGCTACTCAGATACCTATCAATCTCTGCCTTAAATACACCCAATGACTTGGCCTCCACTGCTGCCCGTTGCAACAAATTCCATAGATTCACCACCCTCTGACTAAAAAAATTTCTTCGCATTTCTGTTCTGAATGGGCGCCCTTCAATCCTTGAGTCATGCCCTCTCGTACTAGACTCCCCTATCATGGGAAACAACTTTGCCACATCCACTCTGTCCATGCCTTTCAACATTCGAAATGTTTCTATGAGGTCTCGCCTCATACTTCTAAACTCCAAGGAATACAGTCCAAGAGCGGACAAACGTTCCTCATATGTTAACACTCTCATTCCCGGAATCATTCTAGTGAATCTTCTCTGTACCCTCTCCAACGTCAGCACATCCTTTCTTAAATAAGGAGACCAAAACTGCCCACAGTACTCCCAAGTGAGGTCTCACCAGCGCCTTATAGAGCCTCAACATCACATCCCTGCTCCTATACTCTATTCCTCTAGAAATGAATGCCAACAGTGCATTCGCCTTCTTCACTACCGACTCAACCTGGAGGTTAACCTTAAGGGTATCCTGTACAAGGACTCCCAAGTCCTGTTGCATCTCAGAACATTGAATTCTTTCTCCATTTAAATAATAGTCTGCCCATTTATTTCTTCTGCCAAAGTGCATAACCATACACTTTCCAACATTGTATTTCATTTGCCACTTCTTTGCCCATTCTTCCAACCTATCCAAGTTTCTCTGCAGACTCTTCATTCCCTCAGCACTACCGGCCCCTCCACCTATCTTCGTATCGTCAACAAACTTAGCCACAAAGCCATCTATTCCATCATCCAGATCATTGATGTACAATGTAAAAAGCGGCCCCAACACGGACCCCTGTAGAACACCACTGGTAACCGGCAGCCAACCAGAATAGGATCCCTTTATTCCCACTCGCTGTTTCCTGTCAGTGGGAATAAAGGCTTTGACTTCTCTTGTCAACCACGGTTGCATCCTTTTTCCACTCGAAAATTTCTTCTTTTTTGGAATATACCTGTCTTGCACCTTCCTCATTTCTTGCATAAACTCCAGCCACTGCTGCTCTGCTGTCTTTCCCGCCAGTGTCCCTTTCCAGTCAACTTTGGCCAGTTCCTCTCTCACGCCACTGCCAGTGGGAATAGGGGAAAACTGTTGAGTTGCTCAGTGTAATTGGGCAGTTTGATAAGCCTGTAGCTTAAAAAAAAAAGGGGGTAATCCTGGAAATGCAAAAAACACCCATCACGATATCCAAAATGAAATTATGGGTATTATGGCAGATATGGTCGGGTGTTAAATAAGTGCAGAAATCAAGGAGGCTGGACATTTTGCCATCGTGGTGGATGAAAGTGAAGACTTGAGTAAAAAGGAGCAACTATCAGTGGTGGTGCAGTATTTGAATAACCAAACAGTGCTTGAAGAATTCTTGTACTTCACTCCAGCAGAAGGGTTGGACGCAGAGTCACTTCTTAAAAGCATTGAACAGACACTCGCCCAGTGTTATTGATAAGAACATGTGTATAGGTCAGTGTTATGACAGGGCAGCAGTGATGTCCGGGTGCAATAACAGGGTACAAGAGACGTTCAGGAAAGAGGTTCCGCAGGCATTATATATACACTGCCATGCTCACAGACTTAACCTTGTTTTAGTGGATGTTGTGAGCAATGTACAACAAGTGGGTGAGTTTTTTTGAAACTGTGCAGCTGCCTTACAACTTCTTTTCTAACTCTGCTGCCCACGATTTTTTCATGAAGAAACAGAAAACTGGAATCAACTGCACAGCCCGTGTTGAAGAAAATGTCAGATATACGCTGGGCGTGGCAGTATACAGCTTTGTGGGCTATAAGGAAATTACTCCCTGCCATTCTAGCTACACTACAGGATATTATAGCTAGAATGGCAGGGAGTAATTTCCTTATAGCCCACAAAGCTGTATACTGCCACACCCAGCTTCTCCCCATATCTTTCATATCCTGACTAATTAAAAATCTATCAACCTCCACTTTAAATATACTCAATGACTTGGCCTCCACAGCTCCTGTGGCGATGAATTCCACAGATGCACCACCATCTGGCTAAAGTTCCTTCTCATCTCCATTCTACATGGACATTCCTCTATTCTGAGGCTGCTGGCCCTCGACTCCCCTGTTTAGGAAACATCCTCTCCATATCCACTCTTTCTAGGCCTTTCAACATTAGATGGGTTTTAATGAGATCTCCCTTCATTTTTCTAAATTCCAGCAGGTACAGGCCCGGAGCCATTGAAGGCTGCTCATATGATAACCCTTTCATTCCTGGAATCACTGCCATGAACCTCCTCTGAACCCCCTCCAAAGTCAACACATCCTTTCTTATGATGACGCCCAAAACTGCTCACAATATTCCGTGAGGCCTCACCAGTGTCTTTTAAAGCCTTAACATTACATCCTTGCTTTTATAAACAAGTCCTCTCGAAATGAATACTAACATTACATTTGCCTTCCTCACCATTGCCTCAGCTTGCAAGTTAACCTTCAAGGAATTCCACACACAGACTCCCAAGTCCCCTGGCACATTGAATTTTTGAATTTCTTCCCATTTAGAAAATAATCAATGGGTTTATTCCTTCTATCAAAGTGCATGACCATACACTTTCCGACTCTGTATTCCATCTGCCACTTCTTTGCCCATTCTCCTAATCTACCTAAGTCCTTCTGTAGCCTCCTCGCTTCCTCAACACTACCTGCCCTTCCACCCATCTTTGTATCATCTACAAACTCAGCCACAAAGCCATCAATTATGCCATCCAAATCATTGACATGTACCATAAAAAGAATCAGTTCCAACACAGACTCCTATGGAACACCACTAGTCACCAGCAGTCAACCAGAAAAGGCTCCCTTTATTCCTGCTCTTTGCCTCCTGCCAATCAGCCACTGCTTTATCCATGCTAGGATCTTTCCTGTAACACCTTGGGCCTGTAGCTTGTTAAGCAACCTCATGTGTGGCACCTTGTCAAAGGCCTTCTGAAAATCCAAGTACATGAACTGTTTCTCCTTTGTCTATCCTGCTTGTTATTCCCTCAAAGAATTCCAACAGATTTGTCAGGCAGGACTTTCCCTTAAGGAAACCATGCTGACTTTGGCCTGTTTAATCTTTTGCCTCCAAGCATCTGAAGACCCCATCTTTAATAATCGACTCCAACATTTTCCCAACCACTGAGGTGAGACTAACTGGCCTATGATTTTCTTTCTTCTGCCTCCCCACCCTCTTGAAGAGTGGAGTGATATTTGCAACTTCCCAGTCTTCCGGAACCATGACAGAATCTATTGATTCTTGAAAGATCATTAGTAATGCCTCCACAACTCCCTCTTTCAGAAACCCTGGGGTGTAGAGCATCTGTTCCAGGTGATATCTATCTTCAGACCTTTCAGCTTCCCAAGCACCTTGCAACCTACTGAATGTTGAAAGGCTTAGAGTGGATGTGGAGAGGATGTTTCCTATAATGAGGGACTCAAGGCAGAGGGCACTACCTCAGAATAAAGCAGTCCATTTAAAGTGGAGATGAGGCGGAATTTCTTCAGCCATAGGGTTGTGAATCTGTGGAATTCATTGCCACAGGTGGCTGTGGAGTCCAGGGCATCGGGCGTATTTGAATTGGAGGTTGATAGTCTTGATAAGTCAGGGCATGAAAGGATATGGGGAGAAAGCAGGGAAATGGTATGAAACTGGATCAGCCATTGTCAAATGGTGGAACAACCTCGATGGGCTGAATGGCCTTATTTTGCTCCTAAGTCCTATGTTTTATGGTCTTATGGACTCATCCGGGACTAACAGAACTAGCTCCTCCAATTCTTGATTCCCCAGTCCGGGGAAAATGATTGAAATCTCGCTATCTAGAATGGAGGTTAGGGTAGGTAATTCCTCTGTTTGCAACGCCTGGAGGCCACGTGGATTAGCTGTAGTGATTGTTCGCCTATTAGGAGAACAACCCTCTAGCACTCTGGACATGATGGTGTAATGGCTAGAGCAAGACAATCAGCGATCGGGGCAATTCCCTCTGCTGTCTGTAAGGAGCTCTCATGAACTGCCGGGCTTTCCTCTGGGGGCTACGGTTTTCTCCCACATTCTAAAGGTGTACAGGTTAGGGTTAATGAGATGTGGGGAGCACAGTGATGCTTACTGCCCCAGCGTATCCCCAAACAGCTCATTGATGTAAAAGACACGTTTCACTGTATACACAAAATACTCTGCAGATGCTGGGGTTAAAGCAATACTCACAACATGCTGGAGGAACTCAGCAGGTCGGGCAGCATCCGTGGAAGCAACCAGTCAACGTTTCGGGCTGGAACCCTTCGTCGGGACTGAAGAGGGAGGAGGAAAAGTCCCTATAAAGAAGGTGGGGGGAGGGTGGGAAGGAGAAGGCTGGTAGGTTCCAGGTGAAAAACCAGTAAGGGGAAAGATAAAGGGGTGGGGGAGGGGAAGCAGGGAGGGGATAGGCAGGAAAGGTGAAGAAGGAATAGGGGAAAACATAATGGATAGTAGAAGGAGGCGGAACCATGAGGGAGGTGATAGGCAGCTGGGGGAGGGGGTAGAGTGAAATAGGGATAGGGGAAGGGAGGGGGAGGGAATTACCGCAAGTTGGAGAATTCCAGAGAACATTGACTGATCATTTCCACAGATGTTGCCTGACCTGCTGAGTTCCTCCAGCGCGTTGTAAGTATTGCTTTTCACTGTATGTTTTGATAGACATTCTGCTTATTTTTTGATTGATTGATTATTGATCAATTGATTGATTCTGCACAGTTATAGGCCCTCCTGGCCCAACAAGCTCTCGCTGCCCAATTCCATCCATGTAGCCAATTAACCTACTAACAGGTATGTGGGAGGAAACTGGAGCACCCAGAGGAAACCAACACAGCCCCACAGAGAAAGTGCAAACCAATATGTGGGAGGAAACCAGAGCACCCGGAGGAAACCGACACGGCCCCATAGAGAACATGCAGACTCCTTATAGACAGTAGCAGGAATCGAACCCCTATCGCTGGCGTAGTAATTTGGTTATGCTAACTGCTACACCACCAGTACAGGCGGGAAATGAGGCTCATCCCTCTCCTCCTCGCTCTCCTTGCTGGTGGAATAATCCCGTTTTTATCAGGTTCCTTTGCTGCAGCTTCAACCTGATCTGTGAAATTCTGTTTAAGGAGCAGGAGCATGAGGAAAAGTCTTCAGCCTGAAAGTGAACTGCTCCACTCTCTTGAGAGAGAGAGAGAGAGATAGCTGCCTGTCTGGCTGTCCAGTATCAGATGTAATGAGAGGCCTGGGCGAGGATTGTGAGGACCCAGGTGCTGGAGTAACCGAGGCTAGAATCGAGACACGATCTTGAGACTGAGACGAGAACAAGTTTCTTGACGAGATGCCAGACGTGAATCTGACAAGACTAGACAGGAATCCAAACGGGACAGAGATCCTAAACGCAATCGCAGACTGAACCAAAGTTGAGCTGACGATTGAGCACCGGCCCTGAGTTCAGGTGCTCTTTAAATATCCAAATCTTGGTGCCAAAACGTGACTGCCAACTCGCAGAACGGGCCAGAATCTTAAAGGGACCGTGCCAGCTATCCATACTCTGGAGAATCGGAGTGTTTAAGCCCCAGAGGTTGGCATGGTTGGGTGTGTGCCATAACAAAACCATAAGACACAGGAGCAGAATTAGTCCATTCAGCCCATCGAGTCTGCTCTGCCAGTCCATCATGGCTGATTTAGTATCTCTCCCGACCCCATTCTCCTGCCTTCTCCCCATAACCTTTAACCCCCTCACTAATCAAGAACCTATCAAACTCCGTTTTAAATATACCGTGAATTCCACAGATTCACCATCTTCTGGCTAAAGAAATTCCTCCTCATTTCTATCCTAAAAGGACGTCCTTTGATTTTTGAGGCTGTGTCCATTGGTCCTAGACCCTGGTATTAGATTTTGGTCCTGTGTCTCCTGGTCTTATGGGTGCTGTGGTCTCGTGGTTCTTGTGGTACAGTACTGTCTTGGAAGTGTCCGGTAAGACAGTGAGAGGAGACGGGCAGTCCTGTGACACCATGCCATTCTTCATTGTTCTGAGTGCTTTCTGGGCCCTAAGTGACAGGGCTGGTTACAATTACCCTGCACACCATCTGCTACACCTTTATCAAGGAGGTCTGACAGAGGTATATAAGATGATAGGACACATAGGTGGCGTGGACAGCTGATGCTTTTTTCCCGGGGCAACAATGAGGGGGTATAATTTTAACATGATTGGAGGAAAGTATCAGGGTGACGGAGTGGAGATACGTCTCTACCAAAGGAGGTGTAAGGCGCTCCTGCCCTCTGCTAGCCCGGGCAAGGTGTAGCACCTGCTTAGCCCCCCTGATCAGGGTCACGTGAAGCCATGGGGGCAGGTGGTGAATGGTCGTGTGAACAGCCAGTGCAGGTCACAAGTCCTGGTGATGTGACCACTGACGTCAGGCAGACAGTCTCTGAAGAGTATTGATAATGGCTGGGCTCCTGTAGAGACACTGCCCAGGAGAAGACAATGGCAAACCACTTCTGTAGAAAAAATTGCCAAGAGCAATCATGCTCGTGGGTAGACCATGATCACCCAAATCATACGACAAGGCACATAGTGAACAAACAGAGGAAATTTTGGTGGGGTGGGGGGGGGGAATGTCAGAAATAGGTTTTTCTACATAAATGTGTTGGGTGCATTGCCAGAGGTGGTGGTAGGGGCAGAAACGTTAGGGACATTTAAGAGACTATTAGATAGGCACATGGATGATAGAAAATGGAGGAGGGAAGGATTAGGTTGATCTTGCACTAGGTTAAAAGGTAGGTACATCATTGTTGGTTGAAGAGCCTGTATTATTCAATGTTCTATGACTGTGCTCTTCCACTAACATTCAGGGCACGACACTACAAGCGAGAAGCTGTTGACCTTTGGTGGCCAAATACACGAGGTGAGTTTAGTATTCTGCAGGATGCTTCAGAGCACTAGGGTGTGCAAAGAGACCCTGGGGTGTAAGTTCATTGCTCCCTGAAAATGGTGATAGGTAAGACAGACCATGAGAGCCTTGCTCCTACACCAGACGACACTGAGGGAGCTCTGCACTTTCAGAGGCAGTGTCCTTCATCAGTCCTTCCAAGTAAGGCCATGCCTATCTACCAAAATGGACCCCTTGGAAGTGTAACAACACACAAAATGCTGGAGGAACAACAGGCAGATTTCCCAGTGGCCACCCATTTTCATTCCCATTCCGACATGTCGGTCCATGGCCTCCACTACCGCTGTGATGAGGTCACTCACAGGTTGGAGGAGCAACACCTCATACTCTACCTGGGTAGCCTCCACGAACATCGATTTCAGTAATTTCTCCCCCTTTCCTCTTCTCTCTTCTTCCATACCCCATTCTGTTTCCTCTCTTACCTCGTCTCTTCTCCTCACCTGCCTATCACCTCCCTCTGGGTCCCCTCCTCCTTCCCTTTCTCCCATGGTCCACTCTCCTCTCCTAACAGATTCCTTCATCTCCAGCCCTTTACCTTTTTTAGATTAGATTATGAGAACACTGTCCTCTTATTGTCATTTAGAAATGCATACATGCATTAAGAAATGATACAATGTTTCTCCGGAGTGATATCACAGAAAACAGGACAGACCAAAGACTAACACTGACAGAACCACATAATTATAACATATAGTTACAGCAGTGCAAAGCAATACCATAATTTGATGAAGAACAGACCATGGGCACAGTAAAAAAAAGTCTCAAAGTCCCTGAGTCAATCGACTCCCGAGTCCCCGATAGCAGGCAGCAAAAGGGAGAAACTCCCTGCCATAAACCTCCAGGCACCGTCAACTTGCCGATGCCTTGGAAGCAACCGACCACAGCCAACACTGAGTCCATCTGTCCGAAAATTCCGAGCTTCCGACCAGCCTCTCCGATACATCCTCCCGAGCGCCATCCTCTGCCAAGCACCTTCGACCTCTCCCCAGCCGCTGAAACACGCAAAGCCGAGGATTTTGAGGCCTTCAGCTCCGGAGATTCTGGTTACCACACAGTAGTAGCGGCAGGGAAGCGAGCATTTCAGAAGTTTTCCGGATGTTCCTCTGTACTCTCACGTCTATCTCCATCAAATCAGGATTGGGCACGGTCCCCTACTTGACAGATAACAGATATTCATCACCGAAGTGGCCGCGCGCACTGCCGTCACGCTGCCATCTTCTCCCCCCTCCCTTTCCACCTATTACCTCCCAGCTTCTCACTTCTTCCTCTCACGCACCCACCTTCTTACCTGGTCTCCCCTATCACCTTCCAGCGTGTACTCCAGCTCCATCCCCCCAGCTTCTCATTCTGGCTTCTTTCCAGTGCTGGTGCAGGGTCTCGACTGTTTGTTCCTCTCCACAGATGCTGCCCGACCTGCTGAGTTCCTC
The DNA here is from genome assembly GCF_030028105.1 of Mobula birostris. Classification (NCBI taxonomy): domain Eukaryota; kingdom Metazoa; phylum Chordata; class Chondrichthyes; order Myliobatiformes; family Myliobatidae; genus Mobula; species Mobula birostris. Next base: position 216,670,428 of record NC_092372.1, on the reverse strand, counting down.
CAGCATTTTGTGTGTGTTGCTCAGTTTCAAGCAGCTGTAGAATCTCTCGTGTGCTTGGAACGGGATTTGCTCTGCAACAAGCGGGATAGCTGTTTGAAGTGCGATTTGCCACGGCTGTGAGACATTGTGCCTATTGCGTTATTGTGTTTGTAGGTACGGTAGCTAAATTATTGAGCCAGTGTCTCGAGGCTTATGCCAATGATCCAGAAACATTAGTTTGAATCCTGCCTGGGCAGATGGGGAATTTAGGCTCACGTAATAGATGTAAACTAAGATTAAAAGAGCTTATATCGGTATTGGTGACCAGGAAATCAGCAAGGATTTTTGTTAAAAATATCCTACAGGGAAAGGAATCTGGCATTTTATCTGGTCAAGTTGACATGTGACTCCAGACCTACTGATGTGCTTGAATATTAGCTGTCTCCTTGGCCCAGAAAGGGCAATTAATGCCAGCACTGGCAAAGTGCCCACATCCCAGGGTTGACTAAGTATCGAAGGAAGAGCCACACACACAAGAAGCTGAAGGAACTCAGCAGCATTTCTGCAGGGGGATAAAGAGTTGACGTTTCAGGAGAAGACCCTTCATCGGAAGTGCAGACAAGGGGAAAGAAGACAGCAAAGGAAGGGCTTGCTCTGCTGGTGCAGTGAAACAGAATTCCAGTGTTGTGTTCAGTTCCGGTCGCCTCATTATCGAAAGGATGTGGAAGCTTTACAGAGGGTGCGGAGGAGGTTTACTGGGATACTGCCCGGATTAGAGAGCATCTCTTGAGAAGAGACGTTGAGTGAGCTACGGCTTTTCTCTCTGGAGTGAAGGAGGATGAGAGGTGACTTGACAGAGGTGTACAAGATGATAAAAGGCATAGATGCAGTGGACAGTCGGAGATTTTTTTTCGCAGGGTAGAAATGGCTAATAGAAGGGGGCATAATACAAGGCGGAGAGGGAGGAGCTAAAGATTACGCCAAAGGTTTTTGCAGACCCAGGTGACTTCTTCCAGTTTGTCCATCAAATAGTTTCTTACCTTTTCCATGCCTTTCTTTTCAAGGTGCTGGGGCCCTGTCAGAGTTTGTAATCTACAGTGGCAGTTCAGACTATGCTTCTCCACGAGTGGGGTGGGGGTGGGGGGGGTGGTTTTGACTTACCTGGGACAAGCTGCAGTAGCCGGATCTCTGGCACTGAGTCTGGCTCTGCAGTGCAGAAGGGAGGGTGGAAGAAGAGGAGAGCAGTAGTGATAAGGGACTCGATAGTTAGAGGTACAGAAAGGAGATTCTGTGGTCGTGACAGAGACTCCCGGATGGCTTGTTGCCTCCCGGGTGCCAGGGTCAGGGATGTCTCTGATCGCATGCACAGCATTCTGAAGTGGGAGGGTGATCAGCCAGATGTCATGGTGCACATCGGTACCAATGACATAGCAAGGAAGAGTGAGGAGGTCCTGGTGAGTGAGTATAGAGCGCTTGGTAGGAAGTTGAAAAGCAGGACCTCAAGGGTGGTAATCTCAGGATTGCTACCTGTGCTAGGTGCCAGTGAGGGTAAGAATAGGATGCTCTGGAGGATGAACAAGTGGCTGAGGAACTGGTGTAGGGGGCAGGATTTCAGAATCATTGGGATCTCTTCTGGGGCAGGTGGGACCTGTACAAGAGAGACGGGTTACACCTGAACTACAAGGGGACCAATATCCTTTCAGGGAGGTTTGTTAGTGCTATTGAGGAGGGTTTAAACTAGATTTGCAGGGGGATGGGAACCAGAGTGCCAAAGCAGATAGTGGTGCAGGGGTGAAAATAAATGATGTTAAAAGTTCATGTAAAGTCACAAATAGAAGGGTTGTGTGTGGTGGTAATAATCTTCTGAGGTGTGTCTATTTCAATGCAAGGAGTATTGTGGGGAAGGCTGACGAACTGAGGGCATGGATTGACACATGGAATTACGACATTATTACCATTAGTGAAACTTGGCTGCAGGAGGGGCAGGACGAGCAGCTTAATGTTCCAGGGTTCCGATGTTTCAGATATGATAGAGGCAGAGGGATGAAGGGTTGGAGGGTGGAATTGCTAGTCAGGGAAAATGTTACAGCAGTGCTCAGGCAGGACAGATTAGAGGGCTTGTCTACCGAGGCCATATGGGTGGAGCTGAGAAACAGGAAAGGTATGACAACATTAATGGGATCGTATTATAGACTAGCCAATAGTCAGCGAGAATTGGAGGAGCAAATCTGCAGAGAGATAGCAGACAACTGCAGGAAACAAAGTTGTGATAGTAGGGGATTTTAATTTTCCACATATTGATTGGGACTCCCATACTGTTAAAGGTCTAGACGGGTTAGAGTTTATAAAATGTGTTCAGGAAAGTTTTCTGAATCAATATATAGAGGTACCAACTAGGGAGGATGCAATATTAAATCTCCTATTAGGAAACAAGTTAGGACAGGTGATGGAAGTGTGTGTAGGGGAACACTTTGGTTCCAGTGATCATAACACCATTAGTTTTAACTTGATCATGGATAAAGATAGATCTGGTCCTCGGGTTGAGGTTCTAAACTGGAAAAAGTCCAAATTTGAAGAAATGAGAAAGGATCTAAAAGTGTGGTTTGGGACAGGTTGTTGTCTGGCAAGGATGTGATTGGTAAGTGGGAGGCCTTCAAAGGAGATATTTTGAGAGAGCAGAGTTTGTATGTTCCTGTCAGTGTCATAAGGCGGTGGCTGGGAACGGACCCAAGTGCAAGACACAGACACTGAAGTACTAGGGACAGGACTAGGATACAGGGTGAGAGCAAGGACATGGGCACGAAAACCGGGAACCCAGAACAGGACTGGACAAGAGAGCTATGAGCCCGGGCTTGGACTCCAAGCCAGAGACTGGACAAGGACCCAGTATCTGGGTCTTGCCTCTGGCTCGGACCCCAGAACTAGGCAAGGATGAGGCTTGGCAGGCAGACAGGACAAGGCTAGAGTCTTCAGGCTTGAGGCTAGAGGCGAGGTTTGGCAGGAGGCTAGAGGCTGGAGACGAGGCTTGGCAGGAGGCTGGGGACTTCAGGCTTGCGGCTAGAGGCTAGAGACGAGGCTTGGCAGGAGGCTGGGGACTTCAGGCTTGAGGCTAGGCAGGAGGCTGGGGACTTCAGGCTTGAGGCTAGGCAGGAGGCTGGAGTCTTCAGGCTTGAGGCTAGGCAGGAGGCTGGAGTCTTCAGGCTTGAGGCTAGGCAGGAGGCTGGAGTCTTCAGGCTTGAGGCTAGGCAGGAGGCTGGAGTCTTCAGGCTTGAGGCCAGGCAGGAGGCTGGAGTCTTCAGGCTTGAGGCCAGGCAGGAGGCTGGAGTCTTCAGGCTTGAGGCCAGGCAGGAGGCTGGAGTCTTCAGGCTTGAGGCCAGGCAGGAGGCTGGAGTCTTCAGGCTTGAGGCCAGGCAGGAGGCTGGAGTCTTCAGGCTTGAGGCCAGGCAGGAGGCTGGAGTCTTCAGGCTTGAGGCCAGGCAGGAGGCTGGAGTCTTCAGGCTTGAGGCCAGGCAGGAGGCTGGAGTCTTCAGGCTTGAGGCCAGGCAGGAGGCTGGAGACTTCAGGCTTGAGGCTAGGCAGGAGGCTGGAGTCTTCAGGCTTGAGGCTAGGCAGGAGGCTGGAGTCTTCAGGCTTGAGGCTAGGCAGGAGGCTGGAGTCTTCAGGCTTGAGGCTAGGCAGGAGGCTGGAGTCTTCAGGCTTGAGGCTAGGCAGGAGGCTGGAGTCTTCAGGCTTGAGGCTAGGCAGGCTCCACCTGGGCAGGGTGCGGTACTCCTGGGCAGGGCGCAGATCACCACCTGACGGAGGCATGGAACAGGAAGGGACAGAACCAACTGCAGGTAATGGCAAGATGGACTGACTTACCTGGGTGGAGGCAAGTGACAGGAAGGGACAGAACCTACAGCAGGTAACGGCAAGACGGTCTGACTTACCTGGGCAGAGGCAAGGGACAGGAAGGGAGCTAGGTACAGGGTGGCTGCAGGACAAGACTGTAGGTGAGACCAGGCAAGAGTTACCAGCAAGACAAGGCAAAACGAGAAGTTCAGGTGAGGCGAGAGTTACCGACAAGACAAGGAAAGGCTGCTGGCAAAGCAAGGCGAGATGAGAGCTTCAGGCGAGGAAACAGAAGGCAGAGGAAGGGATACAAGGAGTAAGGACAAGAACAATCCAGCACCCACACCCTGGTCTCTGAAGGTATTTAAGCAGCCAGCCCCAATGAGCATCAGCTGGCTCAATTAGAGCTCAACAAGAACAGAAACAGGGTAGACAGGAAAACCTGGAGCAAGGGTCGATGGACTGGACCGTGAACTGGAATATGGACTTCACGGACCGGACCATGACAGTCAGGATTAAAGGCAAAGTGAATAAGACTAAAGAACCTTGGTTCTCAAGGGACATTGGAACTCTGATAAAGCAGAAAAGAGAGATGTATGACATGTATAGGAAACAGGGAACAAATAAGGTGCTTGAGGAGTATAAAAAGTGCAAAAAATACTTAAGAAAGAAATCAGGAGAGCTAAAAGAAGACATGAGGTTGCTTTGGCAGTCAAGGTAAAGGATAATCCAAAGAGCTTTGTAAACACAAAATACTCTGCAGATGTTGGGGTCAAAGCAACACTCACAACACGCTGGAGGAACTCAGCAGGTTGGGCAGCATCCGTGGAAATGATCAGTCAACGTTTCGGGCCTGAACCCTTCGTCAGGACCAAAGAGCTTCTACAGGTATATTAAGAGCAAAAGGATAGTAAGGGATAAAATTGGTCCTCTTGAAGATCAGAATGGTTGGCTATGTATGGAACCAAAAGAAATGGGGGAGGTATTAAATGTTTTTTTTGCGTCTGTATTTACTAAGCAAATTGGCATGGAGTCAATGGAAATAAGGCAAACAAGTAGTGGGGTCATGGAACCTATACAGATTGAAGAGGAGGAGGTGCTTGCTATTTTACGGCAGATCAGAGTGGATAAATCCCCAGGATCTGACAGGATACTCCCTCGGACCTCGAAGGAGACTAGTGTTGAAATTGCAGGGGCCCTGGCAGATATATTTAAAATGTCGGTATCTACTGGTGAGGTGCCGGAGGATTAGAGGATAGCTCATGTTGTTCTGTTGTTTAAAAAAGGCTGTAAAAGTAATCCAGGAAATTATAAGCTGGTAAATTTGACATCGCTCGTAGGTAAATTATTAGAAGGAATACTAAGAGATAGGATCTACAAGTATTTGGATAGACAGGGACTTTTATTAGGGAGAGTCAACATGGCTTTGTGTGTGGTAGGTCATGTTTAACAAATCTATTAGAGTTTTTTGAGGAGGTTACCAGGAAAGTGAATGAAGGGAAGGCAGTGAATGTTGTCTATACGGACTTCAGTAAGGCCTTTGACAAGGTCCTGCATGGGAGGTTAGTTAGGAAGATTCAGTCGCTAGGTATACATGGAGAGATAGTAAATTGGATTAGACATTGGCTCAATGGAAGAAGCCAGAGAGTGGTAGTGGAGGATTGCTTTTCTGAGTGGAGGCCTGTGACTAGTGATGTGCCACAGGGATCAGTGCTGGGTCCATTGTTATCCGTCATCCATATCAATGATCTGGATGATAATGTGCAAGTTGGATCAGCAAATTTGCTGATGATACAAAGATTGGAGGTGTAGTGGACAGTGAGGAAGGTTTTCAAAGCTTGCAGAAGGATTTGGGCCAACTGGAAAAATGGGCTGAAAAATGGCAGATGGAATTTAATACTGACAAGTGTGAAGTATTGCACTTTGGAAGGACAAACCAAGGTAGAACATACAAGGTAAATGGTAGGACACTGAGGAGTGCAGTAGAACAGAGGGATCTGGGAATACACATACAAATTTCTGTAAAAGTGGCGTCACAGGTAGATAGGGTCGTAAAGAGAGCTTTTGGTACATTGGCCTTTATAAATCAAAGTATTGAGTATAAGAGCTGGAATGTTATGGTGAGGTTGTATAAGGCATTGGTGAGGCTGAATTTGGAGTATTGTGTGCAGTTTTGGTCACCAAATTACAGGAAGGATATTAATAAGGTTGAAAGAGTGCAGAGAAGGTTTACAAGGATGTTGTCGGGACTTGAGAAAGTGAGTTACAGAGAAAGGTTGAATAGGTTAGGACTTTATTCCCTGGGGCATAGAAGAATGAGGGGATATTTGATAGAGGTATATAAAATTATGATGGGTATAGATAGAGCGAATGCAAGCAGGCTTTTTCCACTGAGGCAAGGGGAGAAAAAAACCAGAGGACATGGGTTAAGGGTGAGGGGGGAAAAGTTTAAAGGGAACATTGTGGGGGGGGGGCTTCCTCACACAGAGAGTGGTGGGAGTGTGGAATGAGCTGCCAGATGAAGTGATAAATGTGGGCTCACTTATAACATTTAAGAAAAACTTGAACAGATACATGGATGGGAGGTATATGGAGGGATATGGTCTGTGTGCAGGTCAGTGGGACTAGGCAGAAAAATGGTTCAGCACAGCCAAGAAGGGCCAAAAGGCCTGTTTCTGTGCTGTAATGTTCTATGGTTCTATGGTGTGTACATCCTCGGACTCGCTATACAGCCTGGCATTTTGATATCTCCGGAAATAGCCTGGATGATGTGCGCCTCTGGGGTGCGGCCCTGTGGACAACCCAGCTCCTCGCTGATAACGCGGACTGAAGCATCGCGGGAGATTGAAACATTGAGATAGCAGGTGTGTGCACTGCTGTCAGTAGGCCCCTGCACTCGAGCAATCTCCGAAAGGCCCGAAGGATCACTGGGGGCACGAGTCAACCCAACCACAATCTATTTAAGCTGTTACCATCCGGGAAATGCTACCACAGCATAAAAGCCAGGACCAACGGGCTCAGGGACGGCTTCTTCCACCAGGCCATCAGACTGATTAACTCACGCTTGATCTGAGTGTATTTCTACGTTATATTGACCGTTCTATTTATTATAAATTACTATGATAGCACATTGCACATTTAGACAGAGACGTAACGTAAATATTTTTACTCCTCATTTATGTGAAGGATGTAAGAAATCAAGTGAATTCAATTAATTAATTAATTCATTCAATCGCTCTCTCTTGCTTGTGAGTGACAGTCTGTTGGTGCTCGACTTGGGGAACTTGGAGAAATCTGTAACATTGAGACAGCAAGCTGCTGGTCTCCCCTCCTGTTGTTGTCGGAGCAATGTCTCTCTCTCTCTCACTAGTGACAGAGAGCCTGTCTGAGGTGTCCAAGTGTTGGGAGGGACAGTAGTTTTTAGATGGGCTCTAGCTCATGGTCCCTATGGGGGCTTTGCTATTACTTATGTGGTGGGTTGTGGGCAGCTGATGCCTTTGCTGAAGCAAGTTGGGGGAGGAGAAGGGGGGCTTTGGGGTTCAAACATTTTCTGTCATTCATTCTTTGTGTTTTTTTTCCTGTTTGGTGGATGTCTGTGAAGAGTAAGAATTTCAGGATGTATACTGTGTACATTCTCTGATATTAAACAGCCATTTGATCCATTTTATTTTAAGACGGTTGGAGGAAAGTGTTGAGGGGGATGGAAGTCAGAGGTAGACTTTTTACACAGGGAATGGTGAACGCGTGGAATGCCCTGCCGGGGGTGGTGGTAGAGGCAGATACGTTAAGGACATTTAGATCAGCACATGGATGGTAGAAAAGTGGAGGGCCATGAGGAAGGGAAGGGTCAGGTTGACCTTGGAATAGGTTAAAAGGTCGGCAAAATACTGTGGGCTGAGAAGCCCACCCTGTGCTGTAATCTTGCTGTTCTAATTCACCACTGTGTTCGGCTCTGGTCACCTCGTTATAGGAAGGACGTGGACGCTTTAGAAAGGGTGCAGAGGAGACTTACCAGGGTGCTGCCTGGATCAGAGAGCAGAGCTTATGAAGATAGGTTGAGTGAGCTGGGGCTTTCCTCTTTGGAGCAATGGAGTATGAGAGCTGATTTAATAGCGGTATACAGGATGATAAGATGCATAGATGGAATGGACCGCCAGAGATCTTCCCCCAGAATGGAAACGGCTAATACGAGAGGGCATAATTTTAAGGTGATGAAGCGAAGTATAGGGGGGGTGGTGGGAATGTTTTGACACAGAGAGTGGTGAGTGTGCTGCCAGGGGTGTGGTGGAGGCAGATATATTAGGCATATATAAAAGGCTCTGAGATGGGCACATGGCTCTGTAGGAGGGAGTGGTTAGATTGATTTAATCAAATCAAAAGATAAAATTGAACTTCAACCATACAGCTGAATGAAGCCGCGTTCCCCTGGAGTCCATATATATATGTAGACTCCAGGGGACTATGAGAGCACGCGTGTGCGCGTGTGTGTGCGCATGTGTGTGAGCGTGTGTGCATGTGTGTGTGCGCGTGTCTGTGCGTGTGTGTGTGTGTGTGTGTGTCTGCGAGTGTGTGCGTGCGTGTGTGTGCGCGTGTGTGCGTGCGTGTGTGTGCGCGTGTGTGTCGGTGTGTGTGTGTGTCTGCGTGTGTGCGTGCGTGTGTGTGCGCGCGTGTGTGTCGGTGTGTGTGTGTGTGCGCGTGTGTGTCTGTGTGTGTGTGTGTGTGTGCGTGCGTGTGTGTGAGCGCGTGTGTGTGTGTGTGTGTGTCTGTGTGCCTGTGTGTGTGTGCGTGTGTGTGTGTGTGTGTGTGTGTGTGTGTGTGTGTGTGTAAGTTTATACAGGTTGGAATGACCAGTGGCCGAAGGGCTGGTACTGAGCTGTACTGTTCTGTGCTCTGTGCTAATTTGGCATTTCTGTTGAGGTTATCACCATGACTCATTATTTCTGTCACCGCAGACGCTGACTGACTTGCCGAGTTTTTCTGGCGTATTTTGTTTATTCTTCAACACTGATCCTTCATCGGTTGTGGCGTTCGAGACCATGATCGGTGCAGTGTCAGTCTCACACTTTCTCCTGTTCCCAGTCACTGCTGAATTACTTCAAACAGTAGCAAACACACAACAGCAGAACCGTACATTGTTGGAGGCGATCTTGCTTACAGACTTACCATATGCAATGCACTTAAGCTAATAGCACAATAACACAGGCTAACTGGGAGGCAAAGCACCAGGAGTGCCTGTAATTTTACCCCATAGTCCAATCACATTTGATTAGGATGTATATCTCCAATGGGCTTACTGCATACAATGTTTTCTCATTGCCCATAAATATTAATTTCCTGTTAGGCATAACTATCAAGCCTTGTTACTCTTTAGTGTTATGCAAAGCTAGAGGTAGATATCTGTGTCGAGTAACGTGATCAAATTGTACAAAGCTTCTGTCTTAAAGGGGCAGTAAAACATTCATGAAATATCTTTCTGCAGCCTGCAGCCTTTAATTTGCAATTGAAACAGCACCTTTTACATCAATACTCCATATTTCAGAAACAGTAGCCGAGGGATGAAAGACATTAAAAAAAAGACATTGCGTTCAGCAACATGAGTTTTTGTATTTTTGTATTCTGTCTTTTCGCTCGTTCTTTCTTGTTGCCGTTTGCACGATTGTTTTGTGTGTGTGTGTGTGTGTGGGGGGGGGTGCTTTATGTTTTTCTTTGAATGGGTTCCACGGTTTTCTTTGTTTTGTGGCTGCCTGTGTGGAAGATGAAACTCAAGGTTGTAATACCGCACACCTTGTTTGATAATAAATGTACTTGGGAAATGCTGGAGGAGTTCAGCAGGTCAGGCAGCACCTCTGGAGGGGAATGAATAGCTGACACATCAGGCCTGGAAAGGAAGGGGGCAGAACCCAGAATATTGATCACATGATCATTGTGTTGCAAGGGCTGTAAGACTGGTTGTGGGGGTGGGGATGTACATTTCTAGTCATCAACGGGAGATGTATGAAGAATCATATCTGTACAAGGCCTCCTTTGCTGCCATGATGAGGCCACTCTCGGGTACGAGGAGCAACACCCCATATTCCATCTTGGTACCGCCAAACCTGACAGTATAAACATCAATTTCTCCAGCTTTCAATAGTTTCTCCCCTCTTTCCCATCTCTCCTTTTCCATTCCTCATTTTGGCTCCTCTCTCACCCATTCTCTTCTCCTCATCAGCCCATCATATCCCCTCCGGTGCCCCTTCTCCTTTCCTTTCTCGCATGGCCTACTCTCCTCTCCCATCTCATTTCTTCTCCTTCAGCCCTTTAGCTCTTCTACCTATCCCCTCCCCCACCCACCCAACTTCCCCTGACCCACCACCTATGGGCTTGTACTCCTTCCCCTGCCCCCACCTTCTTACTCTGGCTTCTTCCCCCTTCCTTTCCAGTGCTGACGAAGGGCCTCAGCCTGAAACACCAACTGTTCATTCTTCTCCACAGACACTGCCTGATCTGCTGAGTTCCTCCAGCATTTGTGTGTCCAGTAGTCGTAGAGTGATAGAGTCCTGCAGCACAAAGGAACAGGCCGTGCTGCCCACCAAATCCACGCTATACTGTACCCATCTGTACTAGTCAATTCACCAGCACCAGGGCCCACCAAATCCACGCTATACCGTGCCCACCTGTACTAGTCAATTCACCAGCACTAGGGCCCACCAAATCCACGCTATACCGTGCCCATCTGTACTAGTTAATTCACCAGCACTAGGGCCCACCAAATCCACGCTATACCGTACCCATCTGTACTAGTTAATTTACCAGCACCAGGGCCCACCAAAATCCACGCTATACCGTGCCCACCTGTACTAGTCAATTCACCAGCACCAGGGCTGTAGCCTGGCAGAATGGGGTCTGGGGTTTGTCATGACCGGATGTAAGATGGACAACCTCAACGTCACAAGAGCACCGTCTTTGCTGCTAGCCTTGTTTTTTCTGTCTCTGCCCATCAAGGCCCACAGAAGACAGACATTCCTGGAACAGATTTGTAAGCGGAACCGAGCATACTTCACAGTACACTGCCATGTCTCACTTCCGTGCCTCATCTGCCCAGGCACAAGGGACTGCGGAGCAACAGACGACTGCTGGAGGCTCTTGGCATGTCCCCGTCCGATTTTTATTGAAGCACCATAGAAAACTGGGCCTTTATTCTTTGGAACGTAGAAGGTTGAGGGGGGACTTGATAGAGGTATTTAAAATTATGAGGGGGATAGATAGAGTTGACGTGGATAGGCTTTTTCCATTGAGAGTGGGGAAGATTCAAACAAGAGGACATGAGTTGAAAGTTAAAAGGCAAAAGTTTAGGGGTAACATGAGGGGGAACTTTACTCAGAGAGTGGTAGCTGTGTGGAATGAGCTTCCAGCAGAAGTGGTTGAGGCAGGTTCGATGTTGTTTGAAGTTAAATTGGATAGATATATGGACAGGAAAGGAATGGAGGGTTATGGGCTGAGTGCAGGTCGGTGGGACTAGGTGAGTAAGAGTTCGGCATGGACTAGAAGGGCCGAGGTGTCCTGTTTCCATGCTGTAATTGTTATATAGTTATATGGTTAAAACATTCAATCAGGATTCTGCTGTGCACGCGACCAAAAAAAAATGCAGACGGTTGTGGGCACAGCTCAGCACGTCACAGAAACCACACTCCCTTCGGTGGACTCTGCGCACGTGTCACACTGCTTCAGTAAAACAGCTGAAGACCCCTCCCTCCCCGAACGTTCTCTCTCCTCCCCGCTTCCGTCAGGCACAAGACACAAAAGCCTGAAAGCACGTACCACCAGGCTCAGGGACAGCTTCTACAACACTTGTTATGTGACTATTAAATAGCTCCTGTTGTGTATTATTTGAGTAATCCTGTGTATATATAATGCAAAAGAGAACCTGCGGATGCTGGAAATCCAGAGTAACACACACAACATGCTCAAGGGACTCAGCAGGCCAGGCAGCATCTGTGGAAAGGAATATAGTCGACGTTTCAGGCCGAGACTCTCCATCAGGACCGGGTATATACATTGTTTGATTAAGTACACTTGTTCATTTAACTAATTAATTAGGGGTTATATGCATAAATGCATTAACTACATACATCATCATGCTACCACATGATACGTGCGTGCCTCGCTCAAAGTAGACACGAAGTTAGACTCACATTTTGGACTCCCGTGGCTTCCTTTGAATTAGTTTAATGTTTTGAAGTTACAACACAGAAACATAGAAACATAGAAAATAGGTGCAGGAGTAGGCCATTCGGCCCTTCGAGCCTGCACCGCCATTCAGTATGATCATGGCTGATCATCCAACTCAGAACCCTGTACCTGCCTTCTCTCCATACCCCCTGATCCCTTTAGCCACAAGGGCCATATCTAACTCCCTCTTAAATATAGCCAATGAACTGGCCTCAACTGTTTCCTGTGGCAGAGAATTCCACAGATTCACCACTCTCTGTGTGAAGAAGTTTTTCCTCATCTCGGTCCTAAAAGGCTTCCCCTTTATCCTCAAACTGTGACCCCTCGTTCTGGACTTCCCCAACATCGGGAACAATCTTCCTGCATCTAGCCTGTCCAATCCCTTTAGGATTTTATACATTTCAATCAGATCCCCCCTCAATCTTCTAAATTCCAACGGGTATAAGCCTAGTTCATCCAGTCTTTCTTCATATGAAAGTCCTGCCATCCCAGGGATCAATCTGGTGAACCTTCTTTGTACTCCCTCTATGGCAAGGATGTCTTTCCTCAGATTAGGGGACCAAAACTGCACACAATACTCCAGGTGTGGTCTCACCAAGGCCTTGTACAACTGCAGTGGTACCTCCCTGCTCCTGTACTCAAATCCTCTTGCTATAAATGCCAGCATACCATTTGCCTTTTTCACCACCTGCTGTACCTGCATGCCCACTTTCAATGACTGGTGTATAATGACACCCAGGTCTCGTTGCACCTCCCCTTTTCCTAATCGGCCACCATTCAGATAATAATCTGTTTTCCTGTTTTTGCCACCAAAGTGGATAACTTCACATTTATCCACATTAAATTGCATCTGCCATGAATTTGCCCACTAACCTAACCTATCCAAGTCATCCTGCATCCTCTTAGCATCCTCCTCACAGCTAACACTGCTGCCCAGCTTTGTGTCATCCGCAAACTTGGAGATGCTGCATTTAATTCCCTCATCCAAGTCATTAATATATATTGTAAACAACTGGGGTCCCAGCACTGAGCCTTGCGGTACCCCGCTAGTCACTGCCTGCCATTCTGAAAAGGTCCCATTTATTCCCAATCTTTGTTTCCTGTCTGCCAACCAATTCTCTATCCACATCAATACCTTACCCCCAATACCGTGTGCTTTAAGTTTGCACACTAATCTCCTCTGTGGGACCTTGTCAAAAGCCTTTTGAAAATCCAAATATACCACATCCACTGGTTCTCCCCTATCCACTCTACTAGTTACATCCTCAAAAAATTCTATGAGATTCGTCAGACATGATTTTCCTTTCACAAATCCACGCTGACTTTGTCCGATGATTTCACCGCTTTCCAAATGTACTGTTATCACATCTTTGATAACTGACTCTAGCAGTTTCCCACCACCGATGTTAGGCTAACTGGTCTATAATTCCCTGGTTTCTCTCTCCCTCTTTTTTTAAAAAGCGGGGTTACATTAGCCACCCTCCAATCCTCAGGAACTAGTCCAGAATCTAAAGATTTTTGAAAAATTATCACTAATGCATCCACTATTTCTTGGGCTACTTCCTTAAGCACTCTGGGATGCAGACCATCTGGCCCTGGGGATTTATCTGCCTTTAATCCCTTCAATTTACCTAACACCACTTCCCTACTAACATGTATTTCGCTCAGTTCCTCCATCTCACTGGACCCTCTGTCCCCTACTATTTCCGGAAGATTATTTATGTCCTCCTTAGTGAAGACAGAACCAAAGTAATTATTCAATTGGTCTGCCATGTTCTTGCTCCCCATAATCAATTCACCTGTTTCTGTCTGTAGGGGACCTACATTTGTCTTAACCAATCTTTTTCTTTTCACATATCTATAAAAGCTTTTACAGTCAGTTTTTATGTTCCCTGCCAGTTTTCTCTCATAATCTTTTTTCCCCTTCCTAATTAAGCCCTTTGTCCTCCTCTGCTGGACTCTGAATTTCTCCCAGTCCTCAGGTGAGCCACTTTTTCTGGCTAATTTGTATGCTTCTTCTTTGGATTTGATACTATCCCTAATTTCCCTTGTCAGCCACGGGTGCACTACCTTCCTTGATTTATTCTTTTGCCAACTGGGATGAACAATTGTTGTAGTTCATCCATGCGACCTTTAAATGCTTGCCATTGCATATCCACCGTCAATCCTTTAAGAACAGTTCCTTCATACAGTATGTTAGACTCTTGATCTCAAAGTCTACCTAGTTGTGATCTTGTGCCTTATTGGTTGCTTGCACTGTCATTTCTCTGTAGTTGTTACACTTTATTCTGCATTCTGTTACTGATTTATCTTGTTCTATCTCAATGCCAGGAGGGAGGAGAAGATGGTGGCGTGACGCAGTTCGCAGCGGCCACTCTGGTGGTGATGTCTGTTATTTGTCAGGTAGGGCGCCTTGCACAATCCTGATTTGATGGAGACGGATGTGAGAGCACAGAGGAACATCTGGTGAAACTTCTGAAATGCCTGCTTCGCTGCTGCTGCTACTGTGTGGTCCAGAATCTCCGGAGGAGAAGGCCCCGAGTCCTCGGCTTTGCTTGTTGCTCGGCGGCTGGGGCGGGGTCGAAGCGCTCGGCAGAGGATGGTGCTTGGAGAGGCTGTGTCAGAGGGGCTGGTCAGAGGCTTGAGGTTTTCGGACGGACTCAGAGTCAGACTGTGGTCGGGTGCTTCCAATGGTGCTGCATCGGCAAGTTTGCAGCGCTTGGAGGTTCATGATAGGGAGAGTTTCTCCCTTCTGCCGCCTGCATGACATGATGAGGTTATCAGGACTTTGAGACCTTTTGTTTACCGTGCCCATGGTCTGCTCTTTATCAAATTATGGTATTGCTTTGCACTGTCATAACTATATGTTATAATTATGTGGTTTTGTCAGTTTTACTCTTGATTTGTCCTGTGTTTTCTTGTGATATCATTCTGGAGGAACATTGTATCATTTTTTAATGCATGCATTTCTAAATGACAATAAACGAGGACTGAGTGTCCTCATAATCTAATCTAAATGCACTGTACAATGAGCTGACCTGTATGCAGTGCATGTGACAATAATAAACCAATCCCAATGCAGTTCAGCAGGTCAGGTGAAGGGTCTTGACCGAACATGTTGACTGTCCACAGATGCTGCCTGACCTGCTGAGTTCCTTCAGCAGATAGTGTGCCTGTATAACATTGCCTATCTGAAGCAGATCTTTAGCAGGGGTGTGGCTGAGTAAAGAGTCCAGGGATGGCGAACCTATGGCACATGTGCCCAAGATGACGTGCAAAAATTTTGTTGGCACACAGCTTGTAGTGCTGCCCTCGATTCTTTAAACCCCACCCACAATAAAAAGATACATATTTTATTTTAACAATCTGAGAACAGTGAGATATTTTCACTGGGAATGTCTCCCATCAGCTAGACTGTTGTGCGAACATGTGACTTTGTTTTGAAATCCTCACATACCTGGTGTACACATCAGTATTTAGATGGTAAGAGCTTACAATAACAATACTGAACACCAGAAAGACTGAAGAAGCTGGAAATCCAAAGCAACTCACACAAAATGCTGGAGGGACTCAGCAGGCCAGGCAGAATCTATGGAAATGAATAAACAGTCAACGTTTCAGGCCGAGACGTCTCTTCAGGACCAGAAAGGAAAGGAGAAGATGCCAGAGTAAAAAGGTGTGGGGAGGGGAAGGACGATAGTTAGAAGGTGACAGGTGAAGCCAGGTGGGTGGGAAAGGTCAAGGGCTGGAGGAATCTGATAAGAGAGGTGACTGGACCACAGGAGAAAGGGGGAGGGAGGAGCAGATCCAGGGGGAGGTGATAGGTAGGTGAGAAGAGGTAAGAGGCCAGAGAGGGGAACCGAAGAGGAGGGAAAGGGGAGGAAAAAATGTTTTGCCGAAAGAGAAATCAATATTCATGCCATCAGGTTGGAGACTACCCAGACGCAACAGCAATACTATTTAGAAATGATGTTATTTTTCAATTTTGTTTATATAGATAGATAGATGCTTTATTGATCCCAAAGGAAATTACAGTGTCACAGTAGCATTACAAGTGCACAGATATGCAAATACACAAATATTAGAAGAGAAGTAAGAAAGAATAAAAAGATTAATATTAATAACTTTTGAACAGGTTTTCTAAAATGCTTAATTTATTTAAAACCATCTGTTACAGTTTTATTAATATTAAAACAATGAATACATATAAATAAACAACAGGATTCTTTCTTTTTCCTTAAAAAAAGTCCATAATTATTGCTACTAATTCATTAATCTCTGTTCAAAATACCTGCACAGCCAATACCAGAAGGTATAATTGGAGGAGAGGGGGGAATATCAGAGGTAGTAGGTATTTTGACACGGAGAGTGGTGAGTGTGTGGAACACACTGTCGGGGATTGTGGTAGAGGCCAGGGTGGTATATGGTGACATATACTGTATGTCTACAACAATAAATTTTCTTTAAACTTTGAACTGAATTATACAACATGTATAGTAAACCACTGATAATCTCATTATTCCTCTTCCGCTGTTTAATTATTGTAACTTAAGGTCGGTGAATAGGGTTGTAAAGACAGCTTTTGGCACATTGCTCTTCATAAATCAGCGCACTGAGTACAAGAGTTGGGATGTTATTTTGAAGTTGTTTAATACATTGGTGAGGCCTAATTTGTAATGTTGAGCGCAGTTCTGTTCACCTATCTACAGGAATGGTATCAATAAGGTGAAAAGAGTACAGAGAAAATTTATAAAGATGTTGTCGGGACTTGAGGACCTGAGTTATTGGGAAAGGTTGAGAAGACTTGGACTTTATTCCCAGGTGCACAGGAGAATGAGGGGAGACCTTATTGAGGGGTACAGAATTATGAGGGGTACAGATAGGGCAAATGCAAGCAGGCTTTCCCTCCTCAGGTTGGGTGTGACTAGAACTAGAGGTCATAGGTTTAGGGTGAGAAGTGAACATACAAGGGGAACTTCTTCACTCAGAGGGTGGTGTGAGTGTGGATGAGGATTCAAGTGTAACATTTAAGAGAGGTTTGGAGAAGTACATGGTTGAGAGGGGTATGGAGGGCTATGGTCCAGCAGTTGGTCAATAGGACTAGGCAGAAAAACAGGTCAGCATAGACTAAGTTCAAAAGTTAAAAGCTCAAAGTAAATTTATTATCAAAGTGTATATATAACTGAGATACATTTTTTGTGGGCATACTCAATAAATTCATAGTAGAATAATAACCATAATTGAATGAATGAAAGACAGCACCAACTGGGCATTCAACCAGCGTGCAAAAGACAAGTGCAAACACAAAAAAAGGAAATAGTAATAATAAATAAAAAGCAATAAATATCGAGAACATGAGGTGAAGAGTCCTTGAACGTGAGGCCATAGTTTATGGGAGCAGTTCGGTGATGGGGTGGGTGAAGCTGAGTGAACTTATACCCTCTGGGTCAAGTGCCTGATGGTTGAGGGTTAATAACTGTTCCCGAACCTGATGGTGTGAGACCTGAGACCTGTACCTTCCTCCTGATGGCAGCAGTAGGAAGAGAGCAATACCAGGGTGTTGGGGGACCCCGGTGACTAGATAGGCTGAGGTCCTGTTTCAGTGCTGTGGTGCTGAGTAATTTTTATGTCATGCACTGTACTGCTGCCACTAAACAACAAATTTCACGACATGTGTCAGTGATAATGAACCAATTCTGATTCTGATTCCGGTTCTATTTAATTAACGGAGTCCAATGTTTGGTTCACTGGGTTGTGGTTCACATTCTGGTGTTCCTTCAGTATGCAAGGCCCCGTTTCTCTCAAAGTTGTAAACATTGTCTGGTCCTGTATCCTGGGTTCCTCCTAAACATGCTGGCTCAGTTTCCAATGCCCCCTAAAACACGCTGTGTTTCCTCAATCCTACCCACCCTTTATGCTTACTTGGGGCACCTTCCCAAGATATCCGTTAAACTCTTCCAAAGCCCTGTTTCCTCACTCAGACCTCATTCCCTGTGCTCTCTTTAAACTCTCCCAGGACCCTGTTCCCCATGCTCCCACACAAGTGGGTCTCATTTTGTTTCCCCTTTAAACCTCGCTCAGCCTGTTTTTCCATGCTCTCTTTAAATTGACATGGGCCCCATTTCCCGTGGTCCCTTAAAACGTACCTCAACCCTGTTTTCTGTGCTCCCTTTAAACTCAGGTGGGCCCCATATTACATGGCCCCTTTAAGTTTTTCTCAGGGGCTGCATTGCCCACATTTCCTAGCACACCAAGTTCAGTGGAAAAATTATATTGCTGTGTAACATCTTTTAAAAAAATGAATTAAAATATATTGAGCTAATTATTAATAGAAAAAACATATATAAGAAAGGACTTTCTTTAGCCAGAGGGCAGTGAATCTGTGGAATTCATTGCTATGGAGGCCAAGACTTTTGGTATATATTGTGGTGCTCCAGGGGCGTGGTCGATAGCTCGTCCCAGCGTTCCCAGCGCTACTTATTTTTCTTGTTTTAAAAAGCGTCTGTGGTGTGCGTGCTCAGTAGAATTATGGTGAGACGTTTCAGTTCATTTATTTTTGCTCAGATTATAGAGTTGTTTGCTTGTGTGATTGTCGGCCACCGGGGTGTGTGATAATCACCTCCCCTGTCTATATGTGACTGGGTTCTCACTGAGTGATGGCGCCCTGTCTGATCTCGTGCATGTCGCAATAAAAACGGGAGTTCAGATAAACAAGCTCTTCCTTGTCTGTCCCCATGTACCACAATGGCATCAGCAGTGGGATTAGAAATCGACGGACTGAGCGGTGTGCCTCCCCCTTCACCCCGGGACAGGGTTCCCGAAGACGGGACACTGACTCGGAGGGAGAACCTGGGAACTGAGCACCGTGTCTTCACAGGGAACCCCGATGGGGTGAGTTACCCAGGGTACACGGCCCACACCGGGGAACCCAAGATGCCGCAGCCGTGGGAGGACAGGCAACGTGGCAGGCACCACCAACGCTGCCGGAGGAAGGGGGAGACAAACAGGCCCCGGCAATTAACACCACAAGATCCACCCTGAAGCTCCTCGTGTATTGGCCACCTGGAGCCTTACTCGGAGCAAGTCAAACTTGCTGTGTGGAGCCCCAGTGAGATGGCAGTGTGCCTTGCCCTGGTGCTGGAGAGGGATGCCCTGTGGGCCCTCCTCGACCTAACGCTGGCTGAGCAACGTGACTACAGGGCCCTCGTAGCGGCGCCTGAGCGTCATTTCGAGCGGATGGAAGCAATGATGGAAGATCTGGGCAGCAGGTGGCGCCGTGTGGGAGGAAGCATTTGCGTCAGACCTCCACCACTGTGCTCATCACGGCTACCCCCCAGTTCCCTCCCATGTCCCCTTCGTAAAGGCACTGATGCCGGACAGCCTTCAGCAGCACTTTCGCCTGGCATAACCATCATCGCTGGCCAAGGTCCTGGCAGAGACTCTCCGCCCAAGACATTCCAGCATCGCCTCACACGTCATGGGCCCGGGCTTGTGTCACCAAGGCAGAGGAGGAAACTGACGAGGAGGAGCCCATGAGGCAGGTCTGACCAGCACCGCACGGCCCCTCAGCGTGCCGTGGAGCGATCTTCGCTTTCGGTGTGGTGAGGCAGGCCCTGTGTGACTGTGGGTCACCCTGACTGTAACCGGGGTGTGTGATAATCACCTCCCCGTCTGTATGTGGCTGGGTTCTCACCGAACGATGGATCTCTCTCTGTTATTGTGCTTGTCGCATTATAAAAATGGGAGTTGAGATAAACAAGCTCTTCTTGTCTGTTCTCATGGACCGAATGTTCACCACAAGCAGTGGTTGACAACTTCTTGATTAGTAAGGGTGTCAAAGGTTACGGGGAAAAATCAGGAGAATGGGGTTGAGAGGGAAAATAAATCAGCCATGATGGAATAGCAGAGCAGATTTGATGGGCCTAATTCTATACCTGTGTCTTATGATCTTATTACAGGAAATCTGCGGGTGCTACATCCCAAAATCCCGAGGATGTTTGATTACTGGAGTTTTACTGGGCATTGGGCAGGAAAACTCTGATAACTGCCAAGTGCACACGATTTTATAGGAAAGTTGATAAACAAGGTATTCAATACATGCTGCTCCCATTTACAATGAATCACCGCAGAAGCTTTTCAAAGATAGCAAACAAGATTTAAGGGGGAGGTGTTGTTACAAATTGCCCCCAATCTTCGAATATGCACACATACTGTTGATATTAAAGGACTCATTTGCAAAATCGCCATGGAGCAAACTTTAACTCAGTGACTGTTATTTGCATGTTTAAAGATAAATTCCAACCACTCAAAGGAAGTAGAAACACTTAGCAGGTCAAGCAGTATCTGCAGAGTAAAAACAGTATTAACCGTGATGTGATCTTAAAGGCAGGCGGGGCAAGCGCAGTGACAGTCGTCTGAGAGGTCAGAGTCAGAGTGGTTATCTTGAGGCTTTAACTCTTCGAGGCTTCAGTAAAGAGAGGCTTCACTCAGAGAAAGCAAAGGAAAGAAAAGCTCAAGTTTTTTTTCCCCTTCTCTTTATATCTTCTCAGCTAGGGACAGTAAGGATGACAGACAGGATAGTGAAATGCTCCTCTTGCAGGAAGGGGGAAGGCAGGGAGACCGCCAGTGTCCCTGGCCACTACAGCTACAAGATGTGCATCCTGCTGCAGCTTCTAACAATCCACGTTAAGGAGTTGGAGCTGGAACTGGATGACCTCCAGATCATTCAGGAGGCTGAAGGGGTGATAGACAGGACATGTAGAGAGGTAGTTACACCCAAGGTGCAGGACACAGGAAACTTGGTGACAGTCAGGTAGGGGAAAGGGTTTAAGGAGTCAGTGCAGAGTACCCCTGTGGCCATCCCCCTCAACAACAGGATTATCACTTTGGATACTGTCGGGGGGCATGACGTAGCAAAAGAGGGTCACAGTGATTGGGTCTCTGGCAGTGAGTCTGCCTCTGTGACTGGTACGGAAAGGGGGAAGAAGAGGCACGCTGTGGTGATAGGAGAGTTAGTTAGGGGAACGGACAGGAGGTCCTGTGGGCGAGAATGAGGTTCCGGATGGTACTTACCTCCTGGGTGCTAGGGTCCGGGATATCACGGATCAAGTCCTCAGTATTCTTAGCGGGAGGGTGAAGAGACAGAAGTTGTGGTCCATGTAGGTACCAATGACATGGGTAGGATGAGTGACTAGGTTCTGCATAGGGAGTTCAGGGAGTCAGGTGCTAAGTTAAAGGGCAGGACCTCCAAGGTTGTGATTTTAAGATTGCTACCTGTGCCACATGCCAGAGAGGCTAGAACTAGGGAGATTATACAGTTTAACACATGGCTAAGGACTCTCCCTGCCATGCCCAACCACAGTCCGACTCTGAGTCGTCTGAAAACTTCGAGTTTCCAATCAGCCCTCCGACACCGAGTACCGAGCACCAACTCTGCCGCACGCTTCGACCTCAGCCTCGGTCGCCAGCAGCAGGCAAAGCTGGGGATTTTGGGGCCTTCACTCCTGAGATTCTCGATCGCATAGTAGCAGCGGCAGCGAACCGGGCATTTCAGAAGTTTTCTCCAGATGTTCCTCTGCTTCTCACGTCTGTCTCCATCAAATCAGAATTGTACACGGCATCCTACTTACAAATACGATATCATTTCACTGGAGAGGCTATGCGCGCTGCGTCGCGCCGCCATCTTCTCCTCCCACCTCCCTATTTTAATGTAAGAAATATTGTAGGAAAGGTGGGTGATAGTGCTGAAGATGAGGTAGCTGGTGTACAAACAGAGGCAATGTGTAGTGAGGAGAGGCTATTGATTGGGCAAAATTGCAGTCAACAGGAGATGCAATGTAAAAGACAGACAAAATCGAAAAGGGTGAATAAGGGACTGAATGTGTTATATCTAAATGTGCACAGTATACAGAATAAAGTAGATGAACTTGCAGCACAGTTGCAGATTGGTAGGTATGATGTTGTAGGCATCACTGAGTCATGGCTGAAAGAAGATTATAGCTGGGAGCTTAATGTCCGAGGATACGCATTATATCGAAAGGATAGGCAGAAAGACAGAGAGGCCGGCCTTACTCTGTTGGAGAAAAAAAGAAATCAAATATTTAGAAAGAGGTGACATAGGGTTGGAAGGTGTTAAATCAGTGTGGATAGAGCTAAGGAACTGCAAGGGTAAAAAGACCCTGATGGGAGTTGTATACAGACGCCCAAAGAATATTAAGGATGTGGTCTATAAATTACAGTGGGAGATAGAAAATCACATACCCTTAGGGGCAAGTGACCATAATATAATTGAATTCACCCTGAAATTTGAGAAGGAGAAGCTAAAGTCAGGTGTATCAGTGTTACAGTGGAGTAAAGGGAATTACAGAGGCATGAGAGAGGATTGGAAAAGAACAATGGCGGGGATGACAACAGAGCAGCAATGGTTGAAATTCCTGGAAGCAATCTGGAAGGGACAGGATATATACATCCCAAAAGGGAAGAAGTATTTGAAAGGAAAGTTGGCACAACCGTGGCTAACAAGAGAAGTCAAAGCCAACATATAATATAATAGAGCAAACAATAGTGGGAAGGATTGGGAAGCTTTCAAATACCAACAGAAGACAACTAAAAAAGTGATTAAGACGGTAAAGATGGAATACAAAAGTAAGTTAGCCAATAATATTAAAGCAGATATTAAAAGTTTCTTCAGATACATAAAGTGTAAAAGAAAGGCAAGAGTGGATATCAGACCACTGGAAAACGATGCTGGAGAGATAGTAATGGGGTCAAGGAAGTGGCAGATGAACGGAATAAGTATTTTGCATCAGTTTTCACTGTGGAAGACATTAGCAGTACGGTGGAAATTCCAGGTGTCAGTGTGCATGACGTGTGTGAAGTTACCATAACTAGAGAGAAGGTTCTTGGGAAACTGAAAGGTCTGAAGGTAGATAAGTCACCTGGACCAGATGGTGTACACCCCACAGTTCTGAAAGAGGCCGCTAAAGAGATCATGGAGGCATTAGTAATGACATTTCAAGAATCACTAGCTTCTGGAACGGTTTCGAAAGACTCGAAAATTACAAATGTCATTCCACTCTTCAAGAAGGGGGAGAGGAAGAAGAAAGGAAACTATAGGCCAGTTAGTCTGACCTCAGTGGCTGGGAAAATGTTGGAGTTGATTATGAAGGATGAGGTGTCAGAGTACTTGGAACACAAGATAAAATATGCTATAGTCAGCATGGTTTTCTCAAGAGAAAGTCTTGCCTGACAAATCTGTCAGAATTTTTGAAAAAAATAACAAGCAGGATAGGCAATGGAGAATAGGTGGATGTAGTGCACTTGGATTTTCAGAAAGCCTTTGACAAGGTCCCACACATGAGGCTTCTTAAAAAGCTATGAGCCAATGGTATTACAGGAAAGATTCTAGTATAGATAAAGGACTGGCTGATTGGCAGAAGGTAAAGAGTGGGAATAAAGGGAGACTTTTCTGACTGGCTGCCGGTGACTAGTGGTGTTCCACAGGGGTCTGTGTTGGGACCGATTCTTTTTACAGTATACCTCAATGATTTGGATGATGGAATTGATGGCTTTGTTGAAAAGTTTACAAATGATACAAAGATTTACAGATGATACAAAGATAGGTGGTAGTTTTGAGGAAGTAGAGAAGCTATTGATGGATTTAGACATACTAGGAGAATGGGCAAAGAAATGGCAGATGGAATACAGTGTTGGGAACTATATGATCATGCACTTTGGTAAAAGAAATGAAAGGGTTGACTATTTTCTAAATGGAGAGAAAATACAAAAAATTGAGGTGCAAAGGTTCTTGGGGGTCCTTGTGCAGGATTCCCTAAGGGTTCATTTGCAGGTTGAGCCTGCAGTGAGGAAGGCAAATGTGATGTTAGCATTCATTTCAAGAGGACTAGAATATAAAAGCAAGGATGTAATATTGAGAATAAAGCACTGGTGAGGCCTCACTTGGAGTATTGTGAGCACCAGTCACCGGCAGCTAGTCAGAAAAGGCTCCCTTATCTTAGAAACGATGTGCTGAAATTGCAGAGGTTTCAAAGGGGATTCACAAAAATAATTCCAGGATTGAATGGCTTGTCAAAGGAGAACATTTGATGGCTCTGGGCCTGTATTCACTAGAATTCAGAAGTATAAGGGGTGACCTCATTGAAGCCTATCAAATGGTGAAAGGCCTTGATATAGTGGATGTGGAGAGGATGCTTCCTATGGTGGGAGAGTCTAAGACCAGAGGACACAGCCTCAGAATAGAGGGGCATCCTTTTAGAAAGGAGGTGAAGAGGAATTTCTTTAGCCAGAGTGGTGAATCTGCAGAATTCTTTGCCACAGGCAGCTGTTGAGGTCAAGTCTATAAATATATTTAAGGCAGAGGTTGAT
The DNA here is from genome assembly GCF_030028105.1 of Mobula birostris. Classification (NCBI taxonomy): domain Eukaryota; kingdom Metazoa; phylum Chordata; class Chondrichthyes; order Myliobatiformes; family Myliobatidae; genus Mobula; species Mobula birostris. The sequence goes on along the minus strand of NC_092372.1, from coordinate 216,646,023 downwards.
AGATTTTTGATTGTTCAGGGCATGAAGGGACACGGGGAGAAGGCAGGAGATTGGGGCTGAGAGGAAAATTGAATCAGTCATGATGAAATGGCTGAGCAGACTCGATGGCCAAATGGCCTAATTCTCTTCCTATGTCTTATAGTCTTATGGTCTTATCATGTCCGAACCATCAGCTGTTTATTTTCCTCCATAGATGCTGTATGATCTGCTGAGTCTTAAATACAATGTGTAGTAGCTGCACATTCAGTCCTGGTGAAGAGTCTCAGCCTGAAATGTTGACTGTTTATTCACCTCCACAGATGCTGCCTGACCTGCTGAGTTCCTACAGCGTTTTGTGTGTGTTACTGCCAAGTCATGTTTGTCATTTTCTGATTGGAGTACCTTCTGATTTTGACTCTGTGTGCTCAGACTCCACTGAGATGTCTTGTAACCCAGTGACTGGAAGACTACGATACCGCTAATCTGATGCCAGTATTTGACACAATAACTTAACCCTTGTGGGCATGTGTGGGCATGTGGCCAAGTGGTTAAGGCATTGGATTAGCTACCTGAAGGTCGTGAGTTTGAGCCCCAGCCGAGGCAACATGTGTTGTGTCCTTGAGCAAGGCACTTAATCACACATTGCTCTGCGACAACACTGGTGCCAAGCTGTATGGGTTCTAATGCCCTTCCCTTGGACAACATCGGTGTCGTGGAGAGGGGAGACTTGCAGCATGGGCAACGGCTGGTCTTCCATACAACCTTGCCCAGGCCTGTGCCCTGGAGAGTGAAGACTTTCCAGGCGCAGATCCATGGTCTCACAAGACTAACGGATGCCTTTACTTTATTTTAACTTAACCCTCACCCATGGTGTCAAACCAGCAGGGGTCTGAATGTGCAACACAAATTTGAAAAAAAGAAGTGACACAGTAGAATAATAACGTTTCAGCGAAGGGAGTGCGGGAATCAAGGCTCCAGTAAGTTTGAGGGGAATGTGGAAAATACAAGTGGGCATGTTTGAAGGGAGTGCCACCAAGACAGCTCATGAGAGGCAGGGATTGGAGTAACCAGGGTCAAACATCAAGCAGATACTGAAACGTCGGAATTCCTGAAGAGCTGGATAGCAGATCATCGGAGTTTTGCTGCCCTGGATACAGGGCTTACGCTGAGGTTACAGTCCACGGAGTTCAGAATCAGGGTCAGGTCTGTGGTCACTGCGTTACATATGTCATGAAGTTTCCTCTTTGGGGCAGCAGTACGGAGCAAAACATAAAAAATACTGTCAGTTACAAAAAGAAATATATTAAAATAGAGTGGGAAAAGGGAGCATAGTGAGGTGGTGTTCATGGATTCATGGACCATTCAGAAATGTGATGGCAGAGGGGAAGAAGCTGTTACTAAAGCATTGAGTGTGTGTCTTCAGGCTCCTGTAGCTTCTCCCTGATGCTAGTAATTAAAAGTGGACATGGCCTGGATAGACAACCATGATGTCCTTGGAGAGGAGGCCACAGTTTAGCAGTTCGCTATCCTTCCTCCTTCCACTCAAGCTGAGTGCTCTGTCTGAAGCCGACAAGCAGGCCGACGAATTGCACGTCACACGTCTGTTCTCATTCTCTTCCTTGTTCTTCCTTATGAGATAGATGGATGCCATCTGGCCCATCAAGTCTATGCCAACTCTCAGGACCCACGTGTTCTCTCTGACACCTCAATCAACTTCCTCCTGATTCCTCTTCCAGCCTGCACACTAGCAGCACTTTAAGTGGCCTCCTCACCTATGAACCCTATCGCCTTTGGGATGTGCGAGGAGACCGGAATGCCTGAGGGAAGCTCACACGGTCACTGGGGAGAAGCTACCAACTCCACACAGACTGTAGGCATGGTCAGGATTGAGCCAGGTCATGAGAACTGTGAGGCACCAACTCTGCCTGAGGCAGCACTGCAGTGCCTGTTTACTTCTGTCCGTTAATACATTCCATTGCATGAGGAATGAAATGGAACAGAATGGAGATTGCAATTTAAATTTGAGATGGAATTGGAATTGGTTTATTATTGTCACATGTACTGTGATACAGGGATAACTTCACTCAACATTACTTGCCCCATCACTGAAATGTTCACACAACCAATGGACTCACTTCCAAGGACTCTTCAGCCCATGTTCTCAATATTTATTGCTTATTTGTTATTATTATTACTTCATTTTGTATTTGCAGTTTGTTGTCTTCTGTACTCCGGTAGAATGCAGTCTTTCACTGATTCTGTCATGGTTATTATTCTATGGAGATACTGAGTATGCCCACAAGAAAATGAATCTCAGAGTTGTATATAGTGACATATATGTACTTTGATAATCCATTACTTTAAACTGTGAATTTTGAAAAGCTTGTCTTGTATACTGGTCAATTCATTACATAGTGCATTGGGGTAGAACAAGGTAGAACAGTAACAATTTAGAGTGAAGTGTAACAGCTACACAGAAAGTGCAGTGCAGACAAACTGCTAGATCATATGAATGCAGATGGTGAAGTCAAGCGTCCAACTGATCGTACTAGGGAACTGATTGGGCAGCACAGGTTTCTAATAGCTAGTGGAACATTTTACAATTCCAGCAACTGAGCTTCAATTCTTGTCGTTGTCTGTAAAGAGTTTGTACATTCTTCCTGTGATAACATGGATTCCCTCTGGGTGTTTCAGTTTCCTACCACAGCACAAAGCTGTACTGGTTAGGGTCAGCATTTCTATGTTGAGGTTGGAAGCTTGGCGACAACTTTTGGGCGGACCCCAGCACATCCTCAGGCTGTCTGGTCATTGTCACAAACAACACGTTTCACTCTATGTTTTGATGTGAAAGATAAAGCACATCTTTCCTTTTGCTTTATTTATTTGTTTTATTTCTGTGAGATAGAAGCTGTCATTGAGACTGATGTCTGGACCGTCTGTCCAGTGAAAGGGGGGAGACGAGGCAACATTCAGGGTAGGCGGGATCTTTGATTATGCTGGAGTTGGTTTATTATTTTCAAGTCAAGTCAAGTTTATTGTCATTTAACTATATACATGTATACTGTCGAACAAGACAATGTCACTCTGGACCTGGGTGTAAAGCACAGCAGTACACATTAACATACAGAGAACACACAATATCTTAGCAAAGTAAGAATTATTGTCATATTTATTAAGACACAGTCCTCCAGACAACATGATGCCAGATCATAATTAGATGGATTGTGAGGCCGAATCCTATTTATCATAATAGGGAACTATTTAACAGTTGTATAATAATGGGTTAGCACTTGTCCTTGGGGTGTATGGGATGTCAAGGGAAGGGTAGCACCCCTGGTGAAGGGGCTTGTTGTGACCATTCTGGGGCAGCTCACTCACCTTTGGTCTCCAGTGGACAGATCTCACCTGTGGTTCCAAGCAGCTGCTTGCATGGGACAGCGGCCTCACCCCAGTACAGGGGTTCCAACAAGTGGGGAAATCAGGTAAGAGGCATTGGCAGTCTCATAACCCAGTGAGTTACCGAACCCGGTGTCCTAGCAGGTGAAATCCAGGGACAGATAGACACTCCCCACACCATCTCAATCCAGATTCAGACAGACTCCCCTTTCACCATCTCAGTCCAGATTCAGACAGACTCCCCCTTCATCATCTCAATGCAGATTCAGACATACTCCCCGTTCACCATCTCAACCCAGATTCAGACAGACTCCCCCTTCACCATCTCATCCAGATTCAGACAGACTCCTCCTTCACCATCTCAACCCAGATTCAGACAGACTCCCACTTCACCATCTCAATCCAGATTCAGACAGACTCCCCCTTCACCATCTCAATCCAGACTCAGACAGACTCCCACTTCACCATCTCAATCCAGATTCAGACAGACTCCCACTTCACCATCTCAATCCAGATTCAGACAGACTCCCCCTTCACCATCTCAATCCAGATTCAGACAGACTTCCCCTTCATCATCTCAATCCAGATTCAGACAGACTCCCCCTTCACCATCTCAATCCAGATTCAGACAGACACTCCCACACCATCTCAATCCAGATTCAGATAGACTCCCCCTTCACCATCTCAGTCCAGATTCAGATAGACTCCCCCTTCACCATCTCAATCCAGATTCAGACACACTCCCCCTTCAACATCACAATCCAGATTCAGACAGACTCCCCCATCACCATCTCAATTTAGATTCAGACAGACTCCCCCTTCACCATCTCAATCCAGATTCAGACAGACTCCCTACACCATCTCAATCCAGATTCAGACAGACTCCTCCTTCACCATCTCAATCCAGATTCAGATAGACTCCCCCTTCACCATCTCAGTCCAGATTCAGATAGACTCCCCCTTCACCATCTCAATCCAGATTCAGATAGACTCCCCCTTCACCATCTCAGTCCAGATTCAGATAGACTCCCCCTTCACCATCTCAATCCAGATTCAGACACACTCCCCCTTCAACATCACAATCCAGATTCAGACAGACTCCCCCATCACCATCTCAATTTAGATTCAGACAGACTCCCCCTTCACCATCTCAATCCAGATTCAGACAGACTCCCTACACCATCTCAATCCAGATTCAGACAGACTCCTCCTTCACCATCTCAATCCAGATTCAGATAGACTCCCCCTTCACCATCTCAGTCCAGATTCAGATAGACTCCCCCTTCACCATCTCAATCCAGATTCAGATAGACTCCCCCTTCACCATCTCAGTCCAGATTCAGACAGACTCCCCACACCATCTCAATCCAGATTCAGATAGACTCCCCCTTCACCATCTCAATCCAGATTCAGACAGAGCCCCCACACCATCTCAGTCCAGGGAGAGACAGACTCGCTTTTCACCATCTCAATCCAGGGCTCTATCAAATCTCCCCTCATTCTCCTGTGCTCCAGGGAATAAAGTTCCAATTTATTCAACCTTACCATATAACTCAGGTCCTGAAGTCCTGACAACATCCTTTTAAATGTTCTCTTTACTTTTTCAATCTTACTGATACCTTTACTGGAGTTAGGTGACCAGAGCTGCACACAATGCTCCAAATTTGACCTTTTACACAGGGTCTTATCCAACTTCAACATAACATCCCAACTCACCAGCTTTGTTTACTATATTATGTTTCCTGTGATGGGAAGGGGGAGGGCAATTGATCAGCTGGGTCTGTATCTACTGTGATAGCACCCACACAAAGTACCTGATGTTATGGTGCCTTGTGAGTGCTGTCAGCTCCCTGATTCTCCGCTCCTCTGCAGAATGAGAAGCCTGGTGAAACGGTTAAAGACCCAAGTCAACCCTCAATGCAATGAAAGTCAATGTAACAAGTGTTGAGATGTTATAAACCAACAAAGGGGCGTCAAAGTGAAGAACTTTCTCCTTTGTGTTTGGCAGAACTTAGCTGACAGACTGTGAAGTAGTAGTGAGGTCGGAGATGGTATTAAACAGGAAATTAGAAATGTGTGCAATAAAGGAACAGCAGTTATAATGGGTGACTTCAATCTACATGTAGATTGGGTGAACCAAATTGGTAAAGGTGCTGAGGAAGAGGATTTCTTGGAATGTATGCGGGATGGTTTTTTGAACCAACATGTCGAGGAACCGACTAGAGAGCAGGCTATTCTGGACTGGGTTTTGAGCAATGAGGAAGGGTTAATTAGCAATCTTGTCATGAGAGGCCCCTTGGGTAAGAGTGACCATAATATGGTGGAATTCTTCATTAAGATGGAGAGTGACATAGTTAATTCAGAAACAAAGGTTCTGAACTTAAAGAGGGGTAACTTTGAGGGTATGAGACGTGAATTAGCTAAGATAGACTGGCAAATGACACTTAAAGGATTGACGGTGGATATGCAATGGCAAGCATTTAAAGGTTGCATGGATGAACTGCAACAAATGTTCATCCCTGTTTGGCAAAAGAATAAATCAAGGAAGGTAGTGCACCCGTGGCTGACAAGAGAAATTAGGGATAGTATCAATTCCAAAGAAGCAGCGTACAAATTAGCCAGAGAAAGTGGCTCACCTGAGGACTGGGAGAAATTCAGAGTTCAGCAGAGGAGGACAAAGGGCTTAATTAGGAAGGGGAAAAAAGATTATGAGAGAAAACTGGCAGGCAACATAAAAACGGACTGTAAAAGCTTTTATAGATATGTAAAAAGGAGAAGACTGGTAAAGACAAATGTAGGTCCCCTGCAGACAGAAACAGGTGAATTGATTATGGGGAGCAAGGACATGGCAGACCAATTGAATAATTACTTTGGTTCTGTCTTCACTAAGGAGGACATAAATAATCTTCCAGAAATAGTAGGGGACAGACGGTCCAGTGAGATGGAGGAACTGAGCGAAATACATGGTAGTAGGGAAGTGGTGTTAGGTAAATTGAAGGGATTGAAGGCAGATAAATCCCCAGGGCCAGATGGTCTGCATCCCAGGGTGCTTAAGGAAGTAGCCCAAGAAATAGTGGATGCATTAGTGATAATTTTTCAAAACTTGTTAGATTCTGGACTAGTTCCTGAGGATTGGAGGGTGGCTAATGTAACTCCACTTTTTAAAAAAGGAGGGAGAGAGAAACCGGGGAATTATAGACCGGTTAGCCTAACGTCGGTGGTGGGGAAACTGCTGGAGTCAGTTATCAAGGATGTGATAACAGCACATTTGGAAAGTGGTGAAATGATCGGACAAAGTCAGCATGGATTTGTGAAAGGAAAATCATGTCTGACGAATCTCATAGAATTTTTTGAGGATGTAACTAGTAGAGTGGATAGGGGAGAACCAGTGGATGTGGTATATTTGGATTTTCAGAAGGCTTTTGACAAGGTCCCACACAGGAGATTAGTGTGCAAACTTAAAGCACACGGTATTGGGGGTAAGGTATTGGTGTGGGTGGAGAGTTGGTTGGCAGACAGGAAGCAAAGAGTGGGAATAAACGGGACCTTTTCAGAATGGCAGGCGGTGACTAGTGGGGTACCGCAAGGCTCAGTGCTGGGACCCCAGTTGTTTACAATATATATTAATAACTTGGATGAGGGAATTAAATGCAGCATCTCCAAGTTTGCGGATGACACGAAGCTGGGTGGCAGTGTTAGCTGTGAGGAGGATGCTAAGAGGATGCAGGGTGACTTGGATAGGTTGGGTGAGTGGGCAAATTCATGGCAGATGCAATTTAATGTGGATAAATGTGAAGTTATCCACTTTGGTGGCAAAAATAGGAAAACAGATTATTATCTGAATGGTGGCCGATTAGGAAAAGGGGAGGTGCAACGTGACCTGGGTGTCATTATACACCAGTCATTGAAATTGGGCATGCAGGTACAGCAGGCGGTGAAAAAGGCAAATGGTATGCTGGCATTTATAGCGAGAGGATTTGAGTACAGGAGCAGGGAGGTACTACTGCAGTTGTACAAGGCCTTGGTGAGACCGCACCTGGAGTATTGTGTGCAGTTTTGGTCCCCTAATCTGACGAAAGACATCCTTGCCATAGAGGGAGTACAGAGAAGGTTCACCAGATTGATTCCTGGGATGGCAGGACTTTCATATGAAGAAAGAATGGATGAACTGGGCTTGTACTCGTTGGAATTTAGAAGATTGAGGGGGGATTTGATTGAAACGTATAAGATCCTAAAGGGATTGGACAGGCTAGATGCAGGAAGATTGTTCTCGATGTTGGGGAAGTCCAGAACGAGGGGTCACAGTTTGAGGATAGAGGGGAAGCCTTTTAGGACGGAGATTAGGAAAAACTTCTTCACACAGAGAGTGGTGAATCTGTGGAATTCTCTGCCACAGGAAACAGTTGAGGCCAGTTCATTGGCTATATTTAAGAGAGAGTTAGATATGGCCCTTGTGGCTACGGGGGTCAGGGGGTATGGAGGGAAGGCTGGGGCGGTGTTCTGAGTTGGATGATCAGCCATGATCATAATAAATGGCGGTGCAGGCTCGAAGGGCCGAATGGCCTACTCCTGCACCTATTTTCTATGTTTCTATGTTTCTATGAAATAGGCCATCAATTTGCAGTGTGAAAGAAGCAAACTCCTTTTCTATCATGTGTTTATTTTAAATTAATAATTGCCCTTGGCTTGCATTTATAGTTTGCTTTTAATCATCAGAATGTCATTTTATTGGTGGAGCCTGTGGCTTAATATCTATTGGAACTCACACAAAGTGCTGGAGCAACTCAGCAGGTCAGGCAGCATCTGTGGAAATGAATGAACAGTTGATGTTTCAGGCTGAGACCCTTCTTCGGGACTGGAAAGGAAGGGGGAAGAAGCCAGAATAAGAAGGTTGGGGGAAAGGGAAGGATTACAAGCCATTGGCCGTTTGTAACACGAGGTCTAGGTATATCTTTCCCTGGGGGATGTCCAGGAACAGCGATTGTGCCTTCCCATTCCATTTACTGAAACACTTACCAAGTTCCTGCATGTAGTCTAGAGACGGGCACTGTCTCAAGAAGGTAACATCTATCATGGGAGATGGAATGGATCTTTTAGTGCCGGAGGTACAGAAACTTAAAGTTTGACATCACCAGGTCCAAGGGTGGCTATTTCCCTTCAGCCATTCGGTTTTTGAACCAAGCATAATGACTGCAGTTTAACACCACCATGACCACTTTGATCACTTTGCCCTGAACTGGACTTCATTTCTTTTCTTCTAAGTGTGTCCTTTGTTATGAAAAAGTGTATAATTTATGTTTAATTTGTGTTTTTCTTGTGACTGCGGTTTATCTGATGTGCTGTGACTGACGCTGCTGCAAGTAAGTTTTGCAGTGCACTTGTGCCCTTGACAAAAAGCTCAACTTTGACCTTTGGCTGAATGGCCTGTTTCTGTGCTGTATTGCGGTCAACCTCCTTGACCTATCATAGATCTGGAGAGTTTCCAGTGAAAGAGAGGGGGAGGAAACCCAGGCAGTCACGGGAGAACGCACAAACTCCTTACAGCCTTTCGGATGGATCTCTTGAATCATCAGATGGATGATTATATTTCCTACTGTAGCTTGTGGTAGAAGTGAAAACTTGCCTTTGTAATATGGCATAATGTGACACTAAGAAATGACGAGTTCCTTGACACCTCATGTTCTTTTTTCTTATATTCTCTATGAGAAGATGAAGCAGATTAATAGTTCAGTACAGGTTAGATGGGCTGAAGGGCCTGTTCCTGTGTGATTGTGCCCTCTGACTTGCGCAACATCAGGAGACCGTTCGGCCCATTGACTCGATACTGAGTCTTGGGTCTTCCCCGTCAGTCACGTTTCCACTCTCTCTCCCCCACATGCCCAGCATCTTACTCTTGATCCTCCTGTTACCCACCTACAACAGACAGCAGCAGATTCACCTCTCGACCTGCACATCCTTAGTTGTGAGAGGAATCCGGAGAGCCCGGCAGAAACCCATAGGTGGGCGTTGCCATAAGGGTGCATATGTTGTTCCCTGCTCTCTGCTCGCTTTTCATCCAATTATATCTCTTTGCTTTGGCGCTGTTTTCACTTTCCCGAGGCTGACTCTGATCTCTGCACTCTGCTGTCCCTTTGCTCTTCCCTGTGTTCTTGCCGAGAAGCAACAGGCCCATTCCACCTCCCATTGAGCTTAAGTACTGCAACCGGACAGAAGAAATGCCACCAATTAATTTCAGCCTTAAGCTGAAATATTAAATACAAAATGCTTCATTAGCAAACTAGAAATATGAGGTGTTTCAATGTTAATTTATGAGTTCCTTTTAATCATTTTTATTGAAATTTCCAAGATCAGTTTCCTGAGGTATCACTGTATATTCACCTTACCATAGGAAGACAAGTCATAGGAGCAGAATTAGGCCATTCAGCCCATCGAATCTTCTCATGGCTGATTTACTATCTCTCTCAACCCTATTCTCCTGCTTTCTGCCCATAACCTTTGATACCTTTACAAATCAAGAGCCTAACAAACTCCATTTTAAATATACCACGGAACTTCCACAGCCATCTGTGGCATGCTCTGGTTGAAGAAATTCCTCCTCACCTCAGTTCTAAAGGAATGTCCCTGAGCTGCTCCCCCTGGACCAAGACGCCCCCACTTTAGGAAGCATCCTTTCCACATACACTCTATCTTGGCCTTTCACTATTCAGTAGTTTTCAATGAGATTCTCCGTCACTCTTCTAAACTCCAGCGAGTACAGGCCCAGAGCCATCAAGTGCTCCTTGTGCATTAACCCTTTCATTCCTAGGATCAGTCTCCTGAACCGTTCAATGTCAGCACATCCTTTCTTAGATAAGGGGCCTAAAACTGCTCACAATACTCCAAGTGCAGTCTGACCAATGCTTTATAACGCCTCAACATTACATCCTTTTACATTCTAGTCCTCTCCAAATGAATGCTAACATCGCATTGACCTTATTCACCACCAACTCAACCTGCAAAATAACTCTTAGGGAACTTCCTTACGTCCCAGAAAGAGGCCATTCACCCCTTTCAGTCTATGTTAGCTCATAGAACGATCCTATTAGCATTCTGGTCACCCATTCCAGCAAAGATGCGGAGGCTTTGGAGAGGGTGCTGCAGGAATGGTTTTCCAGGCTGTCGCCTGGATTAGGTGGCATGTGCTATTGAGGAGAAGACGGATAAACTTGCAAACAAGAGAAAATCTGCAGATGCTGGAAATCCAAAGCAACACACACAGAATGCTGGAGAAACTCAGCAGGCCAGGCAACATCTTGGAAATGAATAAACAGTTGCCATTTTGGGCTGAGACTCTCTTGACCCAAAATGTCGACTACGTAGTCATCCCAAAGGACAAACTTGTGTTGTTTTCTGTGAAGTGGCCGAGGATGAGAGGAGACCCGGTGGCAATTTTTAAAAATTATTGGAGGCATAGAATAGACCGCCAATATCTTTCTGTCAGGGCCGTAATGTCTGAACACTAGAGGGTCAGCATATTATGTGAGAGAAGGAAGACTCAACAGAGATGTGGGGCCCAGTTTGTTTACACAGAGAGAGGTGGGCAGCTGGAACAACAAGCAACACACATCAAAGTTGCTGGTGAATGCAGCAGGCCAGGCAGCATCTGTAGGAAGAGGTGCAGTCGACGTTTCAGGCCGAGACCCTTCGTCAGGAATCTACTTCCAGGAGTGATGATGGAGGCAGATACGATAGAGGTGTTTAAGATGCTCTTAGATTTACACAGGGATGTACAAAGAATGTAGTAATGTGCACCGTGTGCAGGCAGAAGAGATTTGTTTAATTAAGTGCCATTTATTTAATTAGTTAGGCACAATATTGTGGGCTGAATGGCCTGTTCCTGAGCTGTGCAATTGCATGTTCGTACTTTCCCGGTAACCTATTCTCCTCAAATTGCCTTCGATTCTCTCAAGATGTCACCACACACCAACACACTAGAGACAACCAGGGTGTCATGGTCACAGCAACACTCAGAACACGCTGAAGGAACTCAGCAGGTCGGGCAGCATCCGTGGAAACGATGAGTCGATGTTTCGGGCCGGAACAGGATGTCATGGTCACGTAACAGTTAGCATGATATTGTTACAGCACAGGGTGTTGGAGCTGGACCTCCTCCCTGTGGAATGTGTGGGTTTCCTCCCACAGACCAAAACATCAAGGCAAGCGAGTGTCGAGTGCCATCTACCAGCCTCTCGCACGCTATTGCCAGAGGAAGGTGCCTTTGTGTGCTCACTGCTCCCAAGGGAAGGCCCCTGCATTTGAATGGTCTGTCTCTCCCCCTCACTGGTCCTGAGGGAAGGCCCTTGTGTTTGAACGGTCCCTCTCCCTCTCCCTCTCTCCCCCTCCCCCTCCCCCTCTCCCCCTCCCCCTCTCCCCCTCCTCCTCCCTCACTGCTCCCAAGGTAAAGCCCCTGCGTTTGAATGGTCTCTCGCTCTCCCTCACTCTTGTTGGGGGATGGTGCCAGAGTCCTGGGTCTGCGATTTAAGGATTGGATTGTAGTTCAATTGGACTCTTTCAGTTTTATATTTTTATATTCTATGTTTTTGCTGGTTCTTCCCTGTTGCTGTTTGTGCGATTTGTTTTTCGCGCATGTGCGGGGGGGGAGTTGTTTGACATTCTGGTTGCCGTTTACATGATTTGTTTTTCGCGTGGGGGTTGGTGCTTGATGTTCTTGTTGCTGTTTGCATGATTTGTTTTTTTTTCTGCATGGCGGTGGGGGTTGGTGTTTCCTTTGAATGGCTTCCATGGGTTTCTCTGTTTTGTGACTGCCCAGAGAAGACGAATCTCAGAGTTCTATACTGCATACGTACTTTGATAATTAACCTACCAACCGGTACGTCTTTGGACTGTGGGAGGAAACCGGAGCACCCGGACGAACCCACACGGTCTTTGACGTACCGGTTAGAAGGTTCATTGGTCACTGTAAGTCGTCCTGTGATTAGGCTGGGGTTAAATCTGTGGGTCGCTGCAGCGCGACTCAAAGGGCAGGAAGGGTCCTGTGCTGTGGCTGAGTAAATAAATAAATAAAACTTGCAGTGGCCGATTAACGTACCCGCCCACACAATAAAGTAGCCGTTAGCGTAGCACTGTAACAGTGCCAGTGACCCAAGTTCACTCCGTCTCCATCCGTAAGTATTTTGTGTGTTATCCCTTGCCCACATTTTGGGAACAGGTCCTCTGGGGCCGTAGACTAGGAGCTGGCATCTGACAGTGACAAACTTTCTCATCCCGTGAAGAAATAGATTGAACGACCCGGGTTCATTTCCCGCAGCTGCCTGTTAGGAGTTTGTACGTTCTGCCTGTGACCGCGTAGGTTTGCTCTGGTTTCCTCCCACAGTCCAAAGATGTACTGGTTGGTAGGTTAACTGGTCATTGTAAATTGTCCCGTGGTTAGGGCTAGAATTAAATCAGGGGTGTGCTGTGAGGGGTGGCTCAAGGTGCCAGAGGGCCTATTCCAGGTCGTATCTCAATTTAAACAAAACAAGAGCTGAACCTCTTCACATATAGTACTTGTATGAGGACCTTCGCTGCTGAAGTCGTCCCCTGTCTCGGGGAACAGCTGTGGGTCAACAGCATCATTTTGTTACCCTGCAGCCACAAGGCTGTTTATACCAATCAGGCTGAACTGTGCTTCAGGTCACTGCTAGTCTTATAATGGTCACTTGTTACCGGTCCCCCGGGAGGTCATTTTAAGCGTGTTTACGTGCATAGAAAAGGAAACAGCAGGACACGATGCATTGTTCTTTATACAAATACGCAGAAAAAAATTGCAACCGTATGTCAGCCAGAGCAGATAAAAGTGATTTCCCCCTTCTAGGATGTCCAATGTGAAAATATCTTTAAGTGGTCTTCTACCTCAGCTTACTGGCCCGGCTGATCTTTGGTACCAAGATGAAATGAAGGTGTTTCATTAACAGTGTCGACCTCTCCAAACCCCTTGCTGTCATCTAGCTCATCTTACCAAACCTCGGAGAGCACTGCAGCAACCTTCGCTTTCCGAATCGGAACTCCAGCCCAGAAAATTAGCTGTAATTAGAATTGCTTCGGATGTCTACTGGAAGAGAACTGCTCGTGCCGTGGGCTTGCTACTGGTGTCAGAGATACACGTCAGAAATATTTCATCTTTCATGAACCCCTGAACACTACCTCGTTATTCCCTTTTACTGCATTATTTATGTAATTTGTAATTTATAATAATTTAATGTCTGTACACTGCTCTGCTGCTCGACAACAACAAATTTCCAAATCACCGGCAAATGCTGTGAAATTTGTTGTTACGTGGCAGCAGTGCATCGCAATACAGGATAATAAAAACTGTAAATTACTGTAAGATATAGATATAAAGTTAAATTAAATATGTAGTCCAAAAAGAGAAAAAAAAACTAGTGAGGCAGTGTTTATGGGTTCAATGTCCGTTCAGAAATCAGATGACAGAGGGGAAGAAGCTGCTCCTTCTTAAGACAGATTAAGAAGGTTGGGGGGGCAGTGGACAGGAAGGAGTTACAAGCTGGCAGGTGGCAGATGAAACGAGGTGAAGGGAAAGTTGTTCGATTTGACTTTAAGTCTTAGGGGTGGTGTCGAAGGTGAAGCTGTTCTTCACAGGACATACAGTAGAACATCGAGCTGCACTTTGTTCCTTCTGGGCCGTGTCATATAACATAGTTGATCATGCTCTCTCCATCACCATGATTGTTCTCGGCAAAGCTTTCCACAGAAGTGGTTTGCCAGTGCCTTCTTCTGGGCAGTGTCTTTACAAGACGGGTGACCCCAGCCATTAGATTATATTAGATTAGATTATGAGAACACTCAGTCCTCTTTTATGGTCATTTAGAAATGCATACATGCATTAGGAAATGATACAATGTCTCTCCGGAGTGATATCACAGAAAACAAGACAGACCAAAGTCTAACATTGACAGAACCACATAATTATAACATTTAGTTACAGCAGTGCAAAGCAATACCATAATTTGATGAAGAACAGACCATAGGCACAGTAAAAAAAAAGTCTCAAAGTCCCAAGTCAATCGACTTCAGAGTCCTTGATAGCAGGCGGCAAAAGGGAGAAACTCCCTGCCATAAACCTCCAGGCACCGTCAACTTGCCGATACCTTGGGAGCAGCCGACCACAGCCGACACTGAATCCATCCGTCCGAAAACTCCGAGCTTCCGAGCAGCCTCTCCGATACAGCCTCCCGAGCGACATCCTCTGCCGAGCGCCTTCGGCCTCTCCCCGGCTGCCGAAACAAGCAAAGCCGAGAATTTCGAGGCCTTCAGCTCCAGAGCTTCCGGTTACCACACAGTAGCAGCAGTAGCAAAGCAAACATTTCAGAAGTTTTCCAGATGTTCTGCTGTGCTCTCACGTCTGTCTCCATCAAATCAGGATTGTGCACGATCCCCTACTTGACAAATAACAGATATTCATCACCGGAGTGGCCACGCACGCGCCGCCATCTTCAGAGATTGTCTAGCTGGCGTCAGTGGTCTGCACCAGCCGCTCATATGACCTGCTCCCATGGCTTTACGTGACTCTGATCGGGGGCTAAGCAGGTGCTACACCTTGCCCAAGGGTGACCTGCAGGCTAGCAGAGGGAAGGAGCTCCTTGCACCTCCTTTGGTAGAGACGTATCTCCACCCTGGCACCCAGAGAACTCCAGAGAGCTCCTTAAATTCTGCTCCTTAGTTCTTACGCAGATGCAATAGATTATCCAACTAATGTAGGATTGGTTCCCTTTCCAGGTAGCTGTGGAAGGGGGAGACCGACAAGAACGGGTGACTCAGTGGCTGATGGTGAGGGTGTGGGTTATGTGGGGTGGTGAGTGGCATGAGGCAAAAGGTAAGGTGATGTAGTACATCCAATCAGAGTCGAGAAGCCCCAGGAGTGTGGGAGAACTTTCATTTATCTGACGTTACACTGTCCAACAAAGATTATGCTTCCTGAATACTTTTGGGTGTGTCTTATGCATTCTGGGCTGCTGATCATGAAAATCACTCTGAAATTTCCCTATCATGCACTATTTTTTTTAAAAAATGGCCTACATTTGTTATTTCAATTCATAATTCAAGTCAATTAAAATGTTGCCCACGATGTAAGTTGAAAAGTTTTCTATCTTGTCCAGGCATGCCTGAGCATGCTTTGGCAGGGTGAATACTGCGTGGCAGGACAGGTTTAGAAAGGCCATAAATTTTGTGAAGGATTTCGATATTTGAGACAGATGTTTCCCAGAATAACTAATGCCAAGATTAAGGAAGACATTTTTGTTGGTCCATAAAATCAAACAGGTCATCAATGACAGGCAATTTGAAGAACTTCTAGTGGGACCGGAGAAAATCACATGGAAGACATTCAAGGATTGATGGAAGCGTCACAGAGCACCAAACTATATGCAGCTGGTTGACAACATGTTTCAGGCATACAAAACCATGAAGTGTACCATGTCACTAAATTTTCTGCATTCCCATTTTGACTTCTTCCCTGCAAATCTTGACGCCGAGAGTGACGAGCATGGTGAAAGGTTTCACCAGGACATTGCGGTCATGGAGAAACGGTATCAGGGCAACTGGAATCCATCAAGGCTGGCTGATTATCGTTGGACACTTAACGGAGAAGCCTCAGTCAATTTTAGCTTAGTTGAACTACTGAAATGCATCAACACTGTGGTGCATCATATTCAATAAAGGTTGATTTCTTGTTTCTCCAAATTCCTAGTAGTCTGAAATTATATTTGTGTTTCAATAGGTACATTTAATGCCAGAGAACTGTATACAATATACATCTAGAAATTCTTTTTCTTTGCAAACATCCACAAAAACAGGAATGTCCCAAAAAATGAATGACAGTTAAATGTCAGAACCCCAAGGCCTCCCCCAGCTCTTCCCTCCCACGCACAAGCAGCAGCAAAGCATCAATAAAGACTCAGACTTGCGGTACCCCAAAGACTACTCGTTCACTTGGTATTCGACATACCACAGGCTTGAGGAGTCCCTGTTTCACAGTGAGAGAGGAGACATAACAAAGCAAATCACTGATTTATGGTGTTAAAAGTCTGTTGCATCATTTCTTCCGAGCGCTGTGCCCAAAGAGCTCGGGTCCCTGGCAAACACAACCAGCTTACAATCTTCCGTCTCCCACAATGTATCAGGCGACGGCGGCACCAGCCTTGAATCCGCCCGCCTCCAGGGCCACGAAAATCCGGCACCCTGAAGGCACGCTAGTCTTCCAGGCCGCATCCTTGGCGTATCATAAAACGGCCGGTCTTGAGGCCCTGAGAGCAGGTCCCATTCCCGCATAGAACCAAAGTCAGTGTCTAACTTCAGGTCAGGGACTTAAAAGAACCTTGAAAAGGGAAAAAGAGATATCGAAGATAGAAAAAGAGTTGTTTCTGAAGATGCAAACAAAGGAGTCGCCGCTAGGCACCATTGTCCTCTAAGCTCCACCCAGTGGTCTGCTTCAAGCAGTCTGTCATAGTCAAAACAAAGTTCTGAAGAAGCAAGACTTCAGAAAAATTTTGTTGTCCAGTGATAGTTCCCTCATAAACACCCATTGTAAAATATGGCCACTCAAGGCAACGTGGTGTTTGGTAACTGCTTTATAATCGCAAGAGGTTGCTGAGGTTGTAGATTCAGCCTGCTTCACCATGGGTCCTAGTCTCACCACCATCGAGGACATCTTCAAAAGGCAGTGCTTCAAGGGGGCTCACCAGCTAGAACATGCCCTCTTCTTGTGACTACCATCAGGAAGAAGGTACAGGAGACTGGGGACACACAATCAACGTTTTCCGAACATCTTTTTCCCCTCTGCCAGCAGATTTCTGAATGGTCCACGAGCCCATGAGCACTATGTCACTATTCCTCTTTTGCACTATTTGTCTGTTTATTTTTAATTGTGACATAGCAAACCCTCTCTGCCTAAAAAAATCAATCACTCTTCTTGCTGCTGCCACCGGGAAGAAGGTGCAGGAGCCTCAGGACTCACATCGCCAGGTCTAGGAACAGTTACTAACCCTCAACCATCAGGCTCTTGAACCAGAGGGGTTAACTTCACTCAGCTTCACTCACCCCAACACTGACCTGTTCCCCAACCTAAGAGCTCACTTTCGAGGACTCTTCAAGTCATGCTCTCGATATTTATTGCTCCTTTATTCATTATTATTATTTTTCTTTTCTTTTTGTATTTACACAGCTTGTTGTTGTTTTCACATTGGTCGTTGTCCGTTCTGTTGGGTCGAATCGAATCTTTCACTGACTGTATTGTGTTTCTTGTTCTTAATGTGATTGCCCGCAAGAAGATGAATCTCAGGGTTGTATGTGGTGACATATACGTACTTCGACAATAAATTTACTTCCAACTTATTTTTAAAGAGCAGGACGTAGCTTCGGGTTCTTATACAAGAGGAACCCTCCTCTGCACGTCCACCACGTCTCAAATCATCAGGTTCTTATCCACATCAACACTCTGCTTCTCATTATTAACTACTTAAGAGGACGTCACAAAGAAAGAAGAAGAGTGAATACCATCTGACAGGATTCAAGACAAATCAACTGTGCACAAAAAGGCGTTTGCACTCAGAGACAACAAGCTGAATAAATCAGAGCAGCTTCTGCTGCTCGATGCGATAACACAAAGGCTTTGACGATCCAATGGGGATGCAAAAATTAAAACGTACAGACCTTGGTTTGACTGGCATTTTATTCACAACTGCTGCAGAAATCCACCAGGGAGATTGATATGGAAGTTATAGAGTTATACAGCGGGGAGAAGGCCCTTCAGCCCAACTCATCCATGCTAACCCAGCTGCCAACCTCAGAATCAGAATCAGGTTAATTATCACTGACACAGTACTGTGCAAAAGTTTTAGGCACCCTAGCGATATATATGTGTCTAAGACTTTTGCGCAGTACTGTATGTCGTGAAATCGGTTGTTTTGTACAGCAGCACAGTGCAAGACATAACATATACTATAAATTATAAAAAGGAATATATATAAAAAGTTAGATAAGTAGTGCAAAAAGAGAGAAAAAATAGTGAGGTGATGTTCATGGGTTCATTATCCATTCAGAAACCTGATGGCTGAGGGGAAGAGGCTGTTCTTAAAATTTAGAGTATGAGCTGAGTTTGTTCCAGTTGCCTGTATTTTGACCCATGTGCCTCTAAGTCTTTCCTATCCTTGTATCTGTCCGAATATCTTTTTAATCGTACCTGCCTCAGCCACTTCCTCTGGCAGCACGTTGCATATACCTACCACTCTCTGAGTGAAAGCCTACCCCTCGGACCTCCTTTATATCTGCCCCTGACCTTAAACCCGTGAGCTCTAGTTTTAGATTCTCTTGTCCTGGGTAAAGGATCTGCGGCTGAGGCCTACAGCCATTGACACAGCGGCGAACTGACTGACTCAGCAGCCACGGCCACGGCCACCGGCTCCTGGACCAGCCTCGCTCACCTCGGCAGCTCACGGCTGAGGACTAACTTCCGGGGACTCCACGGTCTGATGTTTGATGTTCTTTTGTGTTACTTGTTCACTTTTTGCTGTTGAAGCAATTTTTGTTCTTTCTTCGCATGCCTGATGGTCTTTGTTGTGTGGAGGTTTTCTTTAAACGGGTTCGATGGTGTCTCTTTGTTTACAAGAAGCCAAATCTCAAGGTTGTAAGCTGTATGTATATCCGAAAATAAACGTACATTGTACTTTGAAGACTGTGTCCGTGCACCCTATCTATACCCCTCATGAATTTATAACAACAAACAACAAACCTCTTTTCTAAACCTCTTTTGGGCACCTCTCAGCCTCCATTGCTCCAGAGAAAACAGTCCCAATCTACAAATCCCAACAACATCCGCGGACTCTTTCTTGCACCCTTTCTAACTTCAGCACATCCCTCCCAGAGCTAGATGACCACAACTGCACACACTATTCCAACGTGACATCGCGAGACCCGGTAACTTCATAAGGGGCATAGATGGTGGGGATGGTCTATGTCTTTTTCCACAATAGGGCAGTCTAGAACTAGAGAACATGGGACTCTAGTTTTAGATTGGAGGTTTAAGGGTAAGTTTTCACTCAGAAGGTGCTGGGTATATGTACTTGGTTTCCTGAGCAATGAAGGCCAAGGTCTCAATTCCTAAACACAGGAGATTCTGCAGATGCTGGAAATCCAGAGCAACGCACACAAGATGCTAGAGGAACTCAGCAGGTCAGGCAGCATCTGTGGGGAAGAGTAAACAGTCGACGTTCCGGGCCGAACCCCTTCATCAGGGCTGGAAAGGAAGGGGCAGGCGCCTGAATAAAAAGGTGGGGGGCGCATAGGAAGGATAGCTATAATGTGATAGGTGAAGGCAGGCGGTTAGGAGAGGAAGGAGTCTGATAGGAGATGGGGGTGGACCATAGGGGAAAGAGAAGGAGGAGGGGATCCAGGGGGAGGTGATAGATAGGTGAGAAGAGGTAAGAGGCCAGAGTGGGGAATAGAAGAGGAGGTGAGGGGGAGGGAAATTTTTTTACCAGAAGGAGAAATGGATATTCATGCCTTCAGGGTGGAGGCTACTCAGACACAATATAAGGTGCTGTTCCTCCGCTCTGAGAGTCACACATCTAGACACAACAGGAGACCCAGGAGACCATGAAATGACATGTCAGAACTGGAACAGGAATTGGAATTAAAATGTTTCACCACTGGGAAGTTTCACTTTTGGTGCACACACACGCTCACGCGTGTATGTGTGCGTGCCTGTGTGTGTGTGCGCGCGCGCGTGTGTGTGTATGTGTGTGTGTGTGTGTGCGTGTAATGTGTGCAAACTTCCTCTGTGAAGTTCCACTTTGGCGGATGGAGCGAAGGTACTTGACGAAAGATGCCAAAAGCCTTCTTCTCTGACCTGTTTACCTGTGTTGTCACTTTCTGGGAACCATGTCTATGTAACTGGGTGGTCTCCCTGTATTTTTAATTGGCATTAAAATTTACTATGACCTCGTTATGATCTTACACTTCATTATTTAGCGGCACTGCACTTCCTATGTAGTTTTACACACGATTCTGTTAATTTAGTGTTTCACCTTGTTCCGCCTCAATGCACTGTGTAATGATCTGACCTGTATGAACGATATGCAAGGCAAGCTTTTCACTCTATCTCGGTACGTGTGACAATAACGAACCTATTCCAGTTCTAGTTCAGGGAACTTGATGGTGGAATTGAAATATCTGCTGTACATTCCCACCATCCTGGGTGGCCCTATAGACCTAGAACAGTGCGAGTCCTTTTCTGGTCTCCCTTTGGATTGTCTCTGCCCGAAAGGGAGAATTTCAAGTTGTGTTAGTGAGAATACGTCAAGAGGAGTGTTTTCTTTTGTTAATTTTTTTAGGTATTTCCTTTCCCAAAGGTAAACGGGACAATCCACCAGCATTTCCATGATTCATTGTCCTCTTGAGTTTGATCTTGTAATTGTGTCCTCCCATCCCTGTATTTCTGCTGCTGCTGTTAGCGGACCACCGTTCTGGGGACTGAAAATGGACACTAGTGGTTGATGATCAGTAATGAGGGTAAACTCTCTCCCATACAAGTACTGGTTGAAACATTTTACTGAAGGCTTGTCTGTCGATCTGTACATAATTTTTCTCCTCAGTGGGATGCAAAGGCTGTGAGGTGTTCACTCCCATCACTCATAACGTGACATGACCGTACCTATACCATAAGGAGAGGCATCACCAGCAAGTTTCCCTGGATGACGTGGATTATAATGTATGAGTACAATGTCTAGCATCACCATTTCCTTTGCCTTTTGGAGAGCCACCTCCCACAGGTTTTGTGTTGTGCCATTTTTTTCCTGATCTGGAGTAATGAGTTCAAGGGGGTGGAGCACAGCAGCCAGGTTCGGTAGGAACCCGTTACAGTAATTGACAAGTCCTAGAATGGACCATGACTGTGACATGTCCTTTGGTCTTGGGGCATCCATCACTGCTTGAATTTTCTAAGCACACTTGTGTAATTCTTTTGTGTCAATGGTGGTCTACAGTAAGTGATGCTTCGTTTAAAGAATTCAAACTCTGAGCTCATAATCTTCTAATCTTTTTCACACTGTCTTGAGATTTTGAAGATGCTCCTTGTCATCCTCACCCATAACAATGATGCCATCCAGGTAACACAGAGTGGCACAGAGCACCTGGTCTGCAGATTTCTGCCAGCAAGCAGGTGCAGATGCCGCTCCAAAAATAAGACTACTATATAGTGAAGTTGCCGTTTGTGAGTGTTTGTACTGAGAAACACTTTGAACTCTCCCTCCATCTCCTTCTGCTGGTAGTCCAGAAAGGTCTGCAAAGGTCTCTAACCTGGGCAGAGGGCATTGATCTACTTTAAGTACTAGTTTGCTGGTGACCTTAAAATCACCGCAGATCCTGTCAGACCCATTTTTCTTGCCCACTGGGACCATTGGCATTGTCCATGGTCTCCACCCAGCCTTGGAAAGAATTCCTTTAGGCTCCATGTGATCTAGCTCACTGGCTACTTTATCACAGATGGTATAAGTAACTGGGTGAGCTTTGTAAAACTTGTGTGTGGTATTTTCACAACACTGTTTTACCTTTGATATGTTCGATTTTACCACTGCCATACTCAAACACTGCTGTGTAATCATCCAGTACCTTTATTAATTTCCCTTTTAGTTGACTCTGTCGCTGGGGATGTGGCATGCAAATGGTGGCTGGATCTCCAACCAAGTTGTAGTTGTCTCAGCCAATCACAGCCCCACAATACTGGCCCTCCTGCTTTTACCACTTACAAGTCAAGTGTGGCTTTTTGGTTACTGTATATCACTGTTATGAATGTCATTCCCACAGGGGATATCTTTTCTCCAGTATAAGTTCTTAATTGGATATCTGTGGGTTTCAGTTGAGAATCTTTGAAATGTCATTCAAACTCATTCTGGGAATGACTGAAACAACTGAGCCAGTGTCCATTTTAATGAATTTGCTAGTTCACTTCTGG
The DNA here is from genome assembly GCF_030028105.1 of Mobula birostris. Classification (NCBI taxonomy): domain Eukaryota; kingdom Metazoa; phylum Chordata; class Chondrichthyes; order Myliobatiformes; family Myliobatidae; genus Mobula; species Mobula birostris. The sequence goes on along the minus strand of NC_092372.1, from coordinate 216,623,645 downwards.
TGTAAACCACATTGCTTGTCTATCGTTAGTTTTCACATTGTAAACTTCATGCTACTCAGTCCTGTGTCACTCTCATTATTATCTGATGTTTCATGAACATATGAACAGTGCATTTATTTTTGTCTGCCAGAAATGCTCTTTGTATGTGTCCAACAAGTTTCTGCAAGTTTCACCTTTAAACCAGCACTGGCCTGGTGTATGTGAGCCCCTGCCACAATGGTAACACAATTTGTTTGTCCAAGCTGGTTTCTGTTTGGACGTTACAGTTTTGTTCACATTCACTTTCATTCCTGACTGCAGCTCAATTGCGTTTCTGGCTGCTCTTTCATTGATACAGTAATTTCAACTGTTCTTTTAAATGTGAGTTTTGCTTCAGTTAGGAGTTGTTTTTGAATGTTTTCTTGTGAATTTCCACAAACTAAATCATCTGTCAGTCCATCACTAAGCTCATTGCTGAACTGGCAACGCTTGGACTATTTCTTCAATTCAGCCATGAAAGCTCAAATAGTCACCCCTTCTTTATGATTCTGCTCATGAAACCTGGAGCGTTCTGCAATCAACAACAGTTTTGGTTCTAAATGTTCCTGTATTACGTTCATGATTTCAGCAAAGCTAATTGGTTTGGTTGAAGCAGTCAAACTTCTAAGCAATCTGTATGCTTTTCCACCTATTATACTCGGCAAAACTGGCACTTGTTTCTCATTGGCTATTCCATGTGCTTTAAAATACTGTTCAATTCATTCAGTATACATCATCCAGTTATCTATTGTGCAATTGAATGCATCTGTCTTTCAGGTGTAGCCAGGTATTTCAGCTTTTTTTAAACATTATTATTATTATCAGTCGGTACTCATTGTTTCTGAGCTGATGAATTTCTTCAGTTTTCTTTTTTTTAACTCATCCATCTCTCTCCCCGTGAAGAAACATGTGCTGTGCTTTTTTTAACTCAACTATCTTTTTCCTCTTGTGAAGAAAAATCATGCTGTGCTTCAGCAGGTGGGTAGCCATCTCAGGTTCATTTTAAAACTTTCTCATTGCCACTGTTATGTTTTGTAACTTCAGAAAAAAAAAGAAAAACACAGGAGTCCATGAATCACATCAAAGTTGCTGGTGAACGCAGCAGGCCAAGCAGTATCTCTAGGAAGAGGTACAGTCGATGTTTCAGGCCGAGACCCTTCGTCCTGAGAAAGGGTCTCGGCCCGAAACGTCGACTGTACTTCTTCCTAGAGATGCTGCTTGGCCTGCTGCTTTCACCAGCAAATTTGATGTGTGTTGCTTGAATTTCCAGCATCTGCAGAATTCCTCGTGTTAGAGTCCAGGAATACTTGGTTTCTCTTTCAGTGAGGAGCTAACATATGATGTGGTGGGATAATGATGTGCTTCTACATACAGCTCATAATAAATTATGTAAACAAAGAAAGAATACTTAATAAATAGATATATTTACAATATTACTCAAATATGTTTGAAATATTAAATACACTACAAAAATAAATAAAAGCACAGTGAATTCAAGACACAAGAGATTCTACAGATGCTGGAAATTCAGAGTGACATACAAAAAATTCTGGAGGAACTCAGCAGGTCAGGCAGTATCAATGGAGAGGAATAAAGAGTTGATGTTTTGGGCCGAGACCCTTCTTCTGGACTGGAAAGGAAGGGGGAAGAATCCACAATGAGAAAGTAGGGTGAGGGGAAGGAGAAGGTGATAAGTGAAACCAATTGAGGGGGAAGATGGGTGGCTGGTGAATTCGAGTGACGGACTTGAAGGTTCTGAAGGAAGAAAATTACCAGACAGTCTCCCCCACACCACCTCCCTAAACTGTGCCCTCTAATGCCTTGGATGAGGGCAGTAAGTGCCTTTCCCACAAGTGCCCACATTGCCCCACAGTGAATGCACTGAATTGAAAACACTCTGCTTTACTGGGGCAGGAATCTTCAATGAAATAGCAATGCAAATGCCATCAAGTTTGAACGTGCAGGGAGCAGCAAAAAGTTCCGAGACAACACACGTAAAGTGCTGGAGGAACTCAGCAGGTCAGGTAGCATCTCTGGAGAGGAATAAACAGTCAGGTTTTCAATCTGACACCCTTCATCTGGACGGGGGGAAGAAGCCAGCATAAGAAGGTGGGGGAGGTGGGGGGAGTGGAGCCGGCTGATGAGAGGTGAAGCCTGGTGATGGGGGATGTTGGGTGGGTGGGTGGGAGAGGGCAAATGAAGTAAAAAGCTGGGAAGTGATAGGTGGAAAAGATAAAGGGCTGAAGAAGAAGGAATTTGATAGGAGAGGAGAGTGAACCATAGGAGAAGGGAGGGCAAAGGGCATCAGAGGGTGCTCAGTGTAGGCGAGAATAGGGAAGGGGAGAGTGGGGAACCAGAATGGTGAACTGAAAAAGAGAGCGGGGGAGGGGGAGAAATTACCAGAAATTAGAGAGATCAATATTCTTGTCATCAGATTGGAGGCTACCCAGGCAGGGTACGATGTGTTGCACCTTCATCCTGAGAAAATCCCTATTGTGGCAGATTTGTAAGAAATTCCTCCTCATCTCTGTTCTAAAGGGATGTACTTGTATTCTGAGGCTGTGCCCTCTGGTCCTAGGCTCTTCCACGATTGGAAACATCCTCTGCACATTTACTTTATCTCGGCCTTTCAGTATTCAATAGTCTTCAATTAGATTCCCCTCCCCCACCCTGTTCTTCTAAACTCCAGAGGGTACAGACCGGAGCCATCAAATACCCCACACATGTTGACCCTTTCATTCCCAGACTTATTCTCGTGAACCTTCTCTGGAATCTCACCAACGCCAGCACATCTTTTCTTAGATAAGGGGCGAAAACTGCTCTCAATGGTCCAAATGTGGGTTGACCAAAGCCTTATCAGTTCAATAGTTCCACTTAATATCAGAGAAGGTATTCATATACAACCTGGTATGGAAGTTGTCCCGTTCAAGACCGAAAGAAGCTGCAGAAGGTCGTGAACACGGCACAGCACATCACACAAACCAATCTTCCGTCCTTGGACTCATTTTATACCGCACGCTGTCGGAGCAGTGCTGCCAGGATAATCAAGGACACGACCCACCCAGCCAACACACTTTTCGTCCCTCTTCCCTCCGGGAGAAGGCTCAGGAGCTTGAAGACTCATACGGCCAGATTTGGGAACAGCTTCTTTCCAACTGCGATAAGACTGCTGAACGGATCCTGACCCGGATCTGGGCCGTACCCTCCAAATATCCGGACCTACCTCTCAGTTTTTTGCACTACCTTACTTCCCATTTTTTAAATTTCTATTTATGATTTGTAATTTAAATTTTTATATTTACTAATTTTTATTATTTAATATTTGTAATCCAGGGAGTGGGAAGCTCAGAATCAAATATCGCTGTGATGATTGTACATTCTAGTATCAATTGTTTGGCGACAATAAAGTATAAAGTATAAGTATAAAGTATACAACCTGAAATTCTTGTTCTTCACAGACATCCACGAAAACAGAAGAATGCCTCAAAGAATGACTGACAATAAAGATGTTAGATCCCCAAAGCCCCCCCACTCCCCCCGTCACACACAAGCAGCAGCAAAGCAACAACCCTCCCCCTCCCCCACTTACTTCAGCAAAAAAAATATCAGCACCCTCCACCTTCCAAGCAAGCAATAGCAAAGCTCCCAGGAAAGACCATGATCTGCAGTACACCAAAAACTAATCATTCACCCAAGAATTCAGCATATCACAGGCTGTCTCTCCCCACTAGAGGGACAGAAAGATGTCTCCTTTCACAGCGAGAGAGGAGACAGAACAAAACGACTCGCTGATTTACTGTGTTAAGGACAGCTGCGTTGCTTTTTTACCAAGTTCTAGAATCAGCAACACACTCTCCCTCGCCAATGAGAAAAAGAGAGAGAGTGCACAACTCACCAAGTGCAGAGCCCCAACAGCCGATCTGCTGTTCCTGATGTTGCGCTTTATCCCACGATTCAGTCAGTGGCACCAGCATAGAATCAGCTTGTTCCCAGGGCCCCAAAGCCTCTCAACAGTGAAGGCGCGCTCGTCTTCTAGGCTGCATCCTTGGGATATTGTAAAACAGCTGCAAAGGACCAAAGTTGGTGTTCGACAGAACCCCATTCACCTTGAAAAGGAAGAAGAGTGACATTAAAGGTAGAAATTAAGCTGTTTTTGCAGATGAGCTCAAAGAATTTGTTGCCGAACACTATCATTATAAAGCCTCAGCACTATATCCTTCCTTTTATAGTCTAGTCCTCTCGAATGAATGCTAACATTACATTGCATAAATATTACACTTTTAGGGTGAAAACTATGGCTATTGCGTTTAGAGACTGTGGACTGCTCAGACACATGGTTTTAATATTCTGTGTTTTTCGCCCAATCCTTTCTGTTTTGTTCTGTGAGGGGAAAGGGGTTTGGGAGGGGTGTCAATGTTCTTGTTGAGTTTTGTGTGGGGGAGGGGGTTTGAGGTCAATGTTCTTGTTCCATTTTGTGTGGGAGGAGCAGAGTTTGGGGGTTGTTGATGATTGTTTTGCCATTTTTTTTGGTGTAGGGGTGGGTTTGATGTCTCTCTCTGAAAGATCTTCATGTTCTTTCTTTGTTTCGTGACTATCTGGAGAAGACAAAGCCCAGAGTTGTATACTGCACACATACTTTGATAATAAATGGACCTTAGGACCTTTGAGTGAAGTCCTAACCTATTCAATCTTTCCCTTTAACTCAGGCTATAGGTAGAGTGTTACAGTTACAGAGAAAGTGCGGCGAAGGTAGACACGTATGATGCAAGGACATGATGAAGTTGATTGAGACATACCTAAAGGATTTACTATGTTTATTATGAATAAAGTGTATTTTTGACATTAAAAAATAAGTTTTTGGAGGACCTTACTTCAGCTGGAGTAAGTTCGCCGGTGAACGAGTCGTGATGACTTGGAGCTCGGTCTCTGAGCGTGTACAAGTTTTGCACCACAGCCGGACAGCGGAGGTCGGAGGATCTCAGTTCCGGAGCACGGATGACAGAGCAGTTCTCCATTCATCCTGCAGGTTAGCCGTGAGGCTGGGGCCAAACAGGCAACAAACTTTGCATTGTCAAAAAACACAGGAGGCTCTAAAGATGTGGGGAAATCCGGAGCTGGAGGAACTCAACTAGAGAGGAATAAAGAATCGATATTTTGGGGCTGGGACCCTTCATCAGGACTTATGTCTGCGTTAAAGTCTATATTGACTGTGAAAAGGAGGATGATCAGATTCAGGGCTACTGTGGAGCTTTTCTGCTGGCCACTTTTGAAAGGAATGTTGTCGCCAGTACAATCTCCTATGTGGTGATGTGGCTGACATGGGTGATGTCAACAGGCTCAAGAAACTGATCAGAAAGGGTGGCTCTGTTATAGGGGTGAAGCTGGCCACACTGGAGGCTGTGGTAGAACAAAGGACCCCATGGAAAATTGTGGCAATTCTGAACCTCTGCTTGCCACTTTGGCTGAACAGAGGAGCACTTTTAGTAATAAAAAGGACAACTGTGCTGCTCCAAAGAGCTCTATACGAGGTCATTCTTACCCTCAGCCATTAGGCTCTATAATGAGTCAACCTATAGCCAGGGAAGTGGTGGCCCCCCCCCGTTAGACTGTTTGTGGTAACTTATTTTATTCTTTCTACCTCTCTTCTAATATTTATATCTGTGCACTTACAATGCCACTGTGACACTGTAATTTCCTTTGGGATCAATAATGTATCTACCTCTCTATAAAGTTTGGAGCACAGCCCTCCCCTCGCACTTTTAATAGTGTTAGCTGAATAAGATACCTGAGTTCTCTGGAGTAATCATGACTTTCTTTTTTGAACAACATAGAAGGACTGTTAGGATGGGAAACAGCTTCTTCCCCCAGGCGAGAGATTACTAAACCTCCTGTCACCATCACATATGAAACGCTTGTAAGTGTTATAGTGTTTACTTTTTAACCTATGTTGTATATGCATCTTATTATTTGCTAATTTATTTTTGGTAATGCAGTATTACCTTATGTCTTGTGTATGAGCTATATATGCCGTGTTATACACCTTGGTGAGGGGGAAGATTGTTTCATTTGGCGATATACACCTGTGTCAAGCCTGCACAAGTAGGCATTTCCCAGTCTCCACCTAGCTAAAGGGAATCACCTGCCACTTGTTTCCACTTGTAACCTGCAGCCTATTTAAACCCGGCTCTCATCCACCATCCTTGTTCACCCATCGGACCATCTAGCCTCAACCAGTTGCTCCTAGTCTTTAGCTACCTTCTTGCCTTGCCGTGTTCTCTCCTGTTTTGTGGCCCCCTGTGGCTTGTTGTTTTGCAGTTTATTATCAAAGTTATCACTCTCCACTAAGTTGCCTCCACTGCTCTGTGTTTAGTTCAAGCCTCTGCTACAGTTCCTGACAATGTGTACAGTTGAATGACGATAAACTTGAATTTGAAAACACTGGAGGAACTCAGCAGGTTAGGCAGCATCTATGGAGGGGAATGAACAGTCAATGTTTTGGGCCAAGACCTTTCATCAAACTTTGAACCATTTTAACTAGAAGGTATATTGTCTCCTGTTTGGGCTCCACACTCTGTGCGAGCCCAACAGTATACCACTTCTCCTTTTATGCAGCTTGGAGGGCATAATGAATATGCTATTAAGGATGGAAAACAATTATGCTAATTAGGCATAATTTACATGAGGGAATTAAGATAATTAAACAAATAGACTTTCTCCAGTAGCTCAAGAACATAAGTCCTTCCTTTATAAAATTTGGAGATTAGATCATTAAGGTATTAAGGATAACCTATTAATTGTGCTAATCAGACTTAATTTACATATGTGAATTAGCCACGTTAAAAAATGGAGAAGCTGCATAATTCACAAGTCATATATATGAATGGAAGGGGCTTATTGCTGTGATGTTATTAATAGTTTTGTTTAATTATAACCAATTTATAAGAGTAAAAATTGATTACTTACCAAATAAGCTTCTTATTCAGTACACCCGGGAAGTGAAATCTGGACCCACCACATACCTTGCGTCACCATCAGCTTGTACAATTCCCTTCCCCCCACCATCTTACTGTGGCTTCTTCCCCCTTCCTCTCCAGTCCTGATGAAGGGTCTCGGCCTGAAACGCCGATTGTTTATTCATTTCCATAGATGCTGCCTGACCCACTGAGTTCCTCCGGCACTTTGTGTGTGTTGCTCTGGATTTCTAGCATCTGCCGAATCTTTGCGTGTTAATAATTGCAGTAGAATGTTGCGTGTTTAAAAAAACCCATTAATGTGTGAATTTTTGTTTGTGTGTGGGTGCGTGTGTGTGCATGTTTGTGTGTCTGTGATATGTTCATATGTAAGTATGCAAAAGTAGCATTGTATGCAAAAATGCATCTGTGTACATGTGGGTGTGTGTTTGTCTCCATCCATGTCAGCATGAATGCAAATGAGTAAATACACATTTAAGTTTATTTTTTCTATTATTTTTATACTGAGATAGCACAGAATTGGCCCTTCCTGCCCTTCCAGCCTTGCCGCCCCAGCAATCCCCCAATTTAACCCTCGCCTAATCACGGGACAATTTACAATGACTGACCAACTTGCCAACCGATACGTCTTTCAACTGTGGGAGGAAACCCACACAGTCGTGGGGAGAACGTACAAACTCCTTACAGGCGGAGGTGAGAATTGAACCCAGGTCGCCTGTACTTGTGATGCATTGTGCTAGCCACTACACTACCATGCTGCCCAATTATCTGCCCGTTCATGTAATGTTGCACAAGTGAATGATTTATAAGCAAGGATGCAGGTGTGTGTGCACACTTGACATACATATGAGTTTATATGCCTGTCTGTGCATCTACTTAGGAGCTTGGATATCTGCATATAAATGTGTACGTGTGTATGTATGTATGCACGTGTGTGTGTGTGTGTGTGTGTGTGTGTGTGTGTGTGTGTGTGTGTGCGCTCAACAGTTTGAGAGATCTGTCACGCCAAGTGGTCAGACGATAGCCAGACCTAGAAAAGAACATTGATAGTCATTCTTATGATCTTAGAATAGAATTTGAAGGAATAGAATGTTTATAACGAATGTAATTAACAGAGCTACTGAAGACATCTCACAAAGTAACAGATGATTGGAGAGACCATAAGACCATAAGACAAAGGAGCAGAAGTAGGCCATTCGGCCCATCGAGTCTGCTCCGCCATTTTATCATGAGCTGATCCATTTTCTCCTATTTAGTCCCACTCCCCCGCCTTCTCACCATAACCTTTGATGCCCTGGCTACTCAGATACCTACCAATCTCTGCCTTAAATACACACAATGACTTGGCCTCCACTGCTGCCCGTGGCAACAAATTCCATAGATTCACCACCCTCTGACTAAAAAAATTTGCCAGCCTATCGAATCTTTCCCAATAACTAAAATCCTCCAGCTCAGTCCACATCCTGATAAATTTCCTCTGCAACACACATCAAAGTTTCTGGTGAATGCAGCAGGCCAGGCAGCATCTCTAGGAAGAGGTACAGTCAACGTTTCAGGCTGAGACCCTTCGTCAGGACTAACTGAAGGAAGAGTTAGTAAGAGATTTGAAAGTTAGAGGGGGAGGGGGAGATCCAAAATGATAGGAGAAGACAGGAGGGGGAGGGATGGAGCCAAGAGCTGGACAGGTGATTGGCAAAAGGGATATGAGAGGATCATGGGACGGGAGGCCCAGGGAGAAGGAAAAGGGGGAGGGGGGAAAAACCCAGAGGATGGACAAGGGGTATAGTCAGAAGGACAGAGGGAGAAAAAGGAGAGAGAGAGAGAGAAAATTAATAATAATAAAAAAATAACGGATGGGGTACGAAGGGGAGGTGGGGCACTAACGGAAAATCCCCTTCATACCCCGTCTGTTATTTATTTATTTATTATTATTATTATTAATTTTTTTCTCTCTTTCTCTCTGTCTCTCCTTTTTCTCCCTCTGTCCCTCTCACTATACCCCTTGTCCATCCTTTGGGCTTCCCCCCTCCCCGTTTCTTTCTCTCTAGGCCTCCCGTCCCATGATCCTCTCATATCCCTTTTGCCAATCAACTGTCCAGCTCTTGGCTCCATCCCTCCCCCTCCTGTCTTCTCAATAGACAATAGACAATAGGTGCAGGAGTAGGTCATTCGGCCCCTCGAGCCAGCGCCGCCATTCACTGTGATCATGGCTGATCATCTACTATCAGTATCCAGTTCCTGCCTTATCCCCATAACCTTTGATTCTGCTATTTTTAAGAGCTCTATCCACCTCTTTCTTGAAAGCATCCAGAGACTTAGCCTCCACAGCCTTCTGGGGCAAAGCATTCCATATATCCACCACTCTCTGGGTGAAAAAGTTTTTCCTCAACATTCTAAATGGCCTACCCCTTATTCTTAAACTGTGGCCTCTGGTTCTGGACTCACCCATCAGCGGGAACATGCTTCCTGCCTCCAGTGTGTCCAATCCCTTAATAATCTTATATGTTTCAATAAGATCCCCTCTCAGCCTTCTAAATTCCAGAGTATACAAGCCCAGTCGCTCCAATCTTCTGACATATGACAGTCTCGCCATCCGGGGGATTAACCTTGTGAACCTACGCTGCACTCCCTCAATAGCAAGAATGTCCTTCCTCAAATTTGGAGACCAAAACTGCACACAGTACTCCAGGTGTGGTCTTACCAGGGCCCTGTACAGCTGCAGAAGGACCTCTTTGCTCTTATACTCAATTCCCCTTGTTATGAAGGCCAGCATGCCATTAGCTTTCTTCTCTGCCAGCTGTACTTGCATGCTTGTTTTCAGTGACTGATGTACAAGAACACCTAGATCTCGTTGTGCTTCCCCTTTTCCTAACTTGACTCCATTTAGATAATAATCTGCCTTCCTGTTCTTACCACCAAAGGAGATAACCTCACATTTATCCACATTAAACTGCATCTGCCCACTCACCCAGCCTGTCCAGGTCACCCTGCATTCTCATAACATCCTCCTCACGTTTCACACTGCCAGCCAGCTTTGTGTCATTGGCAAATTTGCTAATGTTACTTTTAACTCTCTCATCTAAATCATTAACATATATTGTAAACGGCTGCGGTCCCAGCACTGAACCCTGCGGTACCCCACTGGTCACTGCCTGCCATTCCGAAAGGGACCCTATCATTTCGGATCTTCCCCTCCCCCTCCCACTTTCAAATCTCTTACTAGCTCTTCTTTCAGTTAGTCCTGACAAAGAGTCTCGGCCTGAAACGTCGACTGTACCTCTTCCTGTAGATGCTGCCTGGCCTGCTGCGTTCACCAGCAACTTTTATGTGTGTCACCTTCCTGTCAGCTTGAACCAGTCGGGTCGTTCTCCTCTCTCATTAATAAGACATTTTCTCCCATGGAACTGGATGTTTTTAGTTTGTTTTTCGCACCATTCCCTGTAAACTCTAGAGACTGTTGTGTGTGAAAATCCCAAGCAATCTGCAGTTTCTGAGATACTCAAACCACCCCATCTGGCACCAACAATCATTCCACTTTGATCACATTTCTGATGATTGGTCTGAGCAACAGCTGAACCCCTTGATCATGTCTGCATGATTTTATACATTGAGTTGTGCCTGCTGATTGGCTATTAGATATCTGCACTAACAAGCAGATGCACCTTATAAATAGGCTATTGAGCATACATCAGGAAGAAACCCCCAGACATACTGGGGAAATGTGAGAATGGAGAGGTTTTGACATAAGGAAGAACATCTCCACCTCCCCCACCCCTCCCCTCTGCATCAAGCTGTTCTCGTGAAATGTGGGAATAGAAGCTGTCAATATTTTACATGGGCTTTGGAGCCTTGTCTCATATCTCTGTTATCATAACCACCTCATTATAAAGCAAGTTATCCCTTTTCTTCCCACAACAGCCCATTAATAACAGCCCGCGTCAAAGACACTCCAATTAGCACGAGTCCTGTTATGCAAAATGGACAGAAGTGCAGAGGTTACTCTGTACACAAGGTTTTGAAATGCATATCTGGGGAAGATTAAAGAATGAGAATGCACCCAGATGTGTTATATTATTAAAATATAATCTTCCATTACGTACAGGACCCTGAGCAGTGACCAAATGTTGTTCACTTGAGCTTTTGAAGCCAAGATGAATTATCTTTGGTTCCTCGGTTAATTATAATTTCCTTGTGAAAACGAAGAATGATTTTGTTTCCCTCCTATCATAAATTGCCCAAAAATATCTAATTTGTCTTGAGCGGCATGCTGTTATGAGAGGCTGCTGGTGTCAGCGGAGAGGAAGGGTGCTGGTTGACAGTGAGAGAAGTAGACGTAGAGTGATAGAGCGGAGAAACTGGCTGTTCGGCCCATCCACTCTGAACTAAACCATTATTCTGCATAGTCCCACCAACCTACAACTGTACCCCAACCCTCCCATCCATGCACTTATCCAAAGTTTTCTTGGGCTAATTATTTATTTAGAGGTAGAGCACGGAACATGCCCTTCCAGCCCAATGAGCTGCACTTCCCAGCAACCCACCTATTTAACACTAGCCTAATCACTGGGCAATTTACAATAACCAATTAATCTACTAACCAGTATGTCTTTGGACTGTGAGAGGAATCTGGGATACCCAGGGAAGAGGTACTGGGAGACAGCGCCAGAATTGAGCTCCAAACCCCAGAACGCCGGAGCTGTAATAGCGTCACGCTAACCTCTACGCTACTGTGGTCCCCCAGTGTTCAAATTGAACCTGCACCCACCGCTTCCACTGGCAGATCATTCCACACGCACACACGCCACCATTCTCAAAGACCCCGATGGTAGGGTCATGATGTAGCTAACCTTCCCACCAGTCAAAGACACCTTCACAAGGCAATGCCTCAGAAAGGCAGCATCCATTGTTAAGGATCCCCACCATTCACGACCAGCCTTCTTCTCATTGCTACCATCAGGGAAGAGGAACAGGAGCCTGAAGACACACACTCTCAATGTCCCAGGAACAGCTTCTTCCCCTCTGCCACCAGATTTATGAACAGACAATGAACACTACCTATTTTTTGCTCTCTATATGTAGTAGTAAATCAGTAATTTCTTATTGTAATTTTATGGTATTTTAACATATTGCACTCTACTGCTGCGGTTAAACAAAAAAATTCACTACATATGCCAGTAATTATAAACTGGACTCTGATTCACCCTTTGAGTGAAGAAGTTCCCCTTAAATACTTTACTTTTCACCCTTAACCTATGACCTCTAGTTCTAGTCTCTCCCAACCCGAGGGGAAAATCCTGCTTGTACTTACCCTGTCTATACCCCTCTTAATTTTGCATACTTCTATCAAATCTTTCCTCATTCTCCAACACTCCAGGGTAAAAAAAAGCCCTGACCCATTTAACCTTTCCCCCTATAACTTAGGCACCCACTCTGCACTCTTTCTGTAGCTATTACACTTCACCCTGCATGTGATGACTTTAGCTTGCTGTACCACAATGGAGTGTACCAGTTGCCCACACCCCTCACTTCACCAGACTTTCAGATACTCACCAACACAAGTGATTCTGCAGAAGCTGGAAATCCAGAACAACACGTGCACAAGATGCTGGAGGTTGGGCTGGATCTGTGGGTAAGGAATAAAGAGTCGATGCTTTGGAATGAGACCCCTCACTGGGACTGGACAGGTAGAGTGCAAAACCCAGAGTAAGGAGGAGAGGGGGGAGTGAAGAGGTACAAGCTGCTAGGTGATAGGTGAGATCAGGTGAGGGGGAAAGTGATTGGGTGGGGTAGGGAGGCATAAGGTAAGAAGCTGGGAGGCGACAGGTGGAAAAGATAGAGGACTGAAGATGAAGGTGATAGGAGAGGTGGCTCGGGGGGGGAGGGAATCCAGAACAGGGATAGAGTTCCTCTTGTCCTTAGCTATCACCCCACGAGCCTCCACATCCAGCACATGATGTCATGATTTGAAGAGTATTCAGGAGAAGCTTTTCATGGTATCCTGGTACATATGACAATAATAAGCCAATTCCAATTATCTTCATATTCAGGCACGATCTCTCTCACTAAAGTGACTTCCTCCTTGAAAATGGTGGCCTACCACGTAAAAAGGTAGACTCGACCCACCGAATGACAGATGCACGGGAGACCCCTCAGGATTTAAAGAGGGAGGGCGTAAATTCAATACAAGTGTGCAGAGCAACGTTTTTTACACAGTATGATGTGTCCCTAAAAGGGGTGGTGGCAGAGGCCAGTATGATAGAGGCTAGGTAGGCAGATGAATGCACAGGAAATGGAGGATACAGACATTGGGAAGGCAGAACGGAAACAGTTTAGTTGAGCATTTGATTACTAATTTAATTAGTTTGGTATATCATTTTGGGCCGAACGGCCTGTTTCTGTGCTGTATTGCTTTATGTTCAGTATTCTGTTCTATGCTATTTGGACTTATGGAAATCTTTTCAAGTGTTCAATCTGACAGTGAAGAAGCAACACCTTATATTCCATCTGGGTAACCTCCAACCTGATAGCATGAATATCGATTTCTCCTTCCGGTGAACAAATTCATCCCCCCCACTATTCCCCCACTGGCCTTTTACTTCTCATCTGCCTATTACATCCCTCTGGGTCCCCTCCTCATCCCCTTTCTCCTATTGCCCACTCTACCTTCCTGTCACATCCTTTCTTCTCCAGCCCATGACCTTTCCCACCCACCTGGCTTCACCGATCTCCTTCCAGCTAGCCTCTTTCCCCTTTTCCCACCTTTTAATTCAGGCATCTCTCCCCTTCCCTCTCAGTCCTGATGAAGGGTCTCGGCCTGAAACATTGACTGTTTATTCATTTCCATAGATGCTGCCTGACCTGCTGAGTTCCTCCAGCATTTTGTGTGTGCGTGTTGCTTTGGATTTCCAGCATCTGCAGATTTTCTCAAGTCTATGTATATAAGAGTTATTTGTTAAAACATTGAGTTTTATAGGATTGCTTTTATATTCATATTTATTGTTTTTTTGGTTTTTTATTGTGTTTTTTATGATGATTGTGTTTTTTATGCTGCATCAGATCTGCAGTAATAATCATTTTCTTCCCCTTTACACTTGTGTACTGAGTATTGACAATAAACTATCTTGAATTTTGGAATGTGTCTCTGAGGGAGTGTGTGTGTGTGTGCGTGTATGCTAGTCTATGAGTCTTTCTGTGCGTGTTAGTGTGTGTATTTCTGCGAGCATCTATTTTTGAATGTATGAATATGAATGTGTGTACGCACGTGTGAGTGCTTGGTTCTATGTGTGTGTGTGTGTGTGTGTGTGCCTGGTTCTAGACGATGGTCCCCTCATGTCAACGTGAAAAGCAACATGGGTCCAATATCTGCTGGGTGATTCTCCTGGGAACACCTACCATCAAACCTGGAGAACTGGACATTCTCTGAGTGGCCACTGTGGATCGAGGAGTTCTTTACACTGGAGCCTGTTTCATGGTTTAATGACTCTTGTCCATCTTCCAGGATGAGGAAGAGTTCTGCTGTTGGCTTTGCTATTACGTGACAGAAGTCCAATCTTGTATTATTTATTGAATTCTTCCAACCATTATTCATTAAAATATTACACATCAATATTTGCAGATATCATTTATCTGATACAGTTTTTGCAGCAGGGATGAGTATATATATTGAAAAGCATTATTGATCCTTCAAGCATTTTTATCTGATAAAATATAATGAAGAATTCATAGTGCTTGGACACTGGAGAAGTGATTTCTTTCAGTGTCCACAGTGACAACCCTATCAAAATTGCAAATGCAGATCCATAATTTCTTGAAAGTGGAGGCACAGGATCATAAAGAGAACTTTTGGCACACTGGCTATTATAAATCACAGTATTGAGTACAGGAGATGGGATGTTATGTTGAGGTTGTATAAGATGTTTGTGAGGCATAATTTGGAGGATTGTGTGCAGTTCTGGAAAGGCATTAATAAGAGTGCAGGGAAACTTTACAAGGATGTTGCCGGGACTTGAGGACCTGAGTTATTGGGGAAGATTGAGTAGGTTCGGACTTTATTTCCCTGGAGTGTCGGAGAATGAGGGGAGATCAAAATTCTGAGGGGTGAATGCATGCAGGTTGGCTGAAACTGGAGCTGAAGGGAGCAGATTAAGTGTCTGAAAGGTGAAAAGTTTAAGGGGAACCCGAGGGGCAACTTCTCCACTCAGAGGGTGGTGAGAGTGTGGAACGAGCTGCCAGAGGAAGTGATGAATGTGGATTTGATTTCAGTATTTAAGAGGCATTTGGATAAGGACACGGATGGGAGAGGTATGGAAGGCCATGGTGCCGGTGTGGGCTGATGAGACAAAGCAGAATAACAGTTTGGAATGGACTAGATAGGCTGAGGGGCCTGTTTCTGTGTTGTAGACTCCATGACTCTCAATCTTGGTCAAACGTGGAGCTCAGTTTTACCAACAATTACCCTAATAACCTCTACCCAGAAGTTGGTCTCTTCTTCCTCATGAGGTGATGAATGCAAAGAAAAAGTCATTTAAGATCTGAGGTTGGGAATTAACTCAATATCCGGCCATGCTGCCTTCTAGTTAAAAGCGTCCACACACATACTCTCATTGAAGAAAGTTTCCATTCTCCAACTCCTTGTCTAAACCTCCAATGGCGGAGTGGGCAAATAAAGATCTGGAAGCTGAACTGGATTAGATGGGGACTTTGATGGGAGCACGGCAGAGACGTTGGAAGGCAGCAGGAGCTTACGAGGCAGGGAGAAGCAAAGCAGTGGGCAGGTTCAATTGCAACATTTAAGAGAAATTTGGATAAGTACTTGGATGAGAGGGGTATGGAGGGATATGGTCTGGGTATGGGTAAATGGGACTGAGCAGAAGATCAGGGCCAAAGTATCCGTTTTGGTGTTATGGTACCCTATGAGTCTATGGCTTCAGAGATGTTCTTCGGAACATTTTCCTGGAATGCGGGTGGGAAGTAGGGGGGGGAGTAGGGAGAAGGGTGGTGGCCAGATCACCTCCTCTCCCCCACTCATCTGGCTTTACTTATCACCTTCCCCTCCTCCTGTCTTTTTATTCTGGCACCTTCTCCTTTCCCATCCAGGCCTGAAGAAGGTTCTTGGCCTGGAACGTCGACTGTTTATTCATTTTCATAGAGGTGAGAAGAGGTAAGAGGCCAGAATTGAAGAAGAGGGGAGGGGGAGGGTATTTTTTTTACTGGAAGGATAAACTGATATTCATGGCCCAAAGTGATACCAAAAGAAGCTCTTGTACAGGCACTGGTTCAAAAATGGCAAGGAACCTTTCTCACCACTGTAAGGAGTTCCTATGTTCTCACCATGACCATGTAGGTTTCCTCCGAGTGCTCCGGTTTCCTCCCACGGACGTATGGGTAGGCAGGTTAAATGGTGACATGGATGTAATTGAGTGGTGCAGGCTTGTTGGGTCAGTATAGCCTGAAATTGCGCTGCATCTCCAAACAAATAAAAAATGAATAAAAATTTTAAAAATGAGGATAGCAGCTTAGCTGTCCCTGTGAACTGTGCGAAGTTCTGTCCGCTGGTCCCTTGGAGGACTGCCACGAGGGAAACAATTACATGGCTTTTTGGTTCCTCGAGCCTCTACCCTCACGTTGTGTTTGTTCTGCACGAGTTGCACTGCAAAGGAAGGCAGCCAGGTTTGCCGCCTTTCTCTACATGAGGTGACTAAGTGTTTGTACGCGGGCCAGAGAGCTTCCTGAGCAACGTGCCAAATGACCTTCCCTTGGATGGATGGAGGCGTGGGGGAGATAAAATAAAACACATACAACATTACTGTGGATTGTTAGGTTATAAAACATATCATTAGCATAGTCTTGAATCACTGCCAACCTAATGCTTAAATTCTGCTTCTGACTCCATCTATAGTTAGAAGGTAACACAGCAAATTTAAGGATCTGCTTATAGATACATTTTCCTCTTTAAGTAAATTAATTTCTTCTTTACTTTTGCCCTGGTTAGTTTTCTCCTGCGCTGATCCCTTATCCTACAATGCGGAGTCCTTGAAGTCACAGCCTCCCAAGGAAGAACATTTAGACCATAAGACGTAGGAGCAGAATTACGCCATTCAGCCCATTGAGTCTGCTCTACCATTCAATCATGAACAATTTATTATCCCTCTCAACCCGATCCTCCTGACTCCTCCCTGTAACCTTTCACTCAAGAACCCATCAACCTCCGCTTTAAATATACCCAATGTCTTGGCCTCCACTGCCATCCATGGCAATGAATTCCACAGATTTACCACCTCTGGCTAAAGAAATACCTGCTCTTCTCTGTTCTAAAGGGGTGTCCCTCTGTTCTGAGGCTTTGTCCTCCGGCCCTAGACTCTCCCACTCTTGGAAATATCCTCTCCACATCCACTCTACTTAGCCCTTCCAATACTCAGGAGGTGTAAATTAGATTCTCCCCTTATTCTTCTAAGCTCTAGAGAGTACAGGCCCAGAGCCTTTAATTACTTCTCATCCATTAACCCTTTCATCCCTGGAATCATTCTGGGGAAACTCCTCTGGGCCCTCTCTAATGCCAGCAAATATTTTCTTAGATATAGGGCCCACAGTACTCCAAGAGTGGTTTGATCAATGCCACCTCAGTTCCCCTGTCTTCATAATACTGACCATCTCTGCTGTCCACTCTTAACCCCGGCTCAGGGTTTCAACTTGAAACATTGACAATCCCTCTCCACCCCAACAGACGCTGCTCAACCAGCTGAGTTCCTCCAGCAGGTTGTTGGTTACTCCTCATTCCGACATCTGTAATCTCTCCTGTCTCCACCAAAAGCCAACATGTGGGTGAAGCAAGACATTGAGAAGGTCATGACATATGTGAGTGATGATTAACCTCATTGTGATATGGGTCTCCATTGTGGACGGAGAGTGGGAAGGGGGCAGGGAGAGGTTGGGAAAAGGGGAAGGGAGGGGAGAGGGAGTGGGAAGCACCTGAGAGACATTCTGTAATGATCAATAAACCAATTGTTTGGAATCAAATGACCTCTCAGGGCTGGGTGTGTCTGCACCCACACCAAACCCCTCACCCTCCCACCCCGGCACTCCTTCTCTGCCACCTGTCCCGAACCCCTCCCGTGGCATTCCACCCTCGCCATTCCCAACATCCTGTGCTCCCGCCAGATTTACAAACTTGCTCTCCGCTCCAGGTTGACAAGTACAGTACTGGGCAAAAGTCTTAGGCACCTACACGTATGTAGCTAGGGCGCCTAAGATTTTTTGCACAGTACGATAATAGAATTTATGAAAAGTTACACATAAAGACTGACAAATAACCAATGTGTAAAAGAAGACAAATTGTGCAAACAATAAATAAATACATAATACTGAGAACATGACTTATAGAGTCTTTGAACGTGAGTCCATAGGTTGTGGAATCAGTTGAGTGTTAAGGTGAGTGAAGTTATCCACACTGGTTCTGCAGCCCGATGGTAACGGGGTAATAGCTGTTTCTGAACCTGCTGGGCTGGGACCAACGGCCCAAAGACCTCCAAACCCTTCCCGTCCAATTACCTATTGAAACGCCTCTTAAACGTTGCAATCGGCCACTGACAATTCATTCAAGTTACTCACTATCCTCTGGGTAAAGAGGCTGACAAAGGTCTCTGTTAAATCCCTCTCCTCTTAGCTTGTTTCTGTGCTCTCTAGTTTTGGAATCAGAATCAGAATCAGGTTTCATATCATCGACACATGTCATGAAATCTGTTGACTTTGCAGTACGATGCAATATATAATAACAGAAAGAAACTGTTCATTACAGTTGTGTACATACATCTACTGATGCTTCTGGACACATCTTCAGTGATGTTCCTGGAATCATCGGGTGTTTCGGGTCTTTCAACATCATACAACCTCCTCCAGGTGACCCAGCCGGGGCTGATCAGACCCCAGCTTGTGTCCAGATGGCTAGCTACTTATGACTCCATGGCTCCCCTCTTTTGAGCCACAGCCATCTTGAGGCCCTCTCTGCCACATTGGAGGTACTGCGGATGGCTCTCCTCTTCCCCTCTCCCTCGATGCCCAAAATGCTGAAGGCTCTAGCTAAGGAACGGGCTGCGAATCCCCTACAACCAGCCTCCACTGGGAGACACCTCGCTCTCCATCCAGCCTGCTGACAGTTGCTGACCAGTCCTGCGTACTTGGAGAGCTTCCTTTCAAAGGCCTCCTCCAAGCTATCTTCCCATGGGACTGTCAGCTCCAGCAGCACCGCTTGCTTAGTAGACTCAGACACTAGGACACTAGGACAGTAAGTATATATATTAGATAGTTAGTGCATATAATTAAATAATTAGTGCAAAATAAAAATTTAAAAAGTAGTGAGGTAGTGTTCGTGGTTTCAATGTCCATTCAGAAATTGGATGGCAGAGGGGAAGAAGTGGTTCCTGAATTGATGAGTGTGTGCCTTCAGGCTTCTGTACCTCCTTCCTGATGGTAACAATGAGAACAGGGTATGACGCTGTTTTTTTGACTTATTGTTCCTTGAAGATGTCCTGGATACTATGGAGACTAATGTTCATGATAGAGCTCACTAACTTTACAATTCGAGGATCCCGCAGCCAAGCCTCAAGACCCCAAGCCTCGAGGATCAGGTTCTGGGTCCTTGTCCAGTCTCGGGCTCGGAGTCCAAGCCTTGTCTCCTAGTCCATGGTTTCTAGTCCTGGTCCCGCTTTCCCTAGCAAAGTCTGCGTTCTTGTCCCTGCTCCTTGCCTGAATCCTGTCACGTCCCTACTCTAGTCAAGTCCTGTTCCTTGTACTTCAGTGTCTGTGTCTTGCATTTGGGTCCGTTCCCAATGCCCCATCGTGACAGGTCATTGGATGCAGTAGTGATCCTCACAGCTGTAGTTTCATTCTCTCTTACAAAGCGAGCATAAAAGGCCATGAGCCCGTCTGGTAGTGAAGCATCACGGCCATCTATGATGTTGGGCTTTGCTTTGTAGGGAGCAATGGCCTACAAACCCTGCCAGCGTTGACGTGCATCTGATGTCACCTCCAAATTCATTCAGAATTCTTCCTTAGCTCTTGAAATAACCCTCCACAAGTTATACCTGGTTTTCTGGTACAGACCTGGGTCACCAGACTTGAATGCCACAGATCTAGCCCTCAGCAGACTATGTACCTCCTGGTTCATCCGTGGCTTTTGATTTGGGTACGCAGAGTGAGTTCTTGTAGCCACACACTAAACCAGGCAGGTTTTAATGAGGTCAGTGACACCTGTGGCATACTCACCCTGACTCAAAGATGAATCCCTGAATACAGTCCACTCCTGTGTTTCCCTTGTCCATACCTCCTTGGTCCTCACTACTGGTGCTGCAGTCTTAGTCTCTGCCTATACTCAGGGAGTAGAAGTACAGCCAGGTGATCAGATTTACCAAAGTGTGGGTGTGGGATGAGCTGTTTCTTGCCTGTTTATTACTGTGCTTAGTTCATCTAGGGCCTGTTCGACATTACACAGCAACCAAGATGATGGCTGAAATCTTCGGTGGCAGCTAAAATGGACTACATCGGATCTTGAGGTGTTCTGGGCTGGGTGAACAGGACTGGGACAACACTGCCACATTTATACACCACAAGGAGTTGATCATGAAGCTCAATGCTCCTCCCCTGCCTTTGAGAGACTCGGCAGTCTTGGCAGTGTATTGTGAACCCATCAGTCTGAATCGCCACGTTTGGAGCAGAAGGGGTTAACCAAGGTTCCATGAGACAAAGAAAAACGCAACAGGTCCTAACATCCCTCTGGGACTGCACTGTAGCTCTGAGATCTTCAGTTTCATTTACCAGAGACTCTACGTTTGCCAGCAGAATGGTCGGAATTGGGAGTCGAAATCCGCGTTTTCTTAGACAAACCTTTAAAGCCGCCATCTTAAAGGGGGAACCACCGTGACCAGAGTCCATTTGAGTTCCGTCGATTTTAAGTAGCGATAGATTTTTTAATTGCATTAAAACGGTGTTACTAACTGTACAAACCTTGGATGTAGTTGTGGTTCTCAGCTGTAACAGACTGAAACTGGAGTATTTGAAGGTTGCCATTGGAATCGCCTTGTCTATGGCACCCCGAGGTTGTACCCCGAAACGCCCGACACTCGAGCAAAAGCTTATGACCATCCACCTTATCCATACGTGCCGTGCTTTCATAAACTTCTCTGAGGTCGCCCCTTGTTGGCCAGCGTTCCAGGGAATAAAGATCCAGCGTGGTCAACCTCTCCCTAGGACTCAGGTCCTCCAGCCCAGGGACCAGGCAGTGCCCGAAGATCACATTGACAGCTGAGTCCATGGCAGAGCAGGTTCCACGTGGCAGATAGTCTGCGTTGGCTAGTCCGGGAGTAGGCACTGAAGACGGAAGCCTGAAGGTTGGCCGGAAGTCCAGACGTCGAAGCCTGTAGACTGGAGTCCCTGAGGCCCGTCCCGGAGCTGACGGACTGTCCGTGTGTGGGAGGGAGGAGAGGGCCCTGCTCTGCTCTTGTTGGTTTGTTGCTTCTTGTGCTCTGTTCTGTTGTGTTCTGTTCTGTCGTGTTCGGTGCTGTTGTACCGAGCATTGTGGGCATACTGTGTTGGCACCAGATTGTTTAGCGACACTTGCCGACTGCCCTAGTGCACCCTTAGGGTGTGTTGCTTGTTAATGCAGGTAACACAGTTCACTGTATGTTTCAGTGTACTTGTGATAAATCAATCTACATCTGAATCTGAGTGGATTGCACCAGCTCCTATTCCTGGCTGAAACACGCTAGTCTAGTACCCTTAGGATCTGACCAGTGTTAGACACTGAAAATGTCTGATCACAGAAATTGTCCCCAGTCATTGTCTTCTGATTAGGGGAACTACAGACACTCCTGAGTCATGTAAGGGTTCCAAAACTGTGTAAGAACACAACGTTGTCTGAGATCGTTGTTGGCCAAGAGCACTGGTATCTTATTGGTTGCAGATTGGTACAGATCTGAAGTTAATTTTAGAGCTTAGTTAGATCTTAGATTTAGTTATTGAGTACAGATCTGTGCTACACATGCAAAACATATCAGATCATGGAATCGGGATTGGAACTGTTACACATACAAATTGCTGGAGGAACTTAGCACCTATAGAGAGGAATAAACACTCAATGTTTCAGGCCAGGGCCCCTCATCTCGGTCCTCACAGTCAACAATTTCTCTTTTGGCTCATCCCACTTTTTACAAACCCAAGGTATAGCCATGGGCACCCACATAGGCTCCACCTATGCCTCCCTTTTCATTGGCAAGTGCTTTTAAATGAAGGGTCTCAGCCCAAAATATCAACCGTTTATTCCTCTCCATAGACGCTGCCTGATCTGTTGGGTTCCTCCGACATTATTCGTTTATTTATTGAGATACAGAATGGAGCCGGCTCTTCTGACCCTTCAAGCCACAGAACAATTTACAATGACCAATTAACCTACCAACCAGGTTATGCCCTCTTCTCATTGCTATCATCAGTAAGGAGGTACAGAAGCCTGAAGCACACACTCAGTGATTCAGGGACAGCTTCTTCCCCTCTGCCATCCGATTCCTGAATGGGCATTGAACCCATGGGCACAACCTCACTACTTTTTTATTTCTATTTCTGCACTATTTATTTAAATTAACTATTTAATATATATACTTACCATAATTCACAGTTTTATTCTCTATGTATTATGTTTTGCGTTGTACTGTTGTCGCCAAGTCAACAAGCTTTGCAACTTGGCGATTGTAGGGATGACTTACAGCAGACTGAAAAGCTTGAGCATGTAGCTATTAATAAAGAGGATGTGCTGGAGCTTTTGGAAAGCATCAAGTTGGATATGTCACTGGGACCGGACAAGATATACCCCAGGCTACTGTGGGAGGCGAGGGAGGAGATTGCTGAGCCTCTAGTGATGATCTTTATATCATCAATGGACACGGGAGAGGTTCCGGAGGATTGGAGGGTTGTGGATGTTGTTCCCTTATTCAAGAAAGGGAGTAGAGATAGCCCAGGAAATTATAAACCAGTGAGTCTTACTTCAGTGGTTGGTAAGTTGATGGAGAAGATCCTGAGAGGCAGGATTTATGAATATTTGGAGAAGCATAATATGATTAGGAATAGTCAGCATGGCTTCGTTAAAGGCAGGTTGTGCCTTACGAGCCTGATTGAATTTTTTGAGGATGTGACTAAACACATTGATGAAGGAAGAGCAGTAGATGTAGTGTATATGCATTTCAGCAAGGCATTTGACAAAGTACCCTATGCCAGGCTTATTGAGAAAGTAAGGAGGCATTGCTTTGTGGATTCAGAACTGGCTTACCCACAGAAGGCAAAGAGTGGTTGTAGATGGGTCATATTCTGCATGGAGGCCGGTGACCAGTGGTGTGCCTCAGGGATCTGTTCTGGGACCCTTACTCTTTGTGATTTTTATAAGTGACCTGGATGAGGAAGTGGAGGGATGGGTTAGTAAATTTCCTGACGACATTAAGGTTGGAGGTGTTGTGGATAGTGTGGAGGGCTGTCAGAGGTTATAGTGGGACATTGATAGGATGCAAAACTGGGCTGAGAAGTGGCAGATGGAGTTCAACCCAGATAAGTGTGAGGTGGTTTATTTTGGTAGGTCAAATATGATGACAGAATATAGTATTAATGGTAAGACTCTTGGCAGTCTGGAGGATCAGAGGGATCTTGGGGTCCAAGTCCATAGGACACTCAAAGGTGCTACACAGATTGACTCTGTGGTTAAGAAAGAGTACGGTATATTGGCCTTCATCAATCGTGGGATTGAGTTTAGGATAAAGGACCCTGGTCAGACCCCACTTGGAGTATTGTGCTCAGTTCTGGTTACCTCACTATAGGAAGGATGTGGAAACCATAGAAAGGGTGCAGAGGAGATTTACAAGGATGTTGCCTGGATTGGGGAGCACACTTTATGAGAATAGGTTGAGTGAACTCGGCCTTTTCTCCTTGGAGCGACAGAGGATAAGAAGTGACCTAATAGAGGTATACAAGATAATGAGAGGCATTGATTGTGTAGATAGTCAGAGGCTTTTTCCGAGGGCTGAAATGGCTAACACGAGAGGGCACAGTTTTAAGGTGCTTGGAAATTGGTGCAGAGATGTCAGGGGTAAGTTTTTTACTCAGAGAGTGGTGAGTGTGTGGAATGGGCTGCCGGCAACGGTGGTGGAGGCGGATACAATAGGGTCTTTTAAGAGACTCCGGGATAGGTATATAGAGCTCAGAAAAATAGAGGGCTATGGGTAACCCTAGGTAAATTCTAAGGTAAGGACATGTTCGGCTCAGCTTTGTGGGGCGATGGGCTTGTATTGTGCTGTAGGTTTTCTACGTTTCTATGTTTTCATATACTGGTGATATTAAACCTGATACTGATTCTTATTCTGAACTGGTACATCTTTTGACTGTGGGGGAAACCAGAGCACGCGGAGGAAACCCACACGGTTACGGGGAGAACATAGAACATAGAAATCTACATCACATTACAGGCCCTTCCGCCCACAGTGTTGTGCTGACCATGTAACCTATTCTAGAAACAGCCTAGAATTTCCCTAGCGCAGAGCCCTCTATTTTTCTAGGCTCCATGTACTTATCTAAGAGGCTCTTAAAAGACCCTATTGTATCCGCTTTCACCACCACCGCCAGCAGTGCATTCCACGCACTCACCACTCTCTGTGAAAAACTTACCCCTGACAACCCCTCTGTACCTACTTCCAAGCACCTTAAAAGTGTGCTCTCTCACGTTAGCCATTTCAGCCCTGGGAAAAAGCCTCTGGCTATCCACACGATCAATGCCTCTCATCATCCTGTACACCTCTATCAGGTCACCTCTCATCCTCCAAGGAGAAAAGGCCGAGTTCATTCAACCTATTCTCATAAGGTACGCCCTCCAATGCAGGCAGCATCCTTGTAAATCTCCTCTGCACTCTCTGTATCGTCTCCACATCCTTCCCTTAGTGAGGTGAATGTACAAACCTCTTACACAGGGCAACGTGAATTGGACGCCAGTCACGGGTACTGCAAAGTGTTGTGCTAACCGCTACGCTTTGTGTGTGATAATGCAGATTTCCCACATCTGCAGAATCTCTTGTGGATATAGTATATTATTGTGAATGTGAATGAGTCTTTTGTTTGTGTGCCACCAGAGTGGCCCATACATACTCTACGTACATCAAGGTAGCAGAAATTTTTTAAAAAGTGCAGAATATAGTGTCAATGTTACAGAGAACGTGTGTTGTGGCCAGACAGTTTGCGTGGGTCACGATGAGGTAGAATGGCAGCTCAAGAGTTCATATAAGAAGTCTGTTCAAAGTCCTGATAACAATGGGAAAGAAGCTGTGCTTGCTGGCATGTGCTTTCATGCATTTGTGTCTCCTGGAGGAGAAGACAAGAATGATCAGGGTGGGAGGACTCCTTGACTAAGTTGGCAGATCTTCCAAGGCAGCGGGAAGTATAGACAGATCTTTGATTATGTACAGTTTCAACCTTCATTGCCAATAATAGCTTGGTTCCATCTTAAACGTTCAAAATTTAAAATTCAAATTTGATGCGTCTCTTGATTGGAGATGACAGATTTTGCTAACAGCATACCTTTCTGAACACTACCTAACCCCCCGAAAATCTGATCCAAGAATAAAAACCCAAACATCAAGGTCTGATTATAAATGTGCCACTTCCAAGTGGCCAATGATAGTGCAGCTCTCTCAAGGTTGGGTTATTCCTGGATGAAAGACGACCTCAGAGGTCACCTTTTTGCAAGGTAAACCTGATTCAATTCCGCAGTGCCCTTGGCTGTACATTAATACACAAAATAAACTGAACCAATTTGAGGCAAGCACTTTCCCTGTTTGAGGTCTTGACAGTTGAAATTCCTTCCCAACAGAACTCGTTCAGAGAACCCACACAAAGTGCTGGAAGACCTCAACAGGTCAGGCGGCATCTGTGGAGAGGAATAAACAAGACTAGAAAGGAAGGGGGATGAAAACGGAATAAGAAGGTGGGGGTGGGGGTAGGGGAGGGAGGGGAAGGAATACAAGCTGCTCAGTGGCAAGTGAGACCAGGTGAGGAGGGAAGGGGGATGAAGTGAGGAGCTGGGAGGTGATAGGTGGAAAAGGTAAAGGAATGAAGATGAAGAAATTTGATAGGATAGGAGAGTGGAGCATGGGAGAAAGGGAAGGAGGTGACAGGCAGGTGAGGGGAGGAGAAGGAGTAAGAGGGGCAGCCAAAATGGGGAATGGAAAAAGAGAGGCGGGGAAGGGGAGGAATTACCAGAAGTTCAAGAAATCGATCTTCATGCTGTCAGATTGAAGGGTAGACAAGATATGAGGTGTTGCTCCTTCTACCTGAGAGTGGCCTCACTGTGGCAGCAGTGGAGACCTTGGACAGACGTGAATCTTCATACGTCTCTTGTCGATGGCTAAAAATGTACATCTCCACCCCACCCGCAGTCTCACTGCTCTCCTGACACAATGATCATCTGGTCAATATTCTGCCTTCTGCCCCCTTCCTTGTGCCACTGTAGCAACACTGGACCAATCTACACCTAATCTTCTGCTTTCTACCCGTACCCCAGCAAATCCTTTCAGATACTATTTCAGCTCCCTACACAAAGCCATTGGTAGTTGTTTGTGTCTCCATGCCCCCTCCCTTAAACGAGATAATAATCGGGGAATAATTTGCTGACGTATGGTAGTTTGACCTGTACCTGATGCCTCAGATGTGGTCGGACCCAACACTTTGTACAGCTGTGTAATAATTTTCGCCCCACTCCAGGGGTGTGGGTGAAGTGACAGTCACGGCATGGAAGCAGGAGGCTGTTCAGCCCATTTAGCTCATGCTGACCATCATAGTCACACAGTGGCCACTGTATTAACTGTACACCCTCTCATTAATGCATATGTCTAATCAGACAATCATGTGCCAGCAACTCACTGTATAAAAGCACGCAGGCATGGTCACGAGGTTCAGTCATCGTTCAGACCAAATGGGGAAGAAATGTGACCTAAGTAACTTTGACTGTGGAATGATTGTTGGTGCCAGACACGGTGATTTGAGTATCTCAGAAACTGCTGATCTCCTGGGAGTTTCACACACAACAGTCTCTGAAGTTTACAGAGAGTGGTGCGGAAAACAAACACACAGTGAGTGGCAGTTCAGTGGGCAAAAAAACACCTTGTTAATGAGAGAGGTCAGAGGAGAATGGCCAGACTGGTTCAAGCTGACAGGAAGGCGATAGTAACTCAGATAACCATGATTATAACAGTGGTGTGCAGAAGAACATCTCTGAATGCACACGTCAAACCTTGAAGTGGATGGGCTGCAGCAGCAGAAGACCATGAACGCACACTCAGTGGCTATTTTATGATGTAATTAAGTGATCTCGGAGCGTATATGGATCCCATTTACTCGCTCCACATTTCCATCAATTGCCCCAGATTCAATCTCTCACCCACAGACAGGGCAATTTACACCAATCCATTACCCTGTCATGTTCTCGTCTTTGGGGTGTATAAGAGCACGGGGGATCCCACCCAGGGGATCCCACCCAGTCAGGGCGTAAACATGCAAAATCCACGCAGGCAGTGGGTGAAGGCTGAGGTCAGGATCGAACCCACGACTACTGGAGATGTGAGGCAGCTGCTCCACCCTCCCCGCCTGGTGAGATGTACTTACAGGGACAAAGCACTCCTCCAGAATGTGCTGGTAACCTTCAGCTTAGCTACTCTTTGGCTGATGCTGGGAGAACTCTGATACAGGGCAAGCAGATGCAAATGAAAGCAGGTCAGAGACTTTCTGAAATGTATTCATGGAGCGGATGTGAATGTTGCTCCAAGGTGAACCCTTCTTGTCCAACTACTCCAGAGGACAAATAAGAGTCAACCACATTAATGCATCCAGAGTCACAAGTAAACCAGAGATCATAAGAACAAATTTTCCTCACTGAGGTTGCTGAACCGGAGGAATTTTTATACTAGTCTGATGAGATCTGTAATTCAGCAGCTTCTAAAGTTCCAGATTTACAGTATTTGGTTTGTTTTAATGTACACACTCAATATCAGGTACAGAAGTTGAACCCGGTGTTCAACTTTAAGGTTCGGCGTCTTTGTGTATTCATGGACCATTCAAAAACTTGACGGCAGAGGGAAGACGAGATGTTTTTCCTCATGGGGTGGTAGGCAGCAGAGCAGTTAACGCAACGTTGTTACGGCACCAGAGATCCCGGTTCAATTCCACCTCTGTCTGTCAGGAGTTTGTACGTTCTCCCCGTGACCGTGCGAGTTTCCTCTGCGTGCCCCTGTTCCCTCCCATGTTGCAAAGACGTACGGGTCCGTAGGTTAACAGGTCACATGGGTGTAACTGGTGCATGCAGGCTCATTCGGCCAAAAGGGCCTGTTACCGTGACGTATCTCGAAATAAATTTTGAAAAATATTTTGGGAACTGCGAGTCTGTGTCTTTACTGATGCTTTGCTGCACACTTGAGTGCTCGGTGGGGGGGGGCTCCGATGTTTTTTGCTGATGGGGTGGGGGGGGGTCATCGCTTTGCTCCTGCTTTTGTGTGGGAAGGGGGAGATGGGGGGGCTTTGGGGTTCTAACATTTAACTGTCACTCATTCTTCGGGGCACTCTGTTTTTGTGGATGTTTGCGAAGAAAAAGAATTTCAGGATGTATATTGTATACATTTCTCTGACATTAAATGTACCTATTGAAACCTAAAGCCATCAAGGCTCCCGTACCTCCTTCCTGATGGCGGTATTGAGAAGAGGGATGCTCCCTTCTTGAGGCACCAGTGTACGAAGATGCCCTCGATGGTGGGGGGAGCTGCCTGAGTCTGTACCCTCTGCAGCCCCTTTTGACCCTGTGCCTTGGAGCCTCCACACCAGACAGTAGTGCAACCAGTCCACATACATCTGTAGAAATTTGTTACAGCCTTAAAGAGCAGGAACAGGCCACTCAGACCTTGGAACGTGCTCCACCTTTCAATAAGATCACAACCGATCTTTCTCCACGAGTCCATTCCCCCCTTGACCAGTAATCGTTCAGAAATCTGTGAGTCTCACACACTAACTGACTGAGTCTTCTGTTTGCCTTGTACTCCGCCAGATAATATGAACAGAGACAGTACGTTTCTGTGTTTATTAACGGTTCAATTCAGAATCAGGATCTGAATAAAAATAAACACACAAGATCCCGCAGGCTGCTGAAAATCCAGGGCAACACAGACAACAAGCTGGAGGAACCCAGCAGGTCAGGCAGCATCTGTGGAAATGAGTAAACGGTCAACGTTTCGGGCCGAGACCCTTCATCAGGATGACAACAAGGTTTACTGTTACTGATATATGTCGTAAAATGTGCAGTTTTGCAGCAGCAGTACAGTACAATACATAAAATAAGCTATAAATCACAATGAGAAATATACTGTATATAAAATTAAGTAAGTAATGCAGTATAAATATTATAGCCATGTCATTCAGAGAGTCTGTGAACTCATTTCGAGGGACTTTGAGGTTCATGGTGCGTGTCTTCCTGGGGTCTGGTTGCTCTTTTTTCTGGCTTTTGACTGGGTGACTGATGCAGACTGGGGTGCTTTGGCGAAGAATGGCCCCGTGGCTCTCAGTGAACTAGCAGCACAGGGCTGAGTAGAATTAAACTGAATATGACTGGACTGCTGGTTTGATGTTTGATATTGCAAGTGTTGTTCGCTGGCTTTTCACTATTTACGCAAATTGTTCTTTTTTTCACGCATTGGGTGTTTGATGTTTTCTTGAACAGATTCCATGGTGTTTTTTCCGTTTCATGGCTGCCTGTGGGAGGGCGGATCTCAGAGTTGTACTCTGTGTACATACTTCGATAATAAATGGACTTTCAATCTTTGAATATAATTAAACTCTTAGAAATGGCTGTGGTCACTGGAATGTTTACGATGTATTTATTGTTGTTTCAGAAATTCACCAAAAATTAATGTGCAAGTGATAAAGGAGAGGGGGAAGCAGATATCGATGATAAAGCTTATTATCGTTCTGCTTCACCAGCATAACCTTTGGTCATCTGGGGAGAATAACGTTCAGGGAGCATAACAGCTTACAAACAGGAGTAGGCCACTCAGCCCTCCTGCCTGCCCTGTCTCTTGATATTATCATGGCTGACTGTAAGCCATAATACAAAGGAGCAGAATTAGGCCATTTGGCCCATTGATTCAGCTCCACCATGCCATCACGGCTGATTTATTATCTCTCTCAACTCCATTCCCCTGCCTTCTCCTCATAACCTTCGACACCCTGACTAATAAAGAACCAGTCAATCTCTGCTTTAAGTATACTCGATGATTTGGCCTCCACAGCTGCCTGTGGCAATGAATTCCACAGGTTCACTGTCCTCTGGCTAAAGAAAATTCTCTTCATCCCTGTTCTAAAGGAATGTCCTTGCATTCTGCACCCCCGTGCTCCCAGTCTCTCCCATTATTGGAAACATCCTTCTGCTTGTCCACTCTATCTAGGCCTTTTGATATTCAGTATCTCCCCCTCACCCCACCATTAGTTTAAACTCTAGTGAGTACAGACTCAGGGCTATCAAACGCTTCTCATAAGTTAACCCTTTCATTCCCAAAGTTGTTATTGTGAACCTCATCTGGACCTCCTCTGATCTACCCCAGGCCTCATCCAATGAGTTGCATCACTGTCTGGTATGAGGATCAAAATAAGCAGCAGATCATTGTAAACTCAGTTAGGTCCATAGTGGGCACCAGCCTCCCCAGCATCCAGGACATCTTCAAGGAGCGATGCCTCAAAAAGGTGGCAGCCATCGCTGAGAACCCCCATCAGCCAGGACAAGCCCTGCTACCATCGGGAGGAGGTACAGGAGCCTGATGTCACACACTCAGCAATTCAAGAACAGCTTCTTCCCATCTGCCGTCAGATTTCTGAATGGACATTGAACCCATAAACATTACCTCACTACTTTTTCTTTTTTTCCCCTGTTTCTACTCTACTTTTTTGAGATATACAGTGCCTATAAAAAGTATTCACCCCCCCCCCCACCCCCGGAAGTTTTCATGTCTTATTGTTTTATAACATTGAATCACAATGGATTTAATTTGGGTTTTTTGACACTGATCAACAGAAATGGACTCTTTCATGTCAAAGTGATCTAAATTAATTACAAATATATCACACAAAATAATTGATTGCATAAGTATTCACCCCCCCTTCAATATGACACACCAAATCATCCTGGTGCAGCCAATTGATTTTAGAAGTCACATAATTAGTTAAATAGAGATCGCCTGTGTGCAGTCACGGTGTTTCAACTGATTGTAGTAACAATACACCTGTATCTGGAAGGTTCAACTGTTGGTGAGTCAGTATCCTGGCAAAAACTACACCATGATGACAAAAGAACACTGCGAGCAACTCTATGAAAAGTTTATTGAAAAGCACAAGTCAGGAGATGGATACAAGAAAATTTCCAAGACACTGAATATCCCTTGGAGTGCAGTTAAATCAAACATCAAACAATGAAAAGGATATGGCACTGCTGTAAATCTGCCCAGAGCAGGTTATCCTCAAAAACTGAGTGACCCTGCAAGAAGGGGACTAGTGAGGGAGGCCACCAAGAGACCTATGTCAACTATTGCTCGGGTGCCTCACCAGTCAGCTGGAAGAAGGTTCTATGGGCTTATGAAACCAAAATTGAGCTTTTTGGCCATCGAACTAAAGGCTATGTTTGGCATAAGCCAAACACCGCACATCATCAAAACCACACCATCCCTACCGTGAATCATGGTGGTGGCTGCATCATGCTGTAGGGATGCTTCACTGTAGCAGACCTGGAAGGCTTGTGAAGGTAGAGGGTGAAATGAATGCAGCAAAATACAGGGAAATCCAGGAGGAAAACCTGATGCAGTCTGTATGAGAACTGTGACTTGGCAGAAGATTTCTTTTCCAGCAAGACAATGACCCTAAGTATAAAGCCAAAGTTACACAGGAATGGCTTAAAAACAACTGTTAATGTCCTGGAGAGGCCAAGTCAGAGTCCAGATCTTAATCCAATTGAGAATCTGTTGTTGGACTTGAAAAGGGCTGTT
The DNA here is from genome assembly GCF_030028105.1 of Mobula birostris. Classification (NCBI taxonomy): domain Eukaryota; kingdom Metazoa; phylum Chordata; class Chondrichthyes; order Myliobatiformes; family Myliobatidae; genus Mobula; species Mobula birostris. The sequence goes on along the minus strand of NC_092372.1, from coordinate 216,591,571 downwards.
CACTCCCAATCCCCATGCAATCTGACAGAGTTTAAGCAGTTTTGTAAAGAATGGGGAAAAATTGCAGTGTCCAGATGTGCAAAGCTGATAGAGATCTATCCACACAGACTCAAAGCTGTAATTGCTGCCAAAAGTGCATCTACTAAATACTGACTTGAAGGGGGTGAATACTTATGCAATCAATTATTTTGTGTTTTATATTTGTAATTAATTTAGATCACTTTGCAGAAATCTGTTTTCACTTTGTCTTTTTCTGTTGATCAGCGTCAAATCAGCCAAACTAAATCCACAGTGATTCAGTGTTGTAAAACAATAAAGCATGAAAACTTTTTGGGGGGGATGGTGGTGGTGATGAATGCTTTTTATAGGAAGAGACTACAGCTGATGTTTCAGGGCAAGACCCTGATACCTTCAGCAGGTTCTTGGCCTGAAACGTTGACTGTGGTCTTTTGCATAAATGTGTCCGGCCTGCTGGATTCCTGGAGCATTTTGTGTGTGTTACTAATATATTTACATTATTATTCAGATATAATAGAAATATTAAATACACAGCAGTAAGGACTTTGCCCAGCATCTTTACTCACTCCCCCCCCCCCCCCACTGCATTAAGACCAGTTTGTTTCAGACTACCACCATCATAGGCTTTCCCAGCCCAAACCCCACCCAGGCCTGCCAGCTCCACACTGACAGTACCACAGCAAACCTCTTGGCCCTGAGTAACTCCAGGGGAATTCTTATGCAGCAGCACAGAGTAGGATCTCTCTGATAAAGTGCTGGTGTCAGCCAGTGGGTGGTCATGGCTCTCCGCTGGCTCCTGTGCGTCTTGCATTCCTGATAATGGACGGAAGATGCCAGCTGGCTCCTGGTAGCAAAGCAACGCCCTCTAACAGTTGGGCTAATTGGTGCTTTTGCTTGGCAGTTATTAACTTGCAAGCGGAATTTTGTTTCAGCTAAGCTAGGGATTCTTCAGCTGTGGTGCGCAACAAAGGCCGCTTGCCTCCAGGAGGGAAGGAAATCTTGTTTTCACCCGTCTGCCGTGGGATGGGTCGCTGACTCCTAGCCTATTCTGAACTCTCCACGTGAAGCCATGATGGTATTTTCCCAGCCATTTGTCTGCAAGAAGCAAACTTCTACTCAGGATAGGTAATGTGATTGCAGTCTCTAGAGTCGAGTACGATGTCCTCCTAGGGGATTGTCTATTGGTGGGTCCTCCGGTGGCTCTGGAGGTTGATGCAAGATCCACGTACCCTGGTGCAGTATGGACACGAGGAAGCGGTGGCTGTAGTTACCAGTTGGATCTTTTCTTTGTCCGGGCTCTCCTTTCACAGCTGCTGCTGCTTGTTCTCCGCGGCACAGTGGAGGTCACTCTCCTATAGCGCAGCTCCCTCACAACCGATTTCCTCCAGGTGTGTCTACTGAGTGCGATGTCTTCCCAGCTTTTGATTAATGTTGAATTTCTTCAGGATCGTTTTAACGTTGTCTCTGAAGCCTCTCCTTTCCCCACCTGGGGCCTCATTGATCTTCCTCCAACCGAGAGTGAAGGATCTGTTTGGGAAGACATGAGTCAGACATCCGAATGAGGTGACCTATCCATCGGAGTTAGCATCGCTTTATTGTGGACAGGACAGCACGCTAGCATAGCTGTCGGGCCTTTGACAGGCTCTTAGGTAGGCCCTGGGTTACAGGAAGAACGGAGGGCTCTGGGCTGTGTTGAATGGAAGGGTAAAGCCTGGCTTGTACTTCTGCGTCAACTGGACGCCGTTACCTACGCAAGTGGCCTACGTGTGTGATGAGCATTGTTTTTTGGTGTGTCTGCGTCGCTCTGCAATTTGCACACGTCACGCATGCGCACTCACCTGCCCGTGCCAGGCTTCATGGTCATGGTAGTCTTTCTCGGGGTAAACAAGAAGCAAGCGTCTTTTTTCGTAAAAGTGAAATGTGTCCTCCATAATTTCGGAGGTCTGTAAAGCTTTATGGAAAGCATTGCAGCCAGAGTTCCTTCCCTGCCCTTCAGTTGCCCAATGGGAAGCTATCGCAGCGTAGGATGAAATGCAACACTACCAAGTGGACCAATCACAGTTCTTACGGTCTGCGTTGCCGCAACGCGCGGTTACATTTTGGGAGAGGTGCGAGTCACAGCAATGCAGGCTCTTGCGTAGGTTTCTGCATCGGCTTTGCGTAGGGTTCGCGACGACGCAGACCTTACGGTGACGTGTTGACGCAGAAGTATAAACCAGGCTTGAGACTGATCGTGGAGTAGCTTTATAGGGCCCAACCTGTGCTGTACCATCTGCTCAGGATACAGTGGCAAGGTTCCCACTGCTGTCGTAAGGAGCTCGCACGTTCTCCCTGACCATGTGTGTCTCCTTTGGGTTTTCTCACACGGTCCAGATCACCAGATCGACTGGTCACCCGGGTGTAACTGGGTGCTGCAGGCTCCTTGGGCTGGAAGGGCCAGCTACTGTGGTGTATCTGACATTGCAATGCCTTCTCGGTGAAGCACCATGAATAAGAGAAATGGACAGAACAACACACACAAGACGCTGGAGGAACTCAGCAGGCCAGGCAGCACCCTATGGAAAAGAATAAACAGTCAATGTTTTGGGCCAAGGCCCTTCTTCAGGTCTGGAACGGAAGGAGTAAGAAGCCACAGTAAAAATGTGGGGTGAAGAGGAAGGAAGATAGCTGGAAGGCGATAGGTGAAGCCAGGTGGGTAGAAAAGGTAAAGAGCTGGAGATGAAGGCATCTGATAGGAGAGGAGAGTGGACCATGGGAGGAGGGGAAGGAGGAGGGGCACAAGGGAAAGGTGACAGGCAGGTGAGAAGAGGTAACAGGCAAGAGTGGGAACAGAAGAGGGAAGGGGGAGGGAGCTTTTTTTTTTACCAGAAGGAGAAATCGATGTTCATGCCATCAGGTTGGAGTCTACCCAGACAGAACATAAGATGTTGCTCCTCCACTTCGAAGGTGTCTCATCATAGCACAATAGGAAGCCACGGATCAACGTGTTGAAATGGGAATTCAAGTGTTTGGCCGCCGGGAAGATCCACTTTGGCAGATTGAGCTGAGGTGCTCGATGAAGCAGTCCCCCAATTTACAACGGGTCTTACCAATGTAGAGGAAGCTACATTGGGAGCACCCGAAACAATAAACAACCCCAACATGTTCACAGGTGAAGTGGTGCCTCACCTGGGAGGATTACTTGGGCCCCGAATGGAGGTGAGGGAGGAGGTGTAGGGGCAGGTGTAGCACTTTGGCGGCTTGCAGGGATGGGTGTCTGGAGGGAGATCGGGGGGAGGGCGAATGGACAGGGGAATCACGGAAGGAGTGATCCCTGTGGAAAGCGGAAAATGGGGGGATGGCGGAGGTAAAGGTGTGCTTGGTGGCAGGATCCCTTTGGAGATGGCGGAAGTTGTGGAGAGTGATGCGTTGGGTGTGGAGGCTGATGGGGCAAGAGGAACTATCACTGTAAAGCACCGGGAAGATGGGGGTGAGCGTGGATGCTTGGGAAATGGAGGAGATGCCGGTGAGGCAGCATCGATAGTGGAGGAAGGGAAAACTCGTTCTCTGTTAACAGTGTGAAGGAGCAGGGTAATCTTGGGGTCCAAGTCCATAGGCCCATCAAAATTGATAAGGTGGGGAAACAAGTGTATGTTGTCTTGGCTTTTGTTAGTCAGGGTTAGAGCTCAATAAATTGAATTGAATTGACTTTATTACTTGTATCCTTCAAATACTTGAGGAGTAAAGATCTCTGTCTAAATGCGCAATGTGCAAATTATAGTAATTTATAATAAATAGTATGTACAACAGGATAATCAGTATAACATAGAAATACAGTTGTGTCAGCATGAGTTAATCAGTCTGATGGTCTGGTGGAAGAAGCTGTCCCGGAGCCTGTTGGTCCTGGCTTTTATGCTGTGGCATCGTTTCACAGATGGTAGCAGCTGGAACAGTTTGTGGTTGGGCTCGGGTTCCCAATGATCCTTCGGGCCCTTTTTACACACCTGTCTTTGTAAATGTCCTGAATAGTGGGAAGTTCACATCTACAGATGTGCTGGGCTGTCCACACCACTCTCTGCAGAGTCCTGTGATTAAGGGAGGTACAGTTCCCATACCAGGCAGAGATGCAGCCAGTTAGGATGCTCTCAATTGTGCCTCTGTAGATAGGTCTTAGGATTTGGGGGGCCATACCAAATTTCTTCAACCGTCTGAGGTGAAAGAGGCACAGTCAGTATGTACAGACCACGTGAGATCCTCGGTAATGTGTATACCTAACAGCTTAAAGCTGTTCACCCTCTCAATCCCAGATCCATTGATGTCAATAGGGGTTAGCCTGTCTCCATTCCTCCTGTAGTCCACAACCAGTTCCTTTGTTTTTGCAACATTGAGGGAAAGGTTGTTTTCTTGACACCATTGCGTCAGGGTGATGACTTCTTCTCTGTAGGCTGATTCATTATTATTTGAGATAAGGACAATCAATGTAGTGTCATCAGCAAGTTTAATTAGCAGATTGGAGCTGTGGGTGGCAACATAGCCATGGGTGTACAGAGAGTAAAGGAGGGGACTTAGTACACAGCCCTGAGAGACATCTGTTTTGAGGGTCAGAGGGTCAGAGGTGAGGGAGTCCACTCTTACCACCTGCTGGTGGTCTGACAGGAAGTCCAGGATCCAGCTGCACGAGGCAGGGTCATGGCCGAGGTCTCTGAGCTTCTTGTCGAGCCTGGAGGGTATTACGGTGTTGAATGTTGAACTGTCATCCAAGAACAGTATTACCACATAAGCATCCTTCTTCTCCAGATGTGTAAAGACGGTACGTAGAGCTGCGGCTATTGTGTCAAGAGTCATGAGGTAATGTAGCAGGTGGAGAGAGCTGTGTCCGTGGTGGACCAGGCTGTGTTCACATCTCTCTGCAGCCTCTTGTGTTGCTGTGTGTTGGAATTGCTGTACCAGGCCAGTTAGGATGCATTCAACAGTACATCTGCAGAAGTCAGAGTATTTGGTTAAATGCCATATCTTATTAAGTTTCTCAGAAAGTTGGAGTTGGCATTCTTCCAAGAGGCTTTGGCAGTCTGAAACATTGACACGCTCAATCAGTTTGTTCCAACCATTTAAAAATCTCAGCATTTAGTTTTAGGGCCAGTATCTGGTAAATGTATGTTGTGGCACAGACAGTAACACTTCACAGTGCCAGCTGTACGATCAGGGTTCAAATCCCATCATTCTCTGTAAGGAGTTTGTACGTACTCCCTGTGACTGTGTGGGTTTCCACCAGACAGGTCAGGGTTAGTGTGTTGTGGCAATGTATTGTTGGTGTCAGAAGCTTTGTGACACTTGCAGGCTGCCCCCAGCGCAGTCCCTGCTGATTTCACTTGACGCAAATGACACGTTTCACAGTATATTTTGATGCACATGTGACAAATAAAGCTAATCTCTATAAATATGTCTTATATTTGTGACGTGTCTCAAAGAACCTGTGAAGGTACCTTAATGTTCTTAGCGCATGGAGCAGGCTCGAGGAGCTCAGCATTTTATTTCTGTTATGGTTCAACCTCACCTTTAATCCCATGTTCCTTGATCTTCTTCATATCTAAAAGTCTATAGATCAGTGTTGCTCTGTGGCCTTCTCAGCTGGAGAATTCTGAAGATATGCTAAACACAAAATACTCTGCAGATAACGCAAACAACAAACAACAGGAATTTTGCAGATGCTGGAAATTCAAGCAACACACATCAAAGTTGCTGGTGAACACAGCAGGCCAGGCAGCATCTCTAGGAAGAGGTACAGTCGACGTTTCAGGCCGAGAACCTTCGTCAGGACTAACTGACTCACTCTTCCTTCAGTTAGTCCTGACAAAGGGTCTCGGCCTGAAACGTCGACTGCACCTCTTCCTAGGGATGCTGCCTGGCCTGCTGCGTTCACCAGCAACTTTGATGTGTGATACTCTACAGATGCTGGGGTCAGAGCAACACTCACAACACGTTGGAGGAACTCAGCAGGTCGGGCAGCATCCGTGGAAATGATCAGTCGACGTTTTGGGCCGGAACCCTTCGTCAGGACTGTGGGGGGAAGGGGCAGAGGCCCTATAAAGTTGGGAGGAGGGTGGAAAGGAGAAGGCTGGTAGGTTCCAGGTGAAAAACCAGTAAGGGGAAAGATAAAGGGGCGGGGGAGGGGAAGTAGGGAGGTGATAGGCAGGAAAGGTGAAGAAGGAATAGGGGAAAACACAATGGGTAGTAGGAGGCAGAACCATGAGGGAGGTGATAGGTAGCTGGGGGAGGGGGCAGAGTGAAACTGGGATGGGGGAAGGGAGGGAGAGGGAATAACCGGAAGTTGGAGAATTCTATGTTCATACCAAGGGGCTGGAGACTACCTAGACGGTATATGAGGTGTTGCTCCTCCAACCTGAGTTTAGCCTTATCATGGCAGTAGAGGAGGCCATGTATGGACATATCTGAATGGGAGTGTGAAGCAGAGTTGAAGTGGGTGGCTACCGGGAGATCCTGTCTGTTGTGGCGGACAGAGTGGAGGTGCTCAATGAAGCGGTCCCCCAATCTGCGTCGGGTTTCACCGATGTAGAGGAGGCTGCATTGGGAGCACCGGATGCAATAGATGACCTCAAAAGACTCACAAGTGAAGTGTTGCCTCACCTGGAAGGACTGTTTGGGGCCCTGAAATGGTGGCAAGAGAGGAGGTGTAAGGACAGGTGTAGCACTTGCGTTTACAGGGATAAGTGCCGGCTGGGAGATCCGTGGGGAGGGACGTGTGGACCAGGGAGTCGCGGAGGGAACGATCCCTGCGGAAAGCGGAGAGGGGTGGAGAGGGAAAGATGTGCTTAGTGGTGGGGTCCTGTTGAAGGTGGCGGAAGTTGCGGAGGATAATGTGCTGGATCCAGAGGCTGGTGGGGTGGTAGGTGAGGACAAGGGGAACTCCGTGCCTGTTGTGGTGGTGGGAGGATGGGGTGAGAGCGGAATTGCGGGAAGTGGAGGAGATGCGGGTGAGGGCATCATTGATGACGGCAGAAGGGAAACCACGATCCTTAAAGAAAGAGGACATTTGAGATGTCCTGGAACGGAAAGCTTCATCCTGGGAGCAGATGCGGTGGAGACAGAGGATCTGGGAACAGGGAATGGCAGTTTTGCATGTGGCAGGGTGGGAAGAGGTATAGTCGAGGTAGTTATGAGAGTCAGTGGGCTTGTAGGAGATGTCAGTGGACAGTCTGTCTCCACAGATGGAGACCAAGACATCGAGAAAGAGGAGAGAAGAGTCCGAGATGGACCAAGTGAATTTGAGGGCTGGGTGGAAGTTTGAAGTAAAGTCGATGAAATTGACGAGCTCAGCATGGGTGCAGGAAGCAGCACCAATGTAGTCGTCAATGTAGCGAAGGAAAAGTTGGGGAGCAGTACCAGAATAGGTTTGGAGCACAGACTGTTCCACATAACCAACGAAGAGGCAGGCATAGCTGGGGCCCATGTGAGTGCCCGTAGCTACATCCTTGGTCATATACCATCTAGGTAGTCTCCAGCCCCTTGGTATGAACACAGAATTCTCCAACTTCCGGTAATTCCCTCCCCCTCCCTTCCCCTATCCCTATGTCACTCTGTCCCCTCCCCCAGCTGCTTATCACCTCCCTCATGGTTCCACCTCCTTCTACTACCCATTGTGTTTTCCCCTATTCCTTCTTCACCTTTCCTGCCTATTACCTCCCTGCTTCCCCTCCCCCACCCCTTTATCTTTCCCCTTACTGGTTTTTCACCTGGAACCTACCAGCCTTCTCCTTCCCACCCTCCCCCCATCTCCTTTATAGGGCCTCTGCCCCTTCCCTCTTCAGTCCTGACCAAGGGTTGCGGCCCGAAACGTCGACTCATCGTTTCCATGGATGCTGCCTGACCTGCTGAGTTCCTCCAGCGTGTTGTGAGTGTTGCTCTGAAGATATGCTCCTCTCGAGGTGAAAACAAATTCTTCTTGTTTCTCTCTGGAGAACGGTGACCGCCCTTAGTCTGAGACCCCAGTGGGGTGGAGTACATGCTCCTGTCTGTGTCAATGGTGCTGAGGTGAGGATAGTCGGGTGTTTCAGGTTTTCCTGGGCCTCAGCAGGCCGAAGGGCCTGGCTCAATTAAATTGTCTGCATTTTTTTCCTGTAATAAATGTAAAACCTCCGAATGTAAAATACTGCAGATGATGGAAATCCGTAGCAGAATCTAACAGTGCTGGAAACACCTAACAGTTTAGGCAGCTTTTACAGAAAGAGTCTCCGAGTTAACACTTCAGACAGATACCACTGTAGGGTAATGTAACAGGTGACAGATAACACATATTGTTCCCAATAGACACCGTTCCACATAATTCATCATCGCCCTCATGGAGTTGTTGTGTTCACTATAAGAGACAGCATCTGACTTAATGACGTCAGTGTAAGGTGACTGCGTTTGGTTTGTTCGTAATGGAAGTAAAGGGCTGTGGCTTTTGTTAAGTACGTAAAACAGCTCTCATATGTCTTATTCACAAAACCCTACACCACTTCATTACAGAAGAGTTCTCTCCAATACCTGGGCCAATCATTAGTAAAACCTTTATGTTATGGCCATTCAGTTAACAGAAATTTTCCCTTACAGATTTCACAAATCACCACTCAGAAAACATGAGATATGGAATAAGACGTGTTCCCAGTGAATTTTTGTGAGGGAAAAGTAAACCCTTACTAATTTTTATCGATGCGCCGTAGAAAACATCCTTTTTCGATCTCTAACAGTTTGGTACAGCAGTTGCTCTGTCCATGACAGCTGAGGCCAGTTCACTGGCGATATTTAAGAGGGAGTTAGATATGGCCCTTGTGGCTAAAGGGATCAGGGGGTATGGAGGGAAGGCTGGTACAAGGTTCTGAGTTGGATGATCAGCCATGATCATATTGAGTGGCGGTGCAGGCTCGAAGGGCTGAATGGCCTACTCCTGCACCTATTTTCTATGTTTTGCTATGTTTCTATGACAGCCAGAAACTGCAGGGAGTTGTGGACACAGCTCAGCTCATCATGGAAACCAGCCTCCCCTCCATGGTCTACACTTCTCACTGCTGTGGTAAAGCAGACAAGAGAATCAAAGACCCTACTCGTCCTGGATACTCCCTCTTCTCCTCCCCTCTCCCAGTGTGCCTGAAAGCCTGTACCACCAGGCTGAAGGACAGCTTCGACCCCACTGTGAGAATACTATTGTCTAGTTCCCTAGTATGGTAAGATAGGCTCTTGACCTCACAATCTGCCTTGAGGTTGTCACATGTATATCAAAACATACAATGAAATGTATCATTAGTGTCAAACAACAACACAGCACAGTAGTGCAGTGGTTAGCACAACGCTTTGCAGTACCAGCGACCCGGGTTCAATTCCCGCCGCTGTCTGAAGCGGGTTTGTACGTTCTCCCGCGTGGGTTTCATCCGGGTGCGCCGATTTCCCCCCACAGAATTACCGTTAGTAGGTCATTGTAAATTGTCCCGTGATTAGGCCGGGGTTGAATCGCTGGTTGCTGGACGGCATGTCTCAAAGGGTTCAAAGGTCCTGCTGTGCGCTGTATTTCAATAAATAAACAGGTGTTGCCACGCTTCTGGCGCCAACATGGCGTACCATAACCTACGACCCCAACCTATACGTCTTTGGAATGTGGGAGGAAACCGGAGCACCCGGAGGAAACCCTCGCGGTCACGGGAAGATCGTACAGACAGCGGTAGGAACTGAACTCCAGTCTTATAGCCGGTGCTGTCTAGTATCACTCTAACGGTTACACTACCGTGCTTCCCCCTCAGTGACCTTGCACCTTATTGTCTACCTGCACTGCACCTTCTCTGTAGCTGTTACACTCGATTGTCACTGTCCGAGCTCAGTACACTGTGTAATGATGTCATCTGTGTGAAAGGTATGCAAGATAGACATGTGACAATAAAAAACATAACATTCATTGTTAATAATATTCAATTTATTTTTCAATCTTATTTATTTGCAGGTAGGTGGACAGGAAAGGTTCAGAGTAAGATTTATTTTATTTTATTTAGAGATACAGAACGGAATAGGTCCTTCTGGCCCTTCAAGCCACATCACCCCGGCAACAACCCTGATTTAACCTTTAACCAATCACAGGACACGTTATAATGACCAATTAACGTACCCGGTACATCTTTGGATTGTGGGAGGAAACCAGACCACCCGGGGAAAACCCACGCACCCACAGGAAGGATGTACGGAGACTCCTTATGGAGGACACTGGGATTGAACTCCGAACTTTGACGCCTCGAGCTGGAAGAGCGTTGTGCTAACCACTCCAAATGGGCCAAGCTGCGGCAAATGGGACCAAACGGGATAGGTGTCTTGGTTGACGAGGACCAGTCAGGCCCAAGGGCCTGTTGTTTGTGCTGTATGACTCCAGCTGGGTGGGCACTGTGGTCAGCATGGACGCATTGGGCCGAAGGGCCTGTATCCATGCCCTATGGCTCTACGCATCCTCTCTGTAGAATCTGCAAGAGTCAAGATTGATCAGTGTCATTTTCAGTACACAGGTGCGAAGGTGAATGGAATTACTGTTATATGGGTTGCTGTGCTGTGCAAAAAAACTCCACAATAAGATAAAGGGCACAATAATAAAAAAAACACAATAAATATAATTACACAGAAACAAGTCATCGCTTCAGGCTTCCACTCACACAGGTCAATACTGGTCCCCTGGTCTTACCCTATTTATTCTGATCACCCATCCCCTCACCCTTCTCAAACTGTCAATGGACACTGAGATGCAAAGTATTGAGTGCTGGGTAAATACTTCACTGTTTTGTGTCTAATATTGGTGTAAACTTGTACATCTGTTCAATGATTAAACATTTTTGTTCGTTTAAATAATTCATTGCGGTTTATATGTATAAATACGTGAATTTCATACGTCATGGAGCTACCACGTGATACGTGCATGCTGTGCTTAAAGTAAACACGAAGTTAGAGCCATGTTACAGACTCCCAAGTCTTCCTTGAATTTGTTCAATATTTTGAAGTTACAGAACAGAACATTCACCCAAATGACAGCCATAGTTTGCAGATGGTGGGGAGAGAAAAAAAACTGGCATCAGAAAACTGAAGCACATTAAACTCATTCTTCATAAAGGAGGCACTTGGAGCGAGGAATTCTAAATCACAGTAGAGCTAAGCCTCTCAAATCGTAATTGGCACACGGTCTTTCAATTAGCAACAATAACTTTCTTCGTAATGACTATTGAGAGAAGACAAAGGGATTAAACATGGCTATTAGCAGGAATTGAGATTGACGGAATCTCCCAACAGGGACTCGAGCATTGGCACAGACAATGAATTAAGGACGTGGTTGAAACAGTTAATCCCCCGAGATGCTAAACAGCGCTTGGCCCCAGAGTGAGGGTGCAGAGCGACAGAAAACAGTTGAGATGGGAGGTGTTGGAAGTGGCCGGGGGATGGAAGGAAATTAATAATTTGAAGGGTGATTTACATTTTCGAGTGAATGATGTCACGCGTTGTACACGCTTTCTTGTGGCAGTGATATCCTGTGTGAGAGAGACGTTATTAAGGCCCAAGGGGTTTATCTGTTACTGTAACTGTCTTATGTACTTTCAAAGGCAAAAGCATGTAGCTCAGGAAACATCAAATTATCAACCCGGGAATCTGCATCACAGGAAATAGATTTTATAATATCTCCTGCGGTTGTTAATACTATTCTTTTTGTATAAATGGATCATTTACAATCTACTTGCATTTTGGTTTTGAGGGTTACAAATGGAGACTGCTATTGACCACATCTTTCTGGTAATCTAATTTAATTACTTGCCTTTTTAAAAAAATATATTTTAATAAGTAAGCCTATCATTTACAACAAATTCCCATTTGGGTCCAACAGTAAATGCAGCTGTTCTGAACGTAAGACCATCCATCAGATAGAGGAGCAGAATTAGGCCATTTGGCCCATCAAGTCTGTTCTTCCATCTGATCATGGCTGATATATTATTTAATTTAATTTAGTTAGCAATACCACACGGGGTGGGCCCTTCCAGCCCTTCAAGCCACAGCCCCCCAGCAACCTCTGACAACCCCGACTTAACCCTAGCTTAATCACGGGACAATTTACAATGACCAACTAACCTGCCCAGTATGTGTTTGGGCTGTGGGAGGAAACCAGAGTACCTGGGGGAAAACACACACATTCCACGGGGAGGATGTAGAGAGACTCCTTACAGAGGACACCGGAATTGAACTCCAAAACTCTGGCATTCCAAGCTGTAATAGCCTCCCACTAACCACCATACTACAGTGGCGTCCAATTACCCCTCTCAACCCCATTCTCCCCGTAATCTTTGATGATCATACCAATCATCAAAGGGAGGGAGGAGAAGATGGCGGCACAATGCAGCGCGCGCAGCCGTTCCGAATGATATCGGTATGTGTAACTAGGGGGCGTGCAGCAATCTGGATTTAATGGAGACAGCTGTGAAAGCGCAGAGGAACATCTGGAGCAATTTCTGAAATGCCCGCTTCGCTGCCGCTGCAACTGTGTGATCGAGAATCTTCGGAGATGAAGGCCCCAAACCCTCGGCTTTGCCTATTGCCTGTTGCCGGGGCTGGGGTCGAAGCGCTCGGCAGAGATGGTGCTCAGTGTCGGGAGGTGGTCGGAGGCTCGGAGTTTTCGGACGGACTTGGAGTCGGACTGTGGTCGGGTGCTTCCGGGATGCTGCATCGGCAAGTTTGCGGTGCTGGAGGTTCACCGTCTGCGTGAGATGCTGGGACTTTCGAGAGACTTTGAGACTTCTACTGTGCCATGGTCCGTTCTTTATCAAATTACAGTATTGCTTTGCACGGTTGTAACTATATGTTATAATTATGTGGTTTTTGTTAGTTTTTAAGTCAGTTTATCATGTGTTTTTGTGATATCATTCTGTAAAAACATTTTTATCATTTCTTAATGCATGCATTACTAAATGACAATAAAAGGGGACTGTGTGTCCTCATAACCATAATAATACTCATCAAGAACCTATCGACTCCCGCTTTAAATGTACTCAATGACTTGTCCTCCACAGCTGTCTGTGGCAATGAATTCCACAGGTTATTTATTTAGAGACACTGTACAGTAACAGCCCCTTCCAGCCCACAAGCCCACACCAAACTAATACACCCATGTGATCAATTAACCTACTAACCCCGTGCCTCCTTAAAATGTGGGAGGGAGCCGGCGCTCCTGGAGGAAACCCACACGGTCACGGGGAGAAGGTACAAACTCCTTACAGGCCGTGGCAGGAATTGAACCCAGTTCGCTGGAGTAGTAATGGATTTAAGCTGACTGCTATGCTACTGTGCCATTCCAGATTCCCCCCCCCCCCCCCCACACACAGTGCCTGATAAAGCCCCCTCGGGAGTAATACTAACATCGCATTTGCTTCGCTTAGTCATCAACTCAACCTGCAGGTGAACCTTTAGGGAATCCCACACCGGGACTCCCAGGTCCCCTCGCGCCTTCGATTTCGGGGTTTGCTCAGATTTAGTTAGCACAGTCACCGCTAACCAACGAAAAAGCATGGCAGCTAGTGCGAGGTGTCAGAGTTCAGAGTTCAATCCTCTGTCAGAAGGTTCATACGTCCTCCCTGTGCTCCCGTCCCCTGGGTGCTCTGATTTTCTCCAAAGACGTACCAGTTGGTAGGTTAATTGGTCATTGTAAATTGTCCCGTGATGAGGCTAGGGTTAAATCAGTGGGTTGATCAGCAGACGGTTCAATAGGCTGAAATGGCCTGTTCTGTGCTGGACCTCGAAATAAGAACTGCAATCTTGTCTGTACTTCCATTAGTGCTGACACCTCAGCCATTTTAAACATTGCTCCAGGATCTGCCACCGACTCCTTCTCTCCTGAATAATACAAGCTTTTGAATGTGCATTTTGCTGAGTGTCTCCTTGTGCCTCTGGGGAGCTGGGCAAAGATCTAGGTTCATTCTCAGTGCTGGTACTGAGGGAGTGCTACATTGCTGGAGGTCCCATCTTCCAGCAAGAGGCCTGGTACAGAAAGCTCCCGTCTCTGCTGCTGCATATACCTGTATTCATGGCTGGGAATCGCCCCTGACCGGACACTGAACTGGAGTGGCAATAGGGCAAGAAAAACAGGTTGGAGCCTAGGAATTCTCAGGTGAGTAACTCACCTTCTCACTCCAAAAACTCTATCCACCTGCTACAAGGTTTAAAACCATGGGCCATAAGACATAGGAGCAGAATTGTGCCATTCGGTGACTAATCATGAAACTATCAACCTCCACTTTAAATATGCCCGATTACCTGGCCTCCATGGCTGCCTTTGACAATGAATTCTACAGGTTCTCCACTCTCTGGCTAAAGAAATTCCATAAGACATAGGAGCAGAATTAGGCCATCTGCTCCACCATTCAATCATGGCTGATCCTTTTTTCTATCTCCTCAACCCCAGTTGCTGGCCTTCTCCCCGTAACCTTTGATGCCACGTCCAATCAAGAACCTATCAATCTCTGCCTTAAATACACCCAATGACCTGGCCTCCACAGCTGCATGTGGCAACAAATTCACCACCCTTTGACTAAAGAAATTTCTCTGCATCTCTGTTTTGAATGGACACCCCTCTATCCTGAGGCTGTGCCCTCTTGTCCTAGACTCTCCCACCATGGGAAACATCCTTTCCACATCTACTCTGTCTGGGCCTTTCAACATTCCAAAGGTTTCAATGAGATCACCCCTCATCCTTCTGAATTCCAGCGAGTACAGACCCAGAGCCATCAAACGTTCCTCGTATGATAACCCTTTCATTCCTGGAATCATTGTTGTGAACCTCCTCTGGACCCTCTCCAACGCCAGCAGGTCTTTTAAAGATGAGGGGCCCAAAACTGTTCACAATACTCAAGGTGAGGCCTCACCTTTGCTTTATAAAGCCTCAGCATCACATCCTTGCTCTTGTATAGACCTCTTGAAATGAATGCTAACATGGCATTTGCCTTCCTCACCACCGACTCAACCTGCAAGTTAACCTTCAGGACAAGGACTCCCAAGTCCCTCTGCATTTCAGATTCCTGGAAAGAGTCTGCACATTTATTTCTACTACCAACGTACTTGACCATGCATTTTCCAACATTGTATTTAATTTGCCACTCTCTTGCCCATTCTCCTAATCTGTCTAAGTCCTCAACACTGCATCCTACATGCTTCCTCAACACTACCTGCCCCTCCACCAATCTTCGTATCATCTACAAACTTGGCAACAAACCCATCTTTGACCTTAAGCTCCCTAATCGCCTCCGGTTCATTACATAACACCCAATTCAGTATAGCTGATCCCCCAGTAGGCTCAACAACAAACTACTCTGAAAAGCTATCTCTTAGGTATTCAACAAACTCATTCTCTTGAGATCCATTACCAACCTGATTTTCCCAATCAACCTGCATGTTAAATTCTCCTGAGACTACCATACCATTACCCCTATGGAATACCCCATGCTGTATGGTGTCACACTAGCCCATATGGAATACCCTGAGCTGTAATCGTGTCGCACCAACCCCTGTGCCACCGTGATGCCCCATCACCATTTCTTCTCTGACACTGGGTGAAAACACTGGAACTCTCTCCCTGAGGACTCCCACACCTCAGAGACAGCAGCGGCTTGAGTACACAGCTCACCACCCGCTTCTCAAGGGCAAGTAGCAATGGGCCATTAAAAGCTAGTTTGGTCTGAGGAGCTGACAACAGCTGAATGAATATATCAATAAAGTTAGTGGACAAGGGAGTACTGTGGTATATGCTCAATCTGCTGGTTATTAAATCAGACAGACTTGCTTTTCAGCAATACAGACAAAATGCTGGAGGAACTCAGCTGGTCAGGCAGCATCTATGGAAATGAGCCAACAGTTGACTTTTTGGGCTGAGACCCTCGTTCTGAATGGAGGGGAAGGGGGAAGATGCCAGAATAGAAAGGATGAGTGAAGGGAAGGAGGACAAGCTTGAAGGAGATAGATGAAGCCAGGTGGGAGGAGAAGGGAGGATGAAGTAAGAAGCTGGGAGATGATAGGTGGAAAGGGCAAAAGGCTGGAAGAGGAGGAATCTGATAAAAACATAAGAACATAAGAAGTAGGTGCAGGAGTAGGTCATCTGCATGTGAAGAGCAAGAGGATAGGACGTGAGAGAATAGGACCAAACAAGTGTGACAGTGGAAAAGTGTGTATGGAACCGGAGGAGATGGCAGAGGTACTTAACAAATACTTTGCTTCAGTATTCACGACAGAAGAGGATCTTGGCGACTGTAGAGATGACTTGCAGCAGACTGAAAAGCTTGAGCATGTAGATATTAAGGAAGAGGATGTGCTGGAGCTTTTGGAAAGCATCAAGTTGGATAAGTCACCAGGACCGGATGGGGTGTACCCCAGGCTACTGTGGGAAGTGAGGGAGGAGATTGCTGAGCCTCTGGCGATGATCTTTGCATCATCAATGAGGATGGGCGAGGTTCTGGAGGATTGGAGGGTTGCGGATATTGTTCCCCTATTCAAGAAAGGGAGTAGAGATAGTGCAGGTAATTATAGACCAGTGAGTCTTACCTCAGTGGTTGGCAAGTTGATGGAGAAGATCCTGAGAGGCAGGATTTATGAACATTTGGAGAGGCATAATATGATTAGGAATAGTCAGCATGGCTTTGCCAAAGGCAAGTTGTGCCTTACGAGCCTGATTGAATTTTTTGAGGATGTGACTAAACACATTGATGCCGTAGGTATAGTGTATATGCATTTTAGCAAGGTATTTGATAAGGTATCCCATGCAAAGCTTATTGAGAAAGTAAGGAGGCATGGGATCCAAGGGGACTTTGCTTTGTGAATCCAGAACTGGCTTGCCCACAGAAGGCAAAGAGTGGTTGTAGACGGGTCATATTCTGCATGGAGGCCGGTGACTAGTGGTGTGCCTCAGGGATCTGTTCTGGGACCCCTACTCTTTGAGATTTTTATAAATGACCTGGATGAGGAAGTGGAGGGTTGGTTTAGTAAATTTGATGATGACACAAAGGGTGGGGGTGGTGTGGATAGTGTGGAGGGCTGTCAGAGGTTAGTTTGATAGGATGCAAAGTGGGCTGAGAAGTTGCAGATGGAGTTCAACCCAGGTAAGTGTGAGCTGGTTCATTTTGGTAGGTCAAATATGATGGCAGAAAATAGCATTAATGGCAAGACTCTGGCAGTGTGGAGGATCAGAGGGATCTTGGGGTCCAGGTCCATAGGACACTCAAAGCTGCTACACAGGTTGACTCTGTGGTTAAGAAGGCATATGGTGCATTGGCCTTCATCAATCATGGGTTTGAGTTTAAGGGCCAAGAGGTAATGTTGCAGCTATATAGGACCCTGGTCAGACCCCAACTGGAGTACTGTGCTCAGCTCTGGTCGCCTCACTACAGGAAGGATGTGGAAGCCATAGAAAGGGTGCAGAGGAGATTTACAAGGGTGTTGCCTGGATTGGGGAGCATGCCTTATGAGAATAGGTTGAGTGAACTCGGCCTTTTCTCCTTGAAGCGACAGAGGATGAGAGGTGACCTGATAGAGGTGTACAGGATAATGAGGGGCATTGATAGTGTGGATAGTCAGAGGCTTTTTCCTGGGGCTGAAATGGCTAGGACTAGAGGGCATAGTTTTAATGTGCTTGGAAGTAGGTACAGTGGAGATGTCAGGGGTAGGTTTTTTACTCAGAGAGTGGTGAGTGCGTGGAATGGGCTGCCGGCGACAGTAGTGGTGGCGGAAATGAAAGGGTCTTTTAAGAGACTCCTGAATGGATACATGGAGCTTAGAAATATAGAGGGCTATGTAGTTATGAAGCACAGATTTGTGGGCCGAAGGGCCTGTATTGTGCTGTAGGTTTTCTATGTTTCTACCTGGGCTGTCGAGCCTGCTCCGCCATTCGATAAGATCATGGCTGATCTGGCCACGGACTCATCTCCACCCACCTGCCTTTCCCCCATAACTCCTAGTTCCCCTACTATCCAAGATTTTATGCAAGCTTGTCTTAAATATATTTTCTGAGGTAGCCTCCACTGCAACATTAGCAGAGAATTCCACAGTTTCCATAGAGCAATACATAAAAATAACTATACAATACAATAAGAAAATATATCAACATCAATAAATACTTCAAGAAGGGAGTGAAATAGTGAGGAAGGCTTCATGAGTTCATGGGCCGTTCAAAAGTCTGATTGTGGAGGGGAGAAACCTGTTTCTAAATTGTTGAGTGGCTCTCTTACCTCCATCATGCTGGTAGTATTGAGAAGAGAGCTGTTCTGGATGGTGAGGGTCCTTAAATGTGGATGTCAAAGTGGGCCAGCGCGCGTCATTGACGTGCTCCTGTGTTGATTGCCGGTGAGGAGGAGATATTTTTCCTGATCTGCACTGGCTATCGTCTCCCGATGAGGAGGTCAAGGATCCAGTTGCAGACGGAGGGACAGAGGCCCGGGCTTCGAAGGCTGTTCCACATGCGGCTGAGGGAATATTCCTACTTGTATCTTTCCAAGTAGCTGGCACTTGGCAGCAGGTCAAGTATTTCGGGGCAGCATTGGCAGAAACAGTGCCTATAAAATATATTCACCCCCTCCCCGACCTTGGAAGTTTTCATGTTTTATTGTTTTACAACATTAAATCACAATTGATTTAATTTGGCTTTTTTGACACTGATCAATAGAAAAGACTCTTCCTTGTCAAATTGAAAACAAATTTCTACAAATGGTCTCAATTTATTACAATTATTAAACACAAAATATTTGATTGCATGATTACTCACCCCCTACAAATCAGTATTTAGTGGATGCACTTTTGGCAGCAATTATCGCCTTGAGTCAGTACGGATAGGTCTCTATCAGCTTTGCACATCTGGACACTGCAATTTGCCTCCATTCTTCTTTATAAAACTGCTCAAGCTCTGTCAGATTGCATGAGGATCGTGAGCGAACAGCCCTTTTCAAGTCCAACCACAAATTCTCAATTGGATTGAGGTCTGGTCTCTGACTTGGCCACTCCAGGACATTAACTTTGTTGTTTTTAAGCCATTTCTGTGTAGTTTTGGCTTTACGCTTAGGGTCATTGTCTTGCTGGAAAACAAATCTTCTCCCAAGTCACAGTTCTCTTGCAGACTGCATCAGGTTTTCCTCCAGGATTTCTCTGTGTTTTGCTGCATTCACTTGACCCTCTACCTTCATAAGCCTTCCAGGGCCTGCTGGAGGGAAGCATCCCCACAGCATGATGCAGGCACCACCATGCTTCACGGTAGGGATGGTGTGTTTTTGATGATGTGTGGTGTTTGGCTTATTGCAAATATAGTGTTTAGTCTAATGACCAAAAAGCTCAATTTTGGTTTCATCAGACCAAAGAACCTTCTTCCTGCTGACTTCAGAGACTACCACAGGCCTTCTGGTAAACTCTAGCTGAGATTTCATGTGAGTTTTTTCCAACAGTGCCTTTCTCTTTGCCACTCTCCCATAAAGCCGTGGCTGGTGAAGCACCTGGGCAACAGTTGTATGCACAGTCTCTCCCATCTCAGCCACAGAAGCTTGTAACTCCTACAGAGTTGATATGGGTCTCTTGGTGGCCTCCCTCACTGGTCCCCTTCTTGCACAGTCACTCAGTTTTTGAGGATGGCCTGCTCTAGGCAGATTTACAGCTGTGCCAAATTCTTTCCATTTCTTGATAATTGCCTTAACTGTACTCCAAGGGATATTCAGTGGCTTGGAAATTTTCTTGTATCCATCTCCTGACTTGTGCTTTTCAATAACCTTTCATGGAGTTGCTTGGAGTGTTCTTTTGTCTTCATGGTGTAGTTTTTGCCGGGATACTGACTCACCAGCAGTTGGACCTTCCAGATACAGGTGTATTGTTACTACAATCAATCGAAACACGTGAACTGCACACAGGTCTCCAAATACAGATCTCCAATTGAATTGACTTTTTTACTTGCATCCTTCACATACATGAGGACTAGAAATCTTTACGTTACGTCTTTGTCTAAATGTGCAATGTACAATTTATAGTAATTTATAATAAATATTATGTATTATGTACAACAGGACAGTCAATATAACATAGAAATACAATAGTATCAGCATGAATTACTCAGTCTGATGTCCTGGTGGAAGAAGCTGTCCTGGAGCCTGTTGGTCCTGGCTTTTATGCTGCGGTACTGTTTCCCGGATGGTAGCAGCTGGAACAGTTTGTGGTTGGGGTGACTCGGGTCTCCAATGATCCTTCAGGCCCTTTTTACACACCTGTCTTTGTAAATGCCCTGAATAGTTGGACTAATTATGTGACTTCTAAAACCAATTGATGGCACTAGTGATGATTTGGTGTGTCATAGGAAAGGGGGTGAATACTTATGCAATTAATTATTTTGTGCCTTATATCTGTAATTAATTTAGCTCATTTTGTAGAGATCTGTTTTTACTTTGACACAGTCTTTTTCTGTTGCTCAGTGTCAAAAGCCAAATTAAATCCACTGCGATTCAATGTTGTAAAACAATAAAACGTGAAAACTTATTGGGGGGATGAATACATTTTACAGGCACTGTATGCAGCTGTGACAAATGAGGATTGTGATGTACTGAAATGTATCTTCAGGCCTATGTGTGAAGCTTCACAGAGAAAAGATTTTCTCGCCTGAATAGCTTATACTCAGTTATTACTCAGTGTGTCACAGCAGTGTAACAGTTAGCTTAATGCTTTACAGCGTAGCTATAAGATATGCGTTCAATTCCCAGTGCTGTCTGTAAGAAGCTTGTACATTCTGCCAGTTTCCGCAGGGTTTCAAAGTAAGTTTATTATCGAGGTGCATATACGTCACCATACACAGCCCTGAGATTTACTGTCTTGCAGACGTACTCAGTAAATCCATAGAATAATAACCATACAGAATCAATGAAAGCCCACAGCATCTCCAGGTGCTCTGGTTTCCTCACACATTCCAAAGAAGTATGGTTGGGGTTTGTAAGTTGTGTGCCTACTATGTTGCCCTGAGTCATGGTAATACTTGCAGGTGGTCCCAGTACAAATTGCCCTGCCATTCCATCATTTAAAGCAGTTCCTGATTAGTAAGGGTGTTAAACATTACAAGTCAGGAGAATGGGGTTGAGAGGGATAATAAATCAGCCGTGATGGAATGGCAGAGCAGACTGGATGGGCCGAATGGCCCGATTCTGCTCCTTTATCTTATGGTCTCATTCTGCCTGGTATGGGGACTCCGATCCCAGGATCACAAGGGGCTGCAGAGAGCTTAGAATTAGCCAGCTCCAGCCTTTGCACGAGCCTTCCCACCATCAGGGACACCTTCAAAAGCTGGTGCCTGAAGAAGGCAGCACCATCGTTAGTCATCCTCACATTGGAAACGCTCTGCATTACTACCACTGGGGAGGACGAGCAGGCAGCTATAGACACACTCTCAGTGATTCAGAAACACCTTCTTCCCCTTCACCATCGGATTTCTATTCAGCCCACGAACCTAGGATCTACGTCATTATTCCTTTTATCAAGCACTATTTTTTCACTTCGTAATTTTTGTTTAATTTAATGGCTTTGCATTGTACTGCTGCTGCAAAATGTCAAATTTCATGTCATTTCAAAGTAAAGAAAAGAAAAACAAACCTATAACAAGTAATAAATATTGAGAACATGAATTGTATAGTCCTTGAAAGTGAGTCTATACATTATGGAATCAGTTCATTGTTGAGTTTTGAAGTTATCCACATTATCCAGGAGTCTGAACCAATAATAATAAATCTGATATTATAGTAAATCTGATTGTGGTTCTAAGTGTTACATGCATTCATAAGACCATAAAATATAAGAGCAGAATTAGGCCATTTGGCCCATCGAGTCTGCTCCAGTATTTCATCATGGCTGATCCATTTTCCCTCTCTGCCCCAATCTGCTCCCTGCTCCCCATATCCCTTCATGCCCTGAATCTATTAATCTCTGCCTTAAATTTACATAATGACTTGGCCTCCACAGTTGCCTGTGGCAACGAATTCCACGGATTCACCACTCTCTGGCTAAAGAAATTCTTCCTCATCTCTGTTCTAAAAGGATGCCCTTCAATTCTGATGCTGTGTCCTCTGGTCTTAGATTCCCACCATAGGAAACAGCCTCTCCACATACATTCTATCAAGGCCTTGCACCAAATATTTCAACAAGGTCACTCCTCATACTTCTGAATTCCAGTGAATATAGGCCCAGAGTCATCAAACAGTCTTCATACGACAAGATGTTTAATCCTGGAATCATTTTCATGAACCTCCTTTTAACCCTCTCCAGTTTCAGCACGTTTTCTAAGATAAGGGGCCCAAAGCTGTTCACAATACTCCAAGTGAGGCCTCACCAGTGCTTTATAAAGTCTTAATGTTACATCCTTGCTTTTATACCCATGTCTTGAAGAGAATGCTAAAGTCACATTTGTCTTCCTCACCACAGATTCAACCAGGAAATTAACCTTCAGGGAATCCTGCACAAGGACTCCCAAATACCTTTGCGCCTCAGATTTTTGGATTTTCTCTCCATTTAGAAAATAGTCTACCCCTTGATTTCTTCTATCAAAGTACATGACCATATATTTCCTGACACTATATTTCATCTGCCACTTCTTTGCCCATTCTCCTAATCTGGCTAAATCCTTCTATATATTTCCTCAGAACTACCTGCCCCTCCATCTATCTCCATATCATCAGCAAACTTTGTATCAAAGCCATCAATTCCATCATCCAAATCATTGACATATAACATAAAAGAATTGGTCCCAACACAGACCCCTGTGGAACACCACTAGCCACCAGCAGCCAACCAGAAAAGACTGCACTTATTCTCATTCTTTGCCTCCTGCCAATCAGCCACTGCTTTATCCATGCTAGAATCTTTCCTGTAATACCATGGGCTCATAGCTTGTCAAGCAACCTCGCGTGGCACCTTGTCAAAGACCTTCTGAAAATCCAAGCACACAACATCAACTGTTTCTCCATTGTCTATCCTGATTGTTATTTCCTCAAAGAATTCCAACAGAGTGTAGTTTTGTTGATGGTTAATTGTGTGCCCCACTGGGGTGAAGATAATTTCCCAGAATTATACTCTCCATTTATAGGTGAGTCATAAATTAGGATTTATATTCTGAATTCATTGCTAAAAGAGAGTAAAATATACCTTTGTAAACATGGCTATATTTTGTAATAGAAAATTCCACTTTTGTGTTCTTACATTTTAGAGAACGTTTTTGGAAAGGGCTTAAGTTGAATAAGAGGAAAGGGGGGATAACTTCTAGGGGAGCTGTTCCCACAATCTATGGACTCAACTCTCTTTCAAGGACTCTCCATCTCATGTTCTCGACGTTTACTGCTTACTTAGTATTATTATTACTTTTTGGGTTTTTGTATTTACTGTGAACGCCTGCAAGAAAATAAATCACAGGGTTGTAAATGGTGACATGTATGTACTTTGGTATGATTTCAGTGTAAGATACCTACACTGAATCCATGAGACCGTAAGACAAAGGAGCAGAAGTCGGCCATTCGGCCCATCGAGTCTGCTCCACTATTTTATCATGAGCTGATCCATTCTCCCATTTAGTCCCACTCCCCCGCCCTCTCACCATAACCTTTGATGCCCTGGCTACTCAGATACCTATCAATCTCTGCCTTAAATACACCCAATGACTTGGCCTCCACTGCCACCCGTGGCAACAAATTCCATAGATTCACCATTGCAGAATCAACTGCAATGTGACATTTATGGTTTTATTTTATTGTTTAAAACATACAGTCAGTGGCCAGTTTATCAGGCACCTCCTGTACCTAATAAAATGGCCACTGAGTGTGTGTTCATGATCTTCTGCTGCTGTAGCCCATCCACTTCAAGCTCTTCTGCACACCACTGTGGTAATGTGTGGTTACTTGAGTTACTGTCGCCCTCCTGTCAGCTTAAACCATTCTGGCCATTCTCCTCTGACCCCTCTCAGTAACAAGGCATTCTCATCCATAGAGGTGCTGCTCACTGGATTTATTTTTTTGTTTTTCACGCCATTCTCTGTAAACTCTAGAGATAATTGTATACGAAAATCCCAGGGAGATCACAGTGGATCCTGAGATACTCCAGCCACTTTGTCTGACATCAACAAACATTCCACGGTCAAAGTCACTTAGATCACATTTCTTCCCCCATTCTGATGTTTGATCCGAACAACAACTGAACCTCGTGACCATGTCTGCATGCTTTTATGCATTAAGTTGCTGCCACAATTGGCTGATTAGATATTTCCATTAACGAGCCCTTCAGCCAACAAGGTCGTGTTGAACTAGTTAATCTAATGACAACTCTTCCCTTGTGCCATTGTCCATATCCCTCCATTCTCTGCATATCCATGTGCCGATCCAAGAACCTTTCAAACGCCTCCATAGTTTCTGACTGTACCGTCACCCCTGGCAACACTTCCAGGCATCCACCACTCTCTGTGTTAAAAGCGTGCCCCACGCATCACCTTTGAACCTCCCCTCCTTACCTTAAACACTCTAATATTATATATTTTGAGCCTTGGGACAAAAGGTAACAGCCATCCGCTCCATCCATGCCTCTCATAATCTTCTAAACCTCCATCAGATCTACCCCCAGGCTCCACGGCTCCAGAGGAAACAACCCTGGCATGTCCAACTTCTACTTTTAGCACATGCCCTCAAATCCAGGCAACGTCCTGGTAAAACTCTTCTGCCTCCACACCCGTCCTACGATGAGGTGACCAGAAATGAATGCATTACTCCATATTCTAGGCAGTCTCTAGAGTAGGTTACATGGTCGGCACAACACTGTGGGCCGAAGGGCCTGTAACGTGCTGTAAATTTCTATATTCTATGTTCACATGTAGCCTAACCAGAAGAGTTTTATAAAGCTGCAACATAACTTCCTGATTCTTGAAGTTATTGCCTCATTTAATTAAAAACAAGCGTGCTGTATGTTTTCTTTACCACCCAGTCAACCTGTGTAGGCAATTTCAAGGAGATGTAGACTTGGATCCCAAGATCCCTCTGTACATCTAAACTGTTAAGGCTCTTACCACTAACTTCACTGCAATGAAACATCCCTGGTTTTTGTCTGCAGTGTGACTTCTCTGATTATGACATGGTTGTCAGCAGGAATCCAGAGCTTATTGTCCATCTCCTTAGCTGACAAGGTAAGCCATTCAAAAGTCTTATGTCCACTACATATGTGAGTCTGAAGTAAAGATGGTGTACTCCCAGCCCTGAAGGATATTGACGATAAGCACACGTTGGATCATCATTTCTATTTCCTGAAGGAATTTCACTCAGTGGCCACTTTATTACGCATCTCCTGTACCTAATAATGTGGCCTCTGAGTGTACATTCGTGGTCTTAGCCTGCTTTAGTCCATCCACTTCAAGGTTTGACGTGAGATGCTCTTTTGCACATCATTGTAACGAGTGGTTATTTGAGTTCCTGTCACCTTCCTGTCAGCTTGAACCAGTCTGGCCATTCTCCTCTGACCTCCCTCTTTAACAAGGTGTCTTTGCCCGCGGAACTGCCGCTCACTGGATTATTTTTAGTTTATCATACCATTCTCTGTAATCTCTAGAGTAGGGGGTCCCAACCATTTTTATGCTATGGACCAATACCATTAAGCAAGGGCTCCGTGGACCCCACGTTGGGAACACCTGCTAGGCGCAGTGGTGTATGAAAATCCCAGGAGATCAGCAGCTTCTGAAATACTCAAACCACCCCTTCAGGCACCAACCACGGCCAAAGTCACTTAGATCACATTTCTTGCCCGCTCTGACGTTTGATCTCCTGAAGGAACTCAGTGGGTCGAGCAGCATCTGTGGAGGGAAATAGATAGTCGATGTTTTGGGTTGGGACCAGGTGAAGGGTCTCTGCCCAAAATGTTGACTGTGCATTTCCTGCTCCAGATATCGATAGACCTGATAACTTGCCCCAAGAAATTGGCTTTCGTTCTATCTCATGACATCTGCTACGCCAGAATCAAGTTTATTATCACTGACATAGATCGTGAAACTTGCTGCTTTATAGCAACAGTACAGTGCAAGGCCTTACAAATACTGTAAGTTATAATAAAAAATATAAAAATAAATGAATAGCAGAAAAAGAGAACAGAAAGTGATGTAGTGTTCATGATCCATTCAAAGTCTGATGGTAGAGGGGAAGAAGCTGTCCCTAAAATGTTGAGTGTGTGTCTTCAGGCTCCTGTACCTCCTTGCTGATCATAGTAATGAGAAGAGGGCATGTCCTGGGTGGCGAGGGTCCCTCGTGATGGATGCTGCCTCCTTGAGGCACTGCCTTTTGAGGATGTCCTCAATGGTGGGGAGGCTAGTGCCCATGATAAAGCTTACAAATCTCTGTAGCTTTTACCGATCTTGCTCGTTGGCCCCTCCATACCAGACAGTGATGCAGCCAGTCAGAATGCTCTCAAAGTTCACAGCAAATTTATTATCAAGGTACGTATGTGTCACCATATACATCCCTGAGATTAATTTTCTTGTGGGCATACTCAATTAATGCATAATAGAATAATAACTATAATTGAATCAATGAAAGACCGCAGCACATCTATAGAAACTTGCTGGAGTCTTTTGGTGAAATATTTGTCAGAGTAATTGAGACCATCTCGAGTTCCTCGGTATACACATCACCGAGGATCTCACCTGGACTATACGTACCAGCTGTGTGGTGAATTAAGCACAACAGCACCTCTTTCACCTCAGACGGCTGAAGAAGCCCCCTAATCCTCAGGATTTACCACAGGGGCACCATCAAGAGCATCCTGACTGGCTGTGTCATCAGCTGGTATGGGAACTGTACTACTCTCAATCGCAGGGCACTGCAGAGAGTGGTGCGGACAGCCCAGCACATCTGTGGAAATTAAATAAACAAACTAATAAATGAATGATATATGGTCAGTACAAGTCCGTGCTGTAAATAGGTGACTCAATAACTTCAATGGAACAGCTCTATCCGGCAGCTCCCCTGCCAGGGTCCTCTATAGCTGCCTCCGTAGTATCCAGGACATCTTCGAGGAGCAGTGCCTCAGATAGACAGCGTCCGTCATCAAGGACCCTCCATCACCCAGGACATGCCCTCTTCTCATTGGCACCATCCGGGAGGAGGTACTGAAGCCAGAAAGCACACACTCAGTGATTCAGGAATAGCTTCTTCCCCTCTGCCATCCAATTTCTGAATAGATATTGAACCCATGAACACTATCTCACTGTTTCCTTTTTATTTCTATTTTTTTGCACTAATTTAATTTAATTTTTTATATATATTTAATGCAATTCAGAGTCTTCTCTTTTTTCTCTATTCTCAGGTACATATTGTCATTGTACTGCTGCTGTAAAGTTAGCAAGTTTCCCGACATATGCCAGTGAAATTAAACTTGATTCCGGTTCTGGTGTGGGAGGTGGACCATTCCTATGCCTAGCAGACTGAGAGTCTGAACAGGTCAGTCAGTGAACCAGGCACTACATGAAATCAGCTCTGAACCAAAGTGTGGAGTCCACATCCTTGACACATATTAATTTCAAACCCAGATTCAAATAATGTGAATCTGGGTTTGAGATTAATATTAACATCTGATTGGAAATAATGTGATCAGACTGAAGAATTGTCTGGTACAGATTGACCAGCATGGTAGAACGGAGGCTAGTGTTCGGTGCCAGTGATCAGGGTTTAATTCCCAGCACTGTCTGTAAGAATTTTGTACGTTCTTCTCGTGACTGCATAGCTTTCCTCCCACATTCCAAAGATGTGCGTGTTAGTAAGGATTATTAAGTTGTGAGCGTGCTACGTTGGTGCCAGAAGCGTGACAGCACTCGTTGGCTGTCCAAGTGTTTCCTCGAAATGTGTTGGTCATTGACACAAATGACCCATTTCACTGTATGTTTCAATATTACAATGTACGTACATATTCCAAATAAGGATAATCTCTTTAGATAACCTGTCATCCCATCACCCCTATGCCAACTCATTTCCAGCACTAATGAGTCAGTCTCCGTTCCCTACCCTTTTCCCAAAATGTGACAAGTTTATCCTTTTTATTCCCGGTTTCCTTTCAGACGTCGACTACCCTTTTCAATTGTTAGCTGTTGTACAGGAAGGCTGAGACCTGGACTGGAACAGGGAGTGTCAGACTGTCAGGGTGTCTCTGTGAATCACACACTTAGCCTCACCAAAACAGGTCAAACAATAGAAAGCCTCCTGGTAAAAACATTAAAAGAATCCCGGCACTTACTGGAAAATGTCTTAGCAACTGTCTCCCCCAAGCACAGCCCAAAGTCAGCGCTTTAGATTGGATTAGCAAGGGGGATATCTTGGTCCTTAACGATAACTCTCAGCTGAGGAAGTACTTGATGCAGATCGTGCATTGTTGGGTTTGAACTCACTCCAAACTGAGTTGGTGAGGGTGCAATCTTGAGCAACGTAATGTTCTTTGTTTTCCAGGATGTGTTTGTTACCGGCAAGCGAAGTGTCTGTCTGCTAATTGCCTTTGGGAAGTTGGTTTCACAGATTCACTGAATGATACATTAAAGTCAACAGGCCCTTCAGCACATCTCTTCCACGCTGAAACCCATAAGTTAGCCCAGCTAAACCCCATCCAACCCACGTCCCTCTAAACTTTCCTACCGAGGTACTGACCTTCCTGTCCCTTGTACCAGTAGTGCAGCAGTTGCTGTAATGCTTTTCACCGCCAGCAATCGGGTTTCAAATCCCGCCCATGTCTGTAAGGAGTTTCTACGTTCTCCCCGAGACCACGAGGTTTAACTCCGGGTGCTCTGGTTCCCTCCCATGTTCCAAAGGCACACAGGCTGGTGAATTGTGGGCAGGCGTGGGCTGCCCCCGCCATATCCTTGGACTGTGTTGGCCGTTGATAAAAACCATACATTTCACCATGTGTTTTGTAACTATAAAGACCATAAGACCAGACAACACAGGAGCAGAATTAGGCCATTTGGCCCATCGAGTCTGCTCCACCGTTCCATCATGGCTGATTTATTTTCCCTTTCAATCCCATTCTCCTGCCTTCTCACCAAACCACTGCCCCAATACGCTCGACCACTGCTCTACAAAGATAAAGAATGCCTACTGTTCCATGCCTAGACCACCTTTCTGGAAATCTGATCACTTGTCTGTCCTTCTCCTGTCTGTGTACAGGCAGAAGCTGAAGAGCAAGGCCCCGGAGAGTAGGACAACAAGGGGACGGTCGTGGGAGGCAGGGATGTGGCTATGGGATTGCTTTCAGTCCGTGGGCTGGGATACGCTCAAGAACTCTTCTGGGGATCTGAATTAATACAGCACTGCTGACACAGTCTTTGTAAAAACAGTCGTAGACAAGTGTGAACCCACAAAATCATTCAGAGTCTTCCCCAGTCAGGTCAACCACAAGATCCACAATCTGCTGAGGGCCAAATCAGAGGCATTCAAGTCTGGTGACCAAAACGGTTACAAGAGGTCCAGGTACAATCTCTGGAAAGCTAACTCACGGGCGAAGTTTTATTTGGGACTAAACTTAAGTCAACGAAGGATGCTCGACAGTTGTGGCAGGGTTTGAATGCTACCGCCTCCCATTAAGTGACAGAGGACATCTCCACCTCACTGACAACACTACGGCACCTCAGAGATGTGTGCTTAGCCCACTGCTCTACTCTCTCTACCGTGGCTAGGCACAGCTCAAATGCCATCTATGAATTTGCTGATGACACAACCATTGTTGGCAGAATTTCAGATGGAGACGAGAGGGCGTACAGGAGTGAGATATACCAGCTAGTGGAGTGGTGTTGTAGCAACAACCTGGCACTCAGCGTCAGTAAGACCAAAGAACTGATTGCGGACTTCAGAAAGGGTAACACAAGGGAACACGAACCAATCCTCATAGATGGATCAGAAGTGGAAAGGGTGAGAAATTTCAAGTTGCTGGGTACCGACATCTCAGAAGATCTATCCTGGACCGAACATACAAGTGCAGCAACAACGAAGGCACGACCATGCTATATTAGGAGTTTGAAGAGATTTGATATGTCACCAAAGACACTCGCAATTTGCTACAGATGTACTGTGGAGAGCATTCTAACTGGCTACTTCACCGTCTGGTATTGGGGGGAGGGGGCTACTGCATGCGATCGAAATATGCTGCAGAGTCGTAACTTTAGTCCCCTCCATCATGGGCACCAGTTTCCATAGTACCCAAGACACCTTCAAGAGACTACATCCATCATTAGGGGTCCCCACCACCCAGGACATGCCCTCTTCTCATTGCTAGAGAATGCTCTTCTCATTGAAGAAGGAACTGAAATCTGAAGGTACACACTCAACATTTCAGAAAGAGCTTCTTCCCCTCCGCCATCATATTTCTTAATGGCCATTGAACCCATGAACACTACCTCACTTTTTTAGCGCAACTTAGTTAACTATTTTATATATATTATATATATACTTACAGTTTTATTACGTATTGCATTGTTCTGCAGCCACAAAGACAACAAATGCTGATGATATTAAACCTGATTCTGATTCCAAAAGAGCTTTTGTGCTCTTTGACTGTCAAAACATGGAGAAACCACCACGAACTCCCACAGCCCCTGATAATCCCCTAACTTCGGTCTCTGAGGCCGACGTGTGAGCAACCTGCAGGAGGGTGAGCGCTCGAAAAGCATCCAGCCCTGACAGGGTTCCTGGCCAAATACTAAAGACCAGTGCTGATCAACTGGCCGGAGAGTTCACTGAGATCTTTAAATTCTCGCCTTGGCATTGTGAGGTACCCACCTGGGTTCTCTTAAGAAGAACATGGCAACCTCAATGACTTTTATCCACAGTGATAAGGAGCTTTGAGAGTTTGGAGATGAAATGTATCAACCGCTAAGGAAGTAGAAGTGCTGTTGTGTTTTCTTTGTAATTGCTGAGACCAGGACAGATCCTTTGAAATGATAATGCTGAGGAGCTTGAAGTAGCTAACCCTCTCCACCTTGGATCCCCCGATGAAGACTGGGCCAAGGACCTCCAGTTTCCTCCTCCTGAGGTCAATAATCAGCTCTGTGGTCTTGCTGACATTGAGTGAGAGGCCGTTGTTCTGGGTTGATCTTGGTGACGTAGGACCCAAAACTCCAGCACCTCCTGCCCGATGGTAGTAGTGAGGAGCAAGGGAGTCGAGTCAAATGCAGGCAGACGGGACGGGCTCAGGTGGGGAAACTTGGCTGGCACAGAGTAGTGGTGCTGAACATCACAAACAAGAGAAGATTTTCCACACTCGGGCCTCGACACTTTAATCTGCCTTGAAGTCCACCCCCGGGCTCTCTCTCCCAGTGACGGCCAAACTTCATCCTCTTCAAGGTTCCGTACCTGCATTCCTGAGAGTCGAGCTCGCTGAATCCTCCAGGAGCTGGTAAAATCACAAGCTAATTAAGAGCAGAGATTGCCACCGGATGGGTCAAAGCCTCAGTATTGATCAAGAGTGCTGCTTGTGGTCTTTCACCTGGGATTAGTGATGGTTATCAAAGCAGCTCCAACAACAGCGAGCACAAACAGCTTTTTACAGTTATTTATAGATGTAATCTACATGAGATGAATAATGCAAATTCTACACGGCAGTTCATAATTACTTTTGTACATGCATCGTGCTAATTCTTGATAGGCTCTGTTCATAAATATGTCGGATAACTAATGTAGCCATGAAGGAGCCTCGAGAGCTTTGTTGTTTTATTAAAGTTATCCTGAAAGACCAGCCGGTTTAGGAGAGCGAGGGGAGATTTGTTAGAGGTACACAAAAACCATGAGGGATATAGAAAGGATAAATACGAGTGTCCTTTTTCCACTGAGGATGGGAGGGACTAGAACTAGAGGTCATGGGTTAAGGGTGAAAGGTGAAGTATTTAAGGGAACATGAGATTAAATTAGATTATGAAGACACTCAGTCCTCGTTTATTCTCATTTAGAAATGCATGCATTAAAAAATGATACAACGTTCCTCCAGAATGATATCACAAGAAAAAACAGGACAATCCAAGACTAAAACTGACAAAACCACATAATTATAACATATAATTACAACAGTGCAAAGCAATACTGTAATTTGATAAAGAGCAGACCATGGGCACGGTAAAAAAAAGTCTCAAAGTCCCGATAGGCTCATCATCTCACGCAGGCAGCAGAAGGGAGAAACTCTCCCCACCATGAACCTCCAAGCGCTGCCAACTTGCTGATGTAGCGCCATTGGAAGCACCCGATCACAGCGGACTCAAACACAGCCTCTCCGAGCACCGTCCTCTGCCGAGCACTTTGACCCTGCCCTGGCTGCCGAGCAACAAGCAAAGCCGAGGACTCGGGGCCTTCCCCTCCGGAGATTCTGGACCACACAGTAGCAGCAGCAGCGAAGCAGGCATTTCAGAAGTTTCACCAGATGTTCCTCTGTGCTCTCACATCTGTCTCCATCAAATCAGGATTGTGCAAGGCACCCTACTTGACAAATAACAGACATCACCAGTGTGTCGCACTGCCATCTTCTCCTCCCGCCAGGTTCAGGAAGTTATGGCTCTGGACTTGTACTTGCTGGAGTTTAAAAGAATGAGGGGGATCTCACTGAAGCCTACTGAATATTAAAAGACCTAGATAGAGTGGACGTAGAGAGGACGTTTCTATAGCAGGGGAGTCCAGGACCAGAGGATACAGAATTAATGTACAAGCACATGCTTTAGAATAGAGATAAGGAAAACTTTCTTTAGCCAGAGGGTGGAGACTTTGTGAAATTCATTGCCACAATGAATTTGTGGAGGCCAAATTACTGAATATATTTAAAGTGGAGGTTGATAGGTTCTTGATTAGTCAGGGTGTCAAAGGTTATGGGGAGAAGGCAGGAGATTGGGATGGAGAGAGATAATAAATCAGCTAATTTGGAGTGATGGAGCAGACTCCAAGGGGCGAATGGCCTAATTCTGCTCCTATGTTTGACGTGGTAAACGCGGGCTCACTCTTTAAGTTTTAAGAATAAATTGGATAGGTACATGGATGGGAGAGGTCTGGAGGGTTATGGACTGGGTGCAGGTCAATGGGACTAGCGGAATAATGTTTCGGCACAGACTACAAGGGCCGAATTGCCTGTTTTCTTTGCTGTAGTGTTCTATGGTTTTATGGTTGTTTTTCCCTGGTTGTAGGAAGCTAAGGGGAGCCCTCATGGAGGTTCACAGAATTATAGACAAGATGAATGAACAGTCTTTTTCCCACATCAGGGGAGCCCTAAACTAGAAGGCATATGTTTAAAGAGAGAGGGAAATTATTTCAAAAGGAGCTGAGGGATAAAGAAAGAAGGTGGTGCAGGTATGGAACAAGTTGCCAGAGGAAGTCTTTGAGTTGGGATCAATTGGTATATATAGGAGGGCAATGTAGGAGAGGCCCATATACAGTCTTACACACACACACACACACACACACACACAGACACGCACGCGCGCACACACACACGCACACACACACACGCACACACACACACACACACACACACACACACACACACGCGCACACACACACACACACACACACACACATATATATCTCTCTCACTATGATGCCTAAGACTTTTGCACAGTACTTCGTGTGTCAATGTGGAGTGGAGGGCAAGCTTGTAAATCCTAAACACAAAATCCTCTGCAGATGCTGGGGTCAAAGCAACACTCACAACACGCTGGAGGAACTCAGCAGGTCGGGCAGTGATGTACTCCAAAAGACTGGAAGTAGAGTAAATACTGAAAGGCTTTTATTAACAGTAAATGGACAAACGTCCATGCTGAGTATCTGACCTGGACTGAGGAAGGAGCAGTGACACAATCGCCTTTATTCAGGGGTCTGTGGGAGGAGCCACAGGGACAGTCAGCAGTGGGGGGCGTCCAGGCATGTCCAGATAGGTATACATGGTTTACCACAGGCAGCATCCGTGGAAATGATCAGTCAACGTTTCGGGCCGGCCCAAAATGTTGACTGATCGTTTCCACAGATGCTGCCCGACCTGCTGAGTTCCTCCAGCGTGTTGTGAGTGTTGCTTGTAAATCTAGCAGGAGCGAAGGATGCTGGGAATGGTGAGGGTGGATCACTACGGGAGTGGTGTGGGACAGGTGGCAGGGGCTGGGGCTGTGATGTAGGGGCAGACACACCAGCCCTAAGACATCAGTCAAGGCCATCTGATTCCAAACAATTAATGTATTGATCATTACAGAATGTCTCTCTGGTGCTTCCCACTCCCTTCCCTTTCCCTTCCCCTTTTCCCAACCACAATTCCCCTCTCCCAGCCCCCTTCCCATTCTCAGTCCACAAAGAGACCCATATCAGAATCAGGTTTATCATCACTCAGAAATTTGATTTTTCTTTGTGGCAGCAGTACAATACAATACATAAAATTATTACTGTACTGTGCAAAAGTCTGACACACCCTCGTTATATATACCTGCCTATGATTTTAGCACAGTTCTGTAAGTAAAATTACTGTAGAATTATAGTAAATGGCAATTAGTTATTGACAAAGACCCAGTGGGCTGAAGGGCCTCTATCCCCATATGAAGGTAACTGTAATTGATTTTGATGGTAAGGGCCTGTCAAATGATTGGATCAAGAGGCATTGTTAGCAAAGTCCACATGAAACACGGAAATGTAGAAAACCTACAGCACAATACAGGTCCTTTGGCCCACAAAGCTGTGCCGAACATGTCCTTACCTGAGAAATTACCTAGGGTTACCCATAGTCCTCTATTTTTCTGAGCTCCACATACCTGTCTGGGAGCCTCCTAAACGAACCCATCGCATCTGCCCCCACCACCGTCGATGGAGGATTGACCCCAGTGCTTGAAAAGAAACTAAATTATCTGATGTCCCACATTTGCAGCCACACTTGCAGTCCTGGTCATGTACCTACAGCAAAGATATCAATAAGGTTGAAAGAGTACAGAGAAGATTTACAAGGACATTGCTAGGACTTGGACCTCCAAAAGGACCACAATCTTGGGGTAGGATTTGGAGGCTTGCATGCCTCAGTGACCCAGAGATTCATGATGGCTGGGGTTAGTGCCTTGTGCTTTGACTCTTGGTCAGGTCATGCATGCCAAACAGGTCAAAGGGTAAAGGCCAGACTAAGAGTGGTCCGCCGGTCCTCCAGGTTTTTGACCCTGAAGGTCAAAAAAAAAGTTGCTATGGAAACAGCAGTGAAGAATCCTACATCTGCGTGTGACAGTATTCCTGAGTCTCCACCCGGGTTTTGCATGACCAGCAGAAGTGAAAACCAAGAGGAAGCTACTGGCATGATGAAGGAAGCCCTGAACAAGAAATGACTCTGAACCATACATGGAGCACAATAGAGAAGATGGCTAAGGTCAGAGATGGAGGACAGTCATTGCCAGTGGAGTAACAGGCATCGGATTTGATAATGATCCTGGAACTTGAGGACCTGAGTTCTAGGAAAAGGTGGAATAGGTTAGAACTTTATTCAATAGGTGCATTTAATGTCAGAGAAATGTATACAATATACATCCTGAAATTCTTTTATCTTCACAAGCATCCATGAGAACAGAGGATTGCCCCAAAGAATGAATGTCAGTTTGCCTTATTTGCTTGGAGTGCAGGAGAAAGAGGCACGGAAATTATGAGGAGCATAGATAGGGAAATTCAAGTAATTTTTTTCCATTGAGGTTAATTGTAGAGTGAAGGGAGAAATATTTCAGGTGAAAATGAGGGGGAATTTTAATAGATTATGAGGACACACAGTCCTCTTTTATTGTCATTTAGTAATGCATGCATTAAGAAATGATACAATATTTCCTCCAGTGTGATATCACAAAGCACAGGACAGACCAAGACTGAAAAAACTGACAAAACCACATAATTATAACATATAGTTACAAACAGTGCAATACCATAACTTGATGAAGAAAGTCCATGAGCACAGTAAAAGTTCAAAGTCTCTCAAATGTCCCACATCTCACACAGACGGGAGAAGGAAGAAAAACTCTCCCTGCCATGCCGACCACAATCCAACTCTGAGTCACCCGAAAACTTCGAGTTCTGATCAGCTCTCTGACACTGAGTACTGAGTGCCATCTCTGTCCGAATGATTCGACCTCCTTCTCGGTCACCAAAAGCAGGCAAGGCCGGGGATTTTGAGGCCTACCCTCCGAAAGATTCCCGACCACGCAGCAACGACAGCAGCGAATGGGCGTTTCAGGAATTTCTCCAGATGTTCCTCTGTGCTTTCACGTCCATTCTCCATCAAATCAGAATTGTCCACGGCCCCTATTTAACAGATACGATATCATTTTTCACCGGAGGGCTGCGCACACGCAGGCGCGCCGCCATCCTCTCCTCCTGCCTCACTCATTTCTTCACTCAGAGGGTGGTGAGAGTGTGGAAAGAGCGGCCAGCGGAAGTAGTGGACGGGAACTCGATTGCAACATTGAAGAGAAGTTTGGATGAGCACATGGATAGCAGGGGTACGAAGGACTATGGTCCAGGCGCCGGCAGACGGGACTACGCAGAACAGCATTTTGACATGGACTAGATGGGCCGAAGGGTCTGTTTCTGTGCTGTAGTGCACGATGATTCTGTGACACTGTGGCAGGTTGTGTACTTCTGCCATCAAGCCATGCAGTTAGGAGACAGAAACAGCCATTTGAGTCTTGTACATCCCTGCTGTGGATGTCTGGGGCAGAACTGGAGTACAGAGATTCTGTAGAGCTGGAAGTGGTTATTCAGAGAGTTTTGGTATTAGCAATTTGTAATTGGGTTAATATTGAGACATGTACCAAGTCTGCCTTGTCGTGGATTGCAATTTATTGTTGTGCATGCTGTCCAGGCAGATCATCTCAAAGCTTTAGTACTTGGGCTAGTAGTAGGAAAAAGCAGTAACAGAATGCAAAACACAATGATACTTACAAAGCAAGTGTGGTGTAGGCGGTCAACAAGCTAGACTGTAAAGTCAAGAGCTCACACTTAAAGTACAAGGGGTCCATTCAAGAGTCTTATAACAGCCAGGTAGAAGCAGCAACACAGAAAATGATGGAGGAACTCAGCAGGTCAGTCAGCATCTACAGAACTGAACAAAACAGTCTCGCATGAGGTGTCTCAGCCCAAAACATTGACAGTTTATTCCATTCCGTAGATGCTGCCTGGCCTGTTGGATTCCTCCCGCACTTTGTCTGTCGAGCTTCAGATTTTCAGCGACTGCAGAATACCTTGTGTTTGGGATAGAAGCTGGTGGTGTGTACCTTCAAACTTTCATATCTTCTGCTTGATGGGAGGGAGGGGTGAGGAGAGAGGATGCCCGGGCCTGATGGGGTATTTGATTACGCTTTTCACTTTTCCAAGCCAGTAGGAAGTGTAGCCAGAGTCCATGGAGGGGAGGCAGATTTCTGTGATATATTGAGGTGTTGGATTCAGTCAGATCTGAAAATTGTATTCAAAATGGAGCTTAGGAGACGACGGCACATAACGGCGACTTCTTTGCTTGCATCTTCAGAAACAGCTCTATTTCTATCGTTAATATCTCTATTTTTCCCCTTCAGGGTTCTTTTGAAGACCCTGACCTGGAGTTACACGCTGACTTCGGTTCTTTGCGGGAATGGGACCCGCTCTCGGGGTCTCACGACTGGCCGCTATTCGATGTATCAAGGACATGGCCTAGGAGACCAGTGTGCCTTCAGAGTTTCGGCACTTCGTGGCTCTGGAGGTGGGCGGATTCAAGGTTGGTGCCACCGTCTGGTGTGTCATGTGTAAGTCGAGGGAGGACAATCTCCGGCCCCGCCAAACGTGCGAGATTGAGGTGCAAGCCCACCCTGAAACCCCTTGTTTGTGTGGAGGCTGCGTGATTTTGTTATCCTGTTAAAAATAATTACCGCAAAATAACAGACAGTACACCACATACAATTAAATGATTTAGCTTTATAATTCTTAATCCAACTAAAAGGTTAGTGAAGAAAGAGCAAAAGAAGAAAAGGGCCCATTTTAATGAAACAGTCTAACGTGCACAAGTTGGAGCTCACGGTTTCCCCTTGGCCGATCCTCCTTTGATCTCCCCGGGCTTCGTCGAATCATGGCCCCCTCTGGGTCAAGTCCTAGACCTCTTCTCTCCGGCGTCTTCTCCTTTCATCTCCCGCTGAACAAAGGACCCAGCTCACCCTGGTGTCAGGCACGCAACATGAAAAACACACTCCCTTCACTGGTCGGCTCACATTCCAGAGCACCCGTTATCTCTAACGGTAACCCAAACTGCTTCTACAGAAAAACCAATACATTAGCAGTGAAACCTTTCCTCGGGTGTTACACTCTCCCCCAATCAAAATTAATCAAGTCCTCATGACATCGAGATAATTTGCCACCCCTTCATACAAAGCACAAAGTCTAACCCAGGTGTAAAAGGCAGTGATTGAGCTCCCCAAGGTGATAGGGGCCACACTCTGTTCCCCCGGTGCTACATAGGCCAGCCTATCTGGGGGTCTCCTGATTCTTTGAGAGCTCCTCACCCCGTCACCTACTTCTTCAGGTTCTGACACTCCTTGGGATACTTCTGGTCTACACGGCGAGGCCTCCCCCGGTTTATCACTTGTGCCCCCCTGCAACTCAGACCCCTCTGTCCCTTGGCTGAGCCCCACTCCATCCCCTTCAGGGTCCTGCTGCAACCCAGGCTGTCTACAGATAGTCCCCTGATTTCACCTGACTCAGCATGAGAAGGGTTGGGAATCTCTTCCTCAATCAGTGAGGAGTTAGCGAAAGGCAGCACTTACCACACCCCCACTTCCTCATCCTCTGAGTCTGTATCCCACTCGGGGCGGGGACCGGTCTAATCTCTCTTGCTGTGGGTCTGTCAGTTGCACCACATCGCCGCAGAGTCCCCTTACTCGGTGTCGGCTCCAGGTTGGACTCTGGGTCAGCCTGCACCTCTTGTCCTAGAGGCAGAAGGTGGTTCTGATGGAGAATCTTGACAGGCCCGTTCCCATCCTCTGATTTCACCCGGAAAACTGGTACGTTTGGCATCTGACTCTCCACCACATAGGGCATAGCCGCCCAGCAGTCAGCCATCTTATGTTTCCCAGATAGCCACAAGTTCCCTATGAGGACTCAGTCTCCCGGCATGAGTTGGGAGAACCTCACCTTTTGATCATTCCCCCTCATATTCCCTTGATTCTGCTTGGCAGCCGCGACCTCAGCTAATTCATCAGCCCTTTTCAGCTCCCTACTCATATCAGACACATACTTCAGATAAGTCTTTGGTGGTAGGTCATCCTCGCCAGTCCCAAAACAAAGGTTGATTGGCAACCTCGCCTCGCGCCCAAAAGTCAGATATTATGGCAAGTACCTGGTAGCTTCATTTGTCAATATGTCGACTCCATTTGTTCTTCGTGCTGATTTCCAAGGTCCCGAGCATGTCTAGTAGGGTCCAATTAAACCTCTCCAGCTGGGGATCACCCTGCGGGTGATAAGGAGTGGTCCTCAACTTCCCGACTCCGAGCATGCTCGGTAACTCATGGATGAGCCTACTCTCGAAATCCCGTCCCTGATCACTATGTATCCACCTGAGGAGGCCATAATAAATGAAATACTTCTCCCGTAACACTTTGGCCACCGTCGACACCCTCTGGTCCTTGATAGGGAAAGCTTGGTGTAGTGGTCCGTGATGACTAAGACATACGCCATGTTGCTGGCATCTGGCTCTGTTGACAGGAAATCCATACACACCAGGTCAAGGGGCCCCCACACTCTGCAAGTGGGACAACGGAATGACCCTCGTCGGCAGCCCCTTCCTCCGTATGCATTGAATGTACGACCTGCAGTACTCCTCGACCTCCTGCTTCATTCAGTAGAACAGATCTCTGAGCAATCCACAGGTCTCTTCAACCCCCAAATGTCCAGAATCATCATGAAGTGACTTCAACACAATCCTCCGATACTTCTCAGGCAGAACCAGCTGGCAACGCCGAGGTCGGTCCGGAGATAACATGACCCTCAACTCCAGTCTGGGCCATTCTCTCAGTAGTAGAGACATTGCAGAGTGTTTCATCTTGTCTGCTTGGGCCATGTCCCCTTTCGCATTGACCGAACAGTACCAATACATGGGTCATCTCGCTGAGCAGCTGCCACTTCCCCAGGACTCAATTCCGGTAACCGGTTTGTCTTCAGAGTGGTCTGGTTACAGTAAACTTGTGGAATTTTGTCATGAGAAGCTTCCAGTTGATCTACCGCTCGATCCTGCCCCTGTTTTCCATCTGCCTTCACCGTGATGGCAAACTGGCACGTGGCTTTCACTCCCGGGGCAGGAACGCTCTCCCACTCTCCGTCCCTGTCCAGTCCATCATGCGCACACCGGGACAGAGCATCAGCATCAATGTTCCTGCTTCTCAGCTGGTACTTCAGGCTGAAATCATCGGCAGACCACACCACCAACCACTGAAGACCCGTGGCATCCAGTTTCACCGAGGTCAGGATATAAGTTAGGGGTTGTTGTCCGTGCTCACCTCAAACTTGGTCCGGTAGAGGTAGTCACTCAGCTTATCCACCAACACCCATTTCACTGCCGGGAACTCCAACTTGTGTGTGGGATATTTTTTCTCAGAGGGTGACAGACTCCGGCTGACAAATGTAACAGGTCTCAGCCCTGTGTCCTGATCCTGATACAGGACACCCCCTAAGCCGTCCCCTCACTGGGTCTCCTTTAAGCTTTCGCAATGTCTCTCTCTGCTTAGCTACCCGGGGGCTCACTGTCCGAGGGGTTTCCTGTCGTTCACACTCCTGCCTGCAGTGTCCCTCTTCACCACAGTTATAACAGACAATAGCCGCTCCCCTTCTCGGGGGACCCCGGCTGCTAGCAGCCCTCTGCATAGCCCATCCCCTTAGAGATCTGCCTCCCTGTCAGCTCCACCATACGGGGGGCCCACACCCGCTGATAACAACCGGGACATCTCCGTTCTCAACTCAGCCACAATCTCCTCTACCACCCCCCGGGGCAGGCTATCCGTGGTCACTTCACCGCAGGGAACCACTACCGAGGACCGTATCCTGCTGACGGAGGCCTCTCCCGCATCCAACGCATTCTCCTCCTCTTGTAGTTCTCTGATCAACTTAACAAAAGGGGGGGGGGGTAGCGCATCTTATGGGACAGTCAGAGACCCCAAGCGATCAGGTCCTGGGATTGGGCACCTTTCGCTACAGTATTTGGTCCATTCTTAACTGATCTGCCTCAGCCGTCTGAATGGCCCCTCTACGCCGCAAGCAATTTAGCTGCCTCTCCAGCCGAAAGATGTAGGCAGAAAGCTTCACCCCCTCCTCCTGACACGTTCTGAAACCCCGTCATGAGCTCCGTTGGGCTTCCTGTCACACCAAACACCCTCTCTAGTGCTCGTGGGTAGGCCGCAGAAGTGGCAAAGGAGTTTTGTGCTTTTACGGCTCTCACTACGTCAGCAGCCCGCCCTCTCATACTCCTCTTCCCCTTTAGTGGGGGCCTCGTTCCTGAGAACAGGCTGAGCCTATGATAGCTGGGACTTTGAACCTGGGCATTTTTCCATTTTTTCGCCAGGGAGGTAAGGGCTGCTACCAACTCAGAGTTCTCACTCCTTGCTGGGGGACTCACTTAGACATTTCAAATCACACCACTCCTTCCCCCTCGCCCCGCAGAAACGAGAGCACCCAGTCTTTGAGGTTTCCGCCCCTGGCTACAGGAGACTCGACTTGAGACTCAGCCCACTCCCCTACACTCTCCTTCTCCCGGAAAGTATGGACAGCCCCCGGACCCCCTTCTGCTGGGACCCCACTGGCACCAGGCAGTTCCACTGCCGTTACGTCAGCGCT
This sequence comes from Mobula birostris, assembly GCF_030028105.1. Lineage (NCBI taxonomy): Eukaryota > Metazoa > Chordata > Chondrichthyes > Myliobatiformes > Myliobatidae > Mobula > Mobula birostris. Next base: position 216,549,704 of record NC_092372.1, on the reverse strand, counting down.
CGTCTGCTCTAAAACAAAATCTTTGCCCGCCATTTTATTAAACCTCCGCCCCACAATTGTAACTGTTTCTATGGCTTTAACGGCACTTAAAATTCAAACTAACAATTCATCAGGGATATGAATGTCTACCCCATTCAACACGCATGCGTTCGTTACCAGTAACCCCCTGGATTTGCACCACCACTCAACCCCAGCAGCAACCATAACCACGTACCGTAATCACTTTACCGGACAATAGTTTAGCACAGACTTAAGCAGACAACCCACTGGATCAATGCTCAGGGCAATCACACAGCATGCAACGAAATCAATCCGGGATGATACCCCCCACAATTGAAATGCTCTGGCTCCGTGGGCTGTGTAAGCTAGCAAAGACAATCTCCAGCCCCGCCAAATGTGTGAGATTGAGGTGCGAGCCCCCCCAGATCCCCGTTTGTGTGGGTGCTGCATGATTTATTACTGTTACAAATCAGTACCACGAAGTTACAGGGAGTACACCGTACAATTAAATGATTTAGCGATATAATTCTTAATTAGATTATGAGAACACTCAGTCCTCTTTTATTGTCATTTAGAAATGCATACATGCATTAAGAAATGATACAAGGTCTCTCCGGAGTAATATCACAGAAAACAGGACAAACCAAAGACTAACACTGACAGAACCACATAATTATAACATATAGTTACAGCAGTGCAAAGCAATACCATAATTTGATAAAGAACAGACCATGGGCACACTGAAAAAAAGTCTCAAAGTCGCCGAGTTGATTGACTCCCGAGTCCCCGATAGCAGGCGGCAAAAGGGAGAAACTCCCTGCCATAAACCTCCAGGCACTGTCAACTTGCTGATACCTTGGAAGCGGCCGACCACAGCCGACACCGAGTCCGTCCGTCTGAAAACCTCGAGCTTCCGACCAGCCCCTCTGATACAGCCTCCCGAGCGCCATCCTCTGCCAAGCGCCTTCGACCTCTCCCCGGCCGCTGAAACAAGCAAAGCCGAGGATTTCGGGGCCTTCTGCTCCAGAGATTCCGGTTACCACACAGTAGTAGCGGCAGCAAAGCGGGAATTTCAGAAGTTTTCCCAATGTTCTGCTGTGCTCTCACATCTGTCTCCATCAAATCAGGATTGTGCACGATCCCCTACTTGACAGATAACAGATATTCATCACCGAGGTGGCTGCGCGCGCTGCCATCGCGCCGCCATCTTCTCCCCCCTCCTGGGAGGATTTGACTGAAAGGTTAGTAAAGAAAGATCGAGAAAAGAAAAGGGCCCATTTTAATGAAACAGTCACAAGTTGGAGCTCACGGTTTCCCCTTCGCCGATCCTCCTTCGATCTCCCTCGGGCTTTGTTGGATCGCGGCCCCACTCTAGGCCAAGTCCTAGACCTCTTCTCCCCAGTATCTTCTTCCTTCATCTCCCACTGAACAAAAGGCCCAGCTCACCCCGGCGTCAGGCACACAACATGAAAACACACTCCCTTCACTGGACGGCTCACACTCCAGAGCACCCGTTATCTCTAACCGTAAGTCAAACTCTGCTTCTACAGAAAGACCATCACGTTAGTTGTGAAACCTTTCCCAGCGCGTTACACAACTACTTAGCCTCCCAATCAGTGTCCCAGAGGAAGGCAATGGCAAACCACTTCTGTAGAAAAATTTACCGAGAACAATCATTGTCCTGGAAAGACCATGATCACCACCCCCCGCCACGTCATAATGAACGAACAGCAACACGTTGTCCTCACATGTGGGAATATTTGGGAATTATGAGGGATATACTATAGGTAGAGTAGCAAGCAGGCTTTTTCCACTGAGGTTGTGTGAAACTAGAACCAGAGGTCATGGGTTAAGGATGAGAGGTGGAATGTTTAAAGGGAATCTGAGCAGGAATTTCTTCTCTCAGAGGATGCTAAGAGTGTGGAATGAGCTGCCAGTAGAAATGGTTGATATTGGTTTGACTTCAACATTTAAAGGAAGATTGGATAAACACTTGAATGGGAGGGGTATGGTCCTGGAGCAAATACAATTTAAAAATATTCAAAGATTCAAGATTCAAAGTACATTTATTATCAAAGTATGTATACAGTATACAGCCCTGAGATTCGTCTTCCCACAGACAGTGACAAAACAAAGAAAGAGAAAACATACATCAAACACCCAACGCACAAAAAAAAATCACACAAGCGGCAAAAAATCAGTGTAAAACACAAAATACAAAACACCAAACCACAAATCATCCAACCAGTGCAGGCATGTTCAGATCAATTCAGTTCAATCTAGCTCTGTGTCAGTCGTTAACTTAAAGCCAGTCTGTCCCGATCAAAATCGCACAAAAATAGCAACAAAAAAGGGGTGACCAGAAACCAGAAACACATCATAACGTGAACCACGGAATCCAATCCACAAACAGTGTCGACTATACCTTGCTCAAGACCCAGGACTCCAGCACAATCCCCCAACAGCGTCGAGTGAGAGGGAGAATTGGAGAGACAGAGAGACCGTTTGAACACAGGGACCATCCTCTGGGAGCAGTGGATGAGAGGCTGAACGCCCGTATGCCACCCGCTCTCGCCTCAATGATTTCAGTCTTCCCCGATGAGATCGGTGAGAAATGGAGTCGATCGTGGGCTCACGTCCCGTCTCCAGGTGTCCAAGCCGCACACTCCGCTTGAAACCCACTCGGGAAAGCGAAGGGCCAAATCGTTCAATTGGCCTGAAAACGCACCTCCAAATTGCGGATCACAGGCTCCAACAGCAGCAGAACCACATTTGAAAGAAAAAGAAGTGAAAGAAGTAGTTTTGTGAACCGTCTGAAGGATGTCACCCTTCATCGTGTTGTTCACTGGCGCCATCTTCCCCAGCCCATGTTAAGGTGGACCAGATTTTCTTCATTGAAGGGCATTCCTGAACAAGGTGGGCTCTTACAAACTCCCCCAGTTTTCTGGTTATTGTTACTGAAACCAGTTTTCCCGGGTGGCAGATTTTCAAATTTTCCATTTTCCTGGGTAAGATTCCCCTCAAGATCAATGGTCCACAAATTGGACACTGATTGCATGGCTTCAGCTCAGCAAGGTGGACATCTACACTAGAGGCTGTCTCTCATGGAGCCGGCATCCTCCCCCACCATCCGCCTCAGTGCTGTCGTCAGGCAGTAGGTACAGGAGCCCAAAGACTCACACCTCAAGGTTGGACAGTTAGTGTAACGCTAGTACAGCGCCAGTGACCCGGGTTCAATTCCCGTCGCTGTGGGTAACGAGTTTGTACCGCCTCCCTGTTGCCTCATGGCTTCCAGATGCTCCAGTTCCCTCCCACGTTCCAAAGATGGACGGGTTACAGTAACAGGGAAATTGGTCTCTGGGGAGTGAGGGCTTGTTGGACTGGAAGTGCCTCTTACCATGTTCTACCTCTAAATAAATAAAATAAAAAAGCAACATCTTCTCCCCCACTATCATCAGGTTCTTAAACCCACCTGATAAACCTTCACGCCACCTACGTATATTTTCTCTCTCTCAGTCATGCACTGCTGTCGTTACGTTTATTTTGTTATTTAGCACGTGTAAGTGCACAATTTGTGTTAATTTAAGTTGACGTTAACTTAGGTCTGTCCTCAACTTGTATTGAACTGTGTTGCTGCTGAAAAAGGCTAATTTTCATGGCATTTATACCCGGAGACAACAGAAAATGGGGTTGAGAGGGATAATACATCAGCCATGATGGAATGGTGGAGTAACTCGATGGGCTGAATGCCCTGATTCTGCTCCCTATAGTCTTATGGCCCTGTGGTTAAAACCTGAGCCTGAAGTTCATTCCATATACTGGAAATACCCAGCAGGTCAGGCAGCACAGTTGGAACCACTGGGCTGAAACGTTGCCCCCTTTTCCTCTCTGCAGTTTTTGCCTGACCTGCTGAATGTTCTGAACAGTCTCTGTTCTTAATTCTGAAGTCTGGCATCTGCAAGATTTAGCTTTTTGGGAGCTCTTTGTGGTTTGACACCATGGAATCACTGAGTTATAGAACATTACAGCACGGAAACAGGCTTTTCAGCCCATCTAGTCCATGCTGAACAATTAATCTGCCAAGTCTCATCAACCTGCACCCGGACAATAGACCTCCATTCCCGTCCCATCCATGCACCTATCCAAGTTTTTCTTAAATGTTGAAATTGTCTATATCCCTCATAATTTTGTATACCTCTATTGATTCCCCCCTCATTCTCCTATGCTTGAGGGAATAAAGTCCAAACCTACTCAACCTTTCCCTATAACTCAGATCCTCAAGTCCTTCTAGTAACATCCTTGTAAATTTTGTCTACACGCACGGTTTCAATCTTATTTACATCTTTCCCGTAGGGAGGTGAGCAAAACTGCACACAATACTCCAAATGAGGCCTCACCAATGTCTCATACAACTTCATCATAGCATCCCATTTCCTGCACTCAATACATTGATTGATGAAGGCCAATGTGCCAAAAGCTTTATTTACGATCCTATCTACCTGTAACGCTACTTTCAAGGAATTATGGATCTGTATTCTCAGATCCCTCTGATCCACTGCAGTTATCAGAGCCCTACTGATCACTGTGTAGGATCTCCTCTGGTTTGTCCTCCCAAAGTGCAACACCTCACACTCGTCTGCATTAAAATCTATCTGCCATTTTTCAGCCCATTTCACCAACTGGTCCAGATCCCGCTGCAAGCTTCGATAGCCTTCCTCACTGTCCGCTGCATCCACAATCTTGGTGTCATCCGCAGATCTGCAGGCCCAGTTTGTCACATTAGCATCCAGATCGTTGATCCGAATGAAAAACAGTAATGGACCCAGCACCGATCCCTGTGGCACACCACTAGTCACAGGCCTTGAGAAGGAGTGGCAACCATCTACACTCTCTGGATTCTTCCGTGAAGTTCATGTCCAATCCAATTTACTGCCTCATCTTGAATGCCAAGCCACTGAACCTTCTTGACTAACCTCCCATTCAGGATATTGTCAAAGGCCTTGCTAAAGTTCATGTAGACAACATCCACTGCCTTGCCTTCATCAACTTTCCTGGTAACTTCCTCGAAAAACTGTATAAAGCTGGTTAGACACAACTTACCATGCACAAAGCATTTTCCACTATTTCTAATCAATCTCTCTCTATCCACATATCCCGTCCTTTAGAATACCTTCCAATAACTTTCCCACTACTGATGTCAGGCTCACTGGTCTATAATTTCCTGGGCTTATTCTTAGAACCTTTCTTAAGCAACAGAACAACATTAGCTATCCTCCAATCCTCCGGCGCCTCATCTGTGGCTAAGGATTTTTTAAATATCTCTGCTGGGGCTCCTGCAATTTCTGCGCTAGCCTCCCACAGGGTCCAGGTGAACACATGTTAGTTCCTGGGGATTTATCCACCCTAATTTGCCTCAAGACAGCAAACATCTCCTCCTCTGTAATCTGTATAGGGTCCATGACCTCACTGGTGCACTGACTAACATCTACAGACGCTGCTCTGTGTCCGTCTCCTGAGTAAATACAGACGCAAAAAAATCTATTTCACACCTTCCCCATCTCTTCCACTCTCAGCATAGATGCTCATTCTAATCTTCCAGAGAACCAATTTTTGTCCCTTTCTATCCTTTTGATCTTACTATGTCTGTGGAAACCTTTCGGATTCTAATTCACTTTATCTGCTCATATCTTCTTTTAGCCTTCCTGATTTCCTTCTTGAGTGTTCTCTTGCATTTCTTATACTCCTTAAGTACCTCATTTATTCTTTCCTGACTATACCTGCTATGCTTCCTTTTCAATATCTCTTGAAAGCCAAGGTTCCCTAACCTGTTATCATTGCTTTTTAGTCTGACAGGAACATACAAGATCGGTACTTACAAAATTTTACTTTTGCAGGCCACCCACCTAACAAGTACACTTTTTCCGGAAAACAACCCGTCCCAATCCACATTGGCCAGATCCTTTCTGATACCATCAGAATTGGCCTTTCTCCAATTCAGAATCTCAGCCCAAGGACCAGACCTCTCCTTCTCCATAATTACCTTGAAACTAATGGTGTTATGATCACTCGATGCAAAGTAACACACCCAAAATGTTGGAGGAACTCAGCAGGCCATGAAGCATCCATGGAAAATAGAACAGTCGACGTTTTAGGCAATTCTATTTTTTTCCATAGATGCTGCCTGGCCTGCTGAGTTCCTGCAGCATTTTGTGTCTGTTGCTCCGATTTGCAGCATCCGCAGGTTTTCTCTTGTTTGCAACTAGATGCAAAGTGTTCCCCTACACAAACTTCTGCCACCTGTTCTGTTTCATTCCTTAATAGGAGATCCAGTGTCTCGTGCTCTCTAGTTGGGACCCCCATATATTGATTAAGGAAACATTCCTGAATACACTTGACACACTCTTTACCATCCAGCTGTTTTACAGTTTGGGAGTCCCAGTCAATATGCGGAAAGTTAAAATCACTTGCTATCAGAACCTTATGTTTCTTACAACAGTCTGCGATCTCTCTACAAATTTGCTCCTCTAAGTCTGTAAACCATTGGGTGGTTTATCATATAATCCCATTAACGTGGTCATATCCTTCTTATTTCTCAGTTCTACCCATAAAGATTCACTGGATGAGTTTTCCTGTCTGTCCTGACTGAGCACTCCTGTAACATTTTCCTTGACTAGTAACGCCACCCCTTCCCCTTTATTCCCTCCCGCTCTGTCACGTCCAAAACAACGGGAGCCCGGAACATTAAGCTGCCAGTCCTGCCCCTCCTGCAACCAGGTCTCACTATCATAATTCCAGGTGTTGATCCATACCCTGAGCTCATCCGTTTTCCTACGATACTCCCTGCATTGAAATATACGCAGCTCAGAACATTAGTCCCCCCATGCTCGATCTTTTGATTCCTGACTTTGTGCGTTGGCTTAACAACATCTTTCTCCACAACCACTCCACCGTGCTTTCCTGCACTATGGTTTCCATCTCCCTGCAAGAATATTAGTCCCCCTCCAGTCCTCCAGTTCAGGTGCAAACCATCCTTTCTGTATTGGTCCCATCTTCACTGGAAGAGAGCCCAATGATCCAATAATCTGAAGCCCTCTCTTCTGCGCCTAACCTTACCCATGTGTTCACCTGTATGATCATCCTAGTTTTTGGCCTGCCTAGCATGTGGGACAGGTAGTATTTTGAGATCAGAACCCCGGAGGTCCTGTCCTTTAACTTAAACTCACTTTGCAGGACCTTGTTGCCCCTCCACCCTCTTCTCTTTGATGCTAGAGGTGAGAAGGTGCTCAGGAAGCTTAATGGTATGAGGTCGGATAAATCTCCTGGACCTGATGGAATGCACCCTTGAGTTCTGAGGGAGTAGCTGGAGAGATTGCGGAGGCATTAACAATGATCTTTCAAGAATCAACAGATTCTGGCATTGTACCAGACAACTGGAAAATTGCAAATGTTACTCTGCTCTTTAAGGAGGGTGGGAGGCAGCAGAAAGGAAACTATAGGTATGTTAGCCTGACATCAGTGGTTGGGAAGTTGTTGGAATCGATTGTTAGGGATGAGATTACAGAGTACCTGGAGGCACATGACAAGTAAGCCAAAGCCAGCATGGTTTCCTAAAAGGAAAATCCTGCCTGACTAACCAACTGCAATTTTTTGAGGAAATTACAAGCAGGGTAGACAAAGGAGATGCAGTAGATGTGGTGTACCTGGATTTTCAGAAGGCCTTTGACAAGGTACTGCACACGAGGCTGCTTAGCAAGATAAGAACCCATGGAATTACAGGGGAGTTACTAGCATGGGTGGAGCATTAGCTGATTGGCAAAAAATGGAGAGTGGGAATACAGGGATCCTATTCTGGCTGGCTGCTGGTTACCATTGGAGTTCCACAGGGGTCGATGTTGGGATCGCTGCTTTTTACAACGTATGTCAATGATTTGGACTATGGGATTAATAGATTTGTGGCTAAATTTGCCAATGATACAAAGATAGGTGGAGGAGCGTTGAGGAAACAGAGAGCCTGCAGAGAGACTTAGATAGTTTAGGGGAATGGGCAAAGAAGTGGCAAATGAAATACAATGTTGGAAAGTGTATGGTCATGCACTCTGGTGGAAGAAATAAATGGGCAGACTATTATTTAGATGGGGAGGGAATTCAAAATGCAGAGATGCAAAGGGATTTGGAAGTCCTTGTGTAGGATACCCTAAAGGTTAACCTCCAGGCTGAGTCGGTGGCTGTATAAGGCACTCGTGAGACCACACTTAGAGTATTGTGTGCAGATTTGGGCTCCTTATTTTGGAAAGGATATACTGCCATTGGAGAGGGTTCAGAGAAGATTCACAAGAATGATTCCAAGAATGAAAGGATTACTGTATGAAGAACGTCTGGCAGCCCTCGGGCTGTATTCCCTGGAGTTCAGGAGAATGATGGGGGATCTCACAGAAACATTTCAAATGTTAAAAGCCCTGAACAGATTAGATATGGTAAAATTATTTCCCATGGTAGGAGAGTCTAGGACAAGAGGGCATGACTTCGGGATTGAAGGACGTCCTTTTAGAACAGAGATGTGGAGAAATTATTTTAATCAGAGAATGGTAAATCTGTGGAATTTGTTGCCACAAGTGTCTGTGGAAGCCAAGTCATTGGGTGTGTTTAAAGCAGAGATAGATAGGTTCTTGATTAGCCAGGGTATCAAAGGATATGGGGTGAAGGCAAGGGAGTGGGGATGACTGGAAGAATTGGATCAGCCCATGATTGAATGGTGGAGCAGACTTGATGGGCCAAATGGCCTACTTCTGCTGCTGTATCTTATGGTCTTACGATCTATGGTCTAAATGGCATGTCCTAGGTGAAGGGGGTCCATCCTGATGGATGCTGCCTTTTTGAAACATTGCCTTTTGAAAGTGTCCTCGATGTTGGGGAGGCTAGTGCTCACGATGGAAATGACTGAGTTTATAAATTCCTGCAGTTTTTTTCTGATCCTGTGCAATAGTTCCTCCAGACCAGACAGTGATGCAACCGGATAGAATGTTCTCCCTGATACATCTGTAGAAATTTCCAAGAGTCTTTGGTGATATACCAGATCTCCTCAAACTCCTGATGAAATATAGCTGCTGTCAATGTTGACACCCAGGAACTTGAAACAGCTGCCCGTTTCCTCTGCTGATCCCTCAATAGGGACTAGTGTGTGTTCCTTCGACTTCCTCTTTCTGAAGTCTCCAATGTAATAGAGTGTGGTAGAACAAAGGGATCTGAGACTACAGGTCCATAATTCATTGTAAGTGGTGTCAACAGGCAGATAGGGTTGCAAAGAAAGTTTTTGACACATTGGCCTTCATAAATCAAAGTACTGAGTTCAGGAGAAGGGATGTTATGTTGAAGTTGTGCAAGACATTGGTGAGGCCTAATTTGGAGTATTGCATGCAGTTTGGTCACCTACCTACAGGAAAGATGCAAATAAGGTTGAAAGAGTGCAGAGAAAATTTGCAAAGATGATGCCACGTCTGGAGAATCTGAGTTATATGGAAAGATTAAATAGGTTAGGACTTAATTCCTTGGAATGTAGAAAATTGAGAGGCGATTTGATAGATATATACAAAATGATGAGGGGTATAGATAGAGTAAATACAAACAGGCTGGGTGGGACTACAACTAGAGGTCATGGGTTAAGGGTGAAAGATGAAAAGTTTAAGGGGAAGATGAGGGGAAACTTCTTCACTCAGAGGGTCACGAGAGTGTGGAACAAGCTGCCAGCACAAGTCGTGCATGTGAGCTCGATTTCAACGTTTAAGTCTGGATAGGTACATGGACGGTATGAGTATGGGAGGCAGGTTGATGGGAGTAGGCAGCACTGACTAGATGGGCCAAAGGGCCTGTTTCTGTGCTGTACTTTTCTATGACCTTATGACTTTAATCAATTCTTGGTCTTAAGGATAACTGAGAGAGATGCATTCCTCTCTGTAACCCTGACATGACTCAAACCCAGGTTTCAACAGTGATATATCTGTCAGCGTCTCATCCAACAGTCACCTTCACTCTCCACCTCTTCCCGTCCACTTCCTCCAATAAATATTTACTTCTAAAGCTATCAGTGGCTTTAGCAGTTGCTGCATTTATATCTTTTCGATGATGTTCAGGCTGGTACGGAAAGCAAAGATTGATGTTCTTCTGGCTGTTTGTAGCAAGGGCCTGTCTAGTGAAGACTGCGGGAAGGGTTGTCACACTGGGCCTCATCCCCTTCATCCAGCACTCTGTCCTCAGAAACATCTCATCCGTCACTCAGTAAGCCAGAGCCTTTGCAAGTGATAATAGCGTCAATAGCAGGAGATGAAAGTGGAGCCGCAGCTCATAAAATATTCATTTTGCTTTTCTCAACAACACTCACAAAATGCTGAGTGCCTGTTGGAGGGACTCAGCAGGTCAGGCAGCATCTATGGAAAGGAAGAAACAGGTAACTTCACGGGCCGAGACCCTTCAAGAGGACTGAAAAGGATGCGGGAAGAAGCCAGAATAAAAAAAAAAGTTGGGGAGGGGAAGGAGTACAAGTTGGCAGGAGGTCGATGAGTCCAGGTGAGGGAGAAGGTGGGTCAGTGAAGGAAGGGGAGATGAAGTAAGAAGCTGGGAGGTCATTGGTGGAAAACTAAAGGGCTGAAGAAGAAGGAATCTGATAGGAGATGAGAGCGGATCATGGGAGAAGGCTGAAGAAGAACAAATCTGATTGGAGAGGAGAGTGGACCTTGGGAGAAAGGGAAGGAGGAGGGGCACGGGGGAGGCAAAGGGAATGGAAGAGGTAAGAAGGGAGCCAGGATGGGAACAGGAAAAGAGAGAGTTGGGGGAGAAATTACTGGAAGTTAGAGAAACCAATGTTCATGCTGTCAGGTTGGAGGCTACCCAAATAGAATATGAGGTGTTGCTCCTCCAACCTGAGAGTGGCCTCATCACAGCAGCCAAGGGCGGACTTGTCGGAATGGGAATGGGAAGTCGAATTGAAATGGGTAGCCAGTGGGAAATCCTGCCTGTTCTGGCAGAGAGAGCGAAGGTACTCGATGAAGCGGTCCCCAGTCTCCGTCGGGTCTCACCAAAGTAGAACAGGCAGCTGGAGTAGTAGACACAGTGGAGGACCCAGACAGGCTCACAGATGAAGTGATGCCTTGGTATCTCACTCACCTCCAGCATCTACAGGATCGCTTGTGTTTGTAGTTCGCTTTGTTCTCTGCATGTAAGAGCAGATTTTTTAATGTTTACCCAGAATAATAATGGAGTCCATTTATCAGCACGTTCCTGAAAGACGGTGGAATTGCAAATAGTTTCTTTTTGGTATTTTTTTCATATCACTTTGCTATACTTGCTCAGGCATGGAAGGTCAAGGATCAATAAATGACTGCGTGGGCTCACATCAGTCAGTGAACTCGAGGCTTTGAGAGGTCGGATGAGTGCACATTCATTCCAAGAGGTACAGAGAAGATATCTGTCGAAATGTTTAATGCAGAGCGATGTTATGGTCTGCAGCTCACTGCCTCAAGACTGGAACCATAAGGACACGTGCTCAGACAGAACGGTAGCGATGGCCATTGATAATGTTAGATGCCGCAGGGCTGTTTCACATGTTTGGTGGTGAGACAGGCAGCGTGGGAGCTGTGTCGCCTTGGTTTTAACGAGGACTAGAGAGCATGTCTTACAAAGAAAGGTTGACTGAGCTACAGCCTTTCTCTTTGGACTGAAGGAGCATGTGAGTTGACTTGATTGAAGTATACAAGATGATAAGAGGCATAGATAGAGTAGACAGCCAGAGACTTTTCCCCAGGGTGGAGATGGTTAATACCAGGGGCATAATTTAAAGGTGTTTGGAGGAAAGTGTAGGGGAGGATATCAGAGGTAAGTTTTATCACAGAGAGTGGTAGGCACTGCCAGGGTTAGTGGTACAGGCAGATACCTGAGGGATATTTCAGACAGATAGGCAGATGGATGACAGAAAACTGGAGGCCTATGTGGGAGGGAAGGGCTAGATTGATCTTGGAGTAGGTTAAAAAGTCAAGACAACGTCACTGGGTGAAGAGCCTGAACTGTGCTGTACTCTTCTATGTTCTAAACCCAGCTGCAACACATTATGCCCACCATCAATAAATGCGTTATCTAAATCAGCTGCATTGCATTGCTGCAGCATAATACTGAGACCGCCTATGTCGCATCACACTCTTGTTGATTTATTATTGTCAGACGTACCGAGGTACAGCGACAAAATGCCTGTGCATCGTCAGACACTTCATTCCATGCATAATTCAAGGAAAGTAGACTGCAGTCCGTAGAGAAGGTGCAGCGCAGGGTGACAAAGTGCGGGGCCATGGTGAGGTTGATTGGGAGAGCAGGGGCACACCCTCAGCATGTACAGTAAGAGGCTGGTTTAAGAACTGACTCTGACAGCACTGGGATATAATCTGTCCTTGAATTATTTATTTAAGTTCGTGGCGATGGTTTCGGGGAGAGAGAGGGGAGGTTAGGTTGGGGCTTAGGGCCAGGGATGTGGGGAAGTTAGAACTGAATTGAATTGACTTTATTTCTTACATCCTTCACATACACGAGGAATAAAGATCTTTATGTTACGTTTCCAGCTAAATGTGGTCAGATTATGGTTTAGGCAGAGGGATGTGGAGGAGTTAAAGGTCTAGTGTGATGGTGTTGGGTTTTGCTGATCGCAAAGTTCTAAACTCAGATGAAGACCTTGAACCCTACCTGATATAGATAGCTACAGGTCCCCTCACTAAAGGGAGGTTATACTGTAATCACCCAATCTTCAAAGACTAGTTCATTTCCCTGTTTATTCTCCAAGGTGAGTTTAGCTGCCGATACCCACATTTTGAGCAGTATCGCCCTCCTTATCAAGGAGGAGATACTGTACTTCCAGCTAACAAAGTAGTTTAAACACAGTTTATTTATTTTCAGTGAAACACGTTTAAATTCAAACAACATTTTTAAAACACAGTTGAAACTCAGAGGATTTCTACCTTATAAAGAGTACCACAACACAAACCATTTCTAAAACACAAAGGGTTTCTCAAACCCAGGTACAATCCCTATATGCTAAAAAGAGCACAGATGAACCAGTCATCCGTCGCAGAAATCAAAGGCAGAGGAATAGATTCTAGTTCACCCCGTCTTCCTGTCATTCTTTTTGATGTTCCTGGACCATTCTTAAAAAGCCTGAACTGCTGTTTATATTTATGCTGTCTTTTTGTCACGTGATAATCTTTCAGATATCTTTTAACACAAATGGTCTAAAAGCTTCTGAAGACAGAGATCCCAGCTACCCACAATCAATGCTCTGAAGCTGTCTCTATGAGGACACAAATCTTCCAACTAGTTATATGATAAGTGATATTATCTATTGGTCTGCAGCTTCCTTGAACTAAGCAAGTTAGCCAGCATTGTTTGTTTGAAACAAGAACACAGGGAGTTAGGAAGGAAACTGAGAAGAAGAACATCAAAGCTAGTAATCTCGGGATTACTGCCTGTGCCACACGACAATGAGGATAGGAATAGAATGAGGTGGCAGATAAATGCACGGCTGAAGAATTGGAGCAGGGAGCAGAGATTCAGATTTCTGGATTATTGGGACCTCTTCTGGGGCAGATGTGACCTGTACAAAAGGGACAGGTCGTATTTGAATCCGAGGGGGACCAATATTCTTGCAGGCAGTTTACTAGACCTGTTGGGGGTGGTTTGAACTAATATGTCAGGGGGAAGTGAACCAGTATGATAGAGTTGAGGATGAGCCAGCAGGTTTACAAGTAGATGATGGGTGTAATATGAACGTAAGGAAGGACAAGCCAGTGATTGGGTACAATTGTGGACAGAAGAAAGAGTTAAATTGTACCACAGAGGCAAAAATTCAAAAGGACAAAGAAAACAGGATTGAAGGTGCTGTATTTAAACACATGTAACATTCGGAATAAGTTGGACAACCTCATGGTGCAATTCGAGATTGGTTGGTATAACATTGTGGCTGAAAGAAGATCATAGTTGAGAGCTTAACATCTGTATCGAAAGGACAGTCAAGAAGGCTCAGGTGGTGGTGTGGCTCTGTTGGTAAGAGATGGAATTACATCTTTAGAAAGAGGTGACATAGGGTTAGAGAATATTGAATCTTTGTGGGTGGAGTTAGAAATTGCAAGGGTAAAAAAACCATTATGGGAATCTTATATAGTCCTCCAAATAGAAGCCAAGATGTAGGGTTGAGATTGCAAAGGGAGCTGGAAAAGGCATGTGATAAGGGTAATGACACAATTGTAATTGGGACTTCAATATGCAAGGGGATTGAGAAAATCAGGTTGGTGTTGGATCGCAAGAGAGGGAATTTGTTGAATGCCTACAAGATGGCTTTTTGGAGCAGCTTGTGCTTGAGCCTACTCAGGGAAAGGCTATCTTAGATTGAGTGTTGTGTAATAACCCAGATCTTATTAGGGAGCTGAATGCATAGGAAACCTTAGGAGGCAGTGATCATAATATGATTGAATTCATACTGCAATTTGAGAGGGAGAAGCAGAAGTCACATGTATCAGTATCGCAGTGGAATAAAGGGAATTACAGAGGCATGAGAGAGGAGCTTGCCCAGATGGATTGGAAGAGCATACTGGCAGTGATGGTGGATCAGAGATGGATGGAATTTCCGGGAATAGTTCACAAGGCACAGGATAAATATGTTCCACAGAGGAAGAAGTTCTCAAATGGCAGGGGGAGGCAGCCGTGGCTGTCAAGGGAAGTTAAGAACTGCATAAAAGCCAAGGAAGGGACACATAAGGTAGCGAAAGTGAGTGGGAAGTGAGATGGTTGGGAATCTTTTAAATCCCAACAAAAGGCATCTAAAAAGCTATAAGAAGAGAAAAGATAAAGTATGAGGGCAAACCAGCCAATATTATGAAGCAGGAAACTACAACTTTCTCAGGTTATAGTATATAAAGAGTAAAAGGGAGGTGAGAGTTGATATTGGACCACTGGAAAATGGTACTAGTGAGGTAGTAATGGGGGACAAAGAAATGGCAGATGAACTTAATGGGTACTTTGCATCTGTCTACACTGTGGAAGACACTAGCAGTATGCCAGTGGTCCGTGAGAGTCAGAGAGCAGGAGTGAATGCCATTGCTATTACAAAGGAAAAAGTGCTAGGCAAACTCAAAAGTCTTAAGGTGGATAAATCACCTGGGCCAGATGGACTACATCCCAGAGTCTTGAGAGAGGTTGCTGAAGAGATAGCAGATGCATTGGTCATGATCTTTCAAGAATCACTTGATTATGGCATGGTTCTGGAGGACTGGAAAATTACAAGTGTCACTCCACTATTTAAGAAAGGAGGAAGGCAAAAGAAAGTAAATTATAGGCCAGTTAGCCTAACCTCAGTGGTTGAGAAAGTGTTAGAGTCTATTATTAAGGATGAGATCTTGAGATACTTGGAGACTAATGATAAAATAAGTCAAAGTCAGCATGGTTTCTGTCAACGGAAGTCTTGCCTGACAAATCCGTTAGAGTGAGCCTGCTTAACAAGATAAAATCCCATGGCTTTACAGGAAAGATACTGGCATGGTTAGTGGAATGGCTGACAGGCAGGAGGCAGCAAGTGGGAATAAAAGGGGCCTTTTCTGGTTGGTTGCCGGTGACTAGTGGTGTTCCTCGGGGGTCAGTACTTTTCACATTGTTTGTCAATGATTTAGATAGTGGAATTGATGGCCTTGTGGAAAATTTGCAGATGATACGAAGATAGGTGAAGGGGTAGGTAGTGCTGAGGAAGCAATGTGATTGCAGCAGGACTTAGACAAATTGGAAGAATGGGCAAAAAAGTGGCAGATAGAATACAGTGTTGGGAAATGTATGATAATGCATTTTGGTAAAAGAAACAATAGTGCAGACTATTATCTAAATGGGGAGAAGATTCAAACACCAGAGGTACAGAGGGATTTAGGAGTCCTCGTGCAAGACTCCCAGAAGGTTAATTTACAGGTTGAGTCTGTGGAAAAGAAGGCAAATGCAATGTTGGCATTTATTTCAAGGGGAATAGAACACAAAAGCAAGGAGTTAATGCTGAGCCTTTATGAGACAGTAATCAGGCCACATGTCAACAGTTTTGGGCCCCATACCTCAGAAACAATGTGTTGTCATTGGAGAGAGTCCAGAGGAGGTTCACAAGGATGATTTCGAGAATGAAGGGGTTAACATATGAGGAGCGTTTGGCAGCTTTTGGCCTGTACTCACTGGAATTCAGAAGAAAGTGGGGGCATCTAGTTTGAATGTTGAAGGGACTAGATAGGGCAGATGTGGAGAGGATGTTCTCTCTGGTGGGGTATCCAGAACTAGAGGGCACAGCCTCAAAATTTAGGGATGACCTTTTACAGCAGAGGTAATGAGGATTTTTTTTAGCCAGAGAGTAGTGAATCCGTGGAATGCTCTGCCACAGACTGCAGTGGAAGCCAAGTCCATGATTATATCTAAAGCGGAAGTTGATAGTTTCCTGATTGGCCAGGGCATGAAAGGATATGGTGAGAAGGCAGGTGTATGGGGTTGACTGGGATCCGGGATCAGCCATGATGGAATAGTAGAGTAGACTGGATGGGCTGAATGGCCTAATTCTGCTCCTATGTCTTATGGTCTAAGCCCAATTGCCTTATACTGCACCTTTTCAGCAGTTAGTCTAGGTGTTTTGGGCCCAGCAAGTGTGATTTGTAGACAGTACTTGTATTTGCAAAGCCATCTTTTTAACTTCAGACTGATTATTGCTTGCCATTTATATTAAGAACTGAAGACAGGCTCCATTTATAACCAGTAGCTAAATACAGAATATTAGTTGGAAGTTTAACTTATTCAAAAACAACAGTTTAACCTTTTGAAGTGGTTGGAAAGCTAAGCTTGGCTATAAAAAAAGGCCTGCCTTGTGCAGGACAGTGAATATCCATCACACTAGGTCTTTGTTCCACATCGGTGAGTCCCCGCAATGGGATGCCTGTGTGAGCAGGAGGCATGAGGGCCACCCTTTCCCCTCGCAAGTCAGCAAATCCAGAGTTTGAAGCCTGGAGTTTGGGAACCAGGATAGGCCTGGGGTCGATACCAAAGACTGAAGTCTGAAGGTCGATGGGAAATTCTGCAGTCAAAGCCTGATGTCCGAAGCCCTGGGTGTCACGACCTTGGGTCATTGGTAGAGTATTCTGAGGGCTCTGAGTTTTTTGCTGTGGTTCTTTTTTCATTCTCTGTGTTTTATTAATTATAACTATAATGTATCATTGTGTTTTTGATTTGATGTGTTATTGTTTGGCCTTCTCTAGTTTACATTTAAGTTGCAATTGTCCTTGATTACTTTCAATTAATTCTCCGAGACTTCGCAGGTGTCCAATTAAGTATCAGTGGAATGTTGTCTCTTATCACAGTGGTTACTTGTAAACTTGTGAAGAGTCTGGGGTTTTAATTAGCTGGGCACGGAGTCCTTTGTGCCCTGAAGTATATTTAAAGGGGCAGTGCTAATCCCTTGGGGTCTCAGTGGTTCTGATCCTTGCCTAGTGAAGTTCTCAGTGGTGAGTCTGTGGAATTCATTGCCAGAGATGGCTAAGTCATATTTAAAGCTGAGGTTGATAGGTTCTTGCTTAGGAAGAGTGTCAAAGGGTACAGGGAGAGGGCAGGAGAATGGAGTTGAGAGGGATGATATGTCAGTCATGATGAAATAGATGAGCAGACTCGATGGGCTGAATGGCCTAATTCTGCTCCTGTGCTTTTAATGGTCTTGTATGCCAATGAATTATCAAATGTAGCCATTGTACAATTATAAACACATTGACATCATCAAATTGCACCACATAATGCAGCTGCATTTTACTACCAAGCCTGGCTGCTCTATCACGTTGCATGCAGCTGCATTGTATCAGTTAATACTGCTCCTAGCATAACCAAACCAAACCACATTGCATTATGCAACACAGTTGCCTTGCATTAACTACTGCAGCTGCATTGCATGTCACAACCAGTTGTTGCATAACACTAAGTGCAGCTGCACTCCAATATTTAACCAGATGCATTTCAAGATTAAAGACTTTTTGATATGATTTTCTGTAGACAAGTGTAAGGTGAATGAAATAATTGTTACTCCAGATCTGATGCTGCATAAAAAACACAAAAGATAAAAAAACACACAATAAATGTAAATATGTAAGACAGCTTATAGATTGATTATATGTCCACAACGTGAGGCTGGGCTGTACATTGGGTGACTGATGAGAAATAATAAGGTAGTGGTGGAGTTAGTGGATGGAGGTGTTGATCAGCCATACTGCTTGGGGAAAGTAACTGTTTTTGAGTCTGGTGGTCCTGTGTGGATGCAACACAGCCTCCTCCCTGATGGGAGTGGGACAGACAGTCCATGAGCAGGGTGGGTGGGATCCTTCGTGATGTTACTGGCCTTTCCCAGCACCTTTCTGCATATACTGTGTGTCCTTGTAGTGGGTAGGCTGGTCGCAGTGATGCATTGGGCAGTTAACCAATTTCCCCCGGGATCAATAAAGTTTTACTACTATTTGACAGCCTATTGTAGAGCTGCCTTGTCCTCCACAGTGCAGTTTCCGTACCGTGCAGTAATGCAGCTCGTTAGGACGCTCTCTACTCCGTTTCTGTAGGATGACGTGAGCATGGATGTGTGAAGTCTAGCTCTCTTCAGCCTCCTCAGAAAGTAGAGGCATTTTAGAGCTTTCTTGACCACATAGGATTTGCTCTGGAGCCATGAGAGGTTGTGGGTGAAGTGCAGTCCCAGGAGTTTGAAACTACCCGCAGTTTCACTGCTGTGCCGCCAGTGTAAAGGGGATGTGATGTGGTGTGAGTTCTCCTGAAGCCAATGACCATTTCCTTTGTCTTGTTGGCATGGAGGAAGAGGTTATTTCCTGGGACCAGACCTGAACTCTTCCACCTCTGTAGGCCGTATCATCGCTGTTGGTGATGAGCCCCACTGCTGTTGTGTCACCAGTGAACGTGACGATGTGATTGCTGGGGTGTTTGTTTGTGCAGTCATGTGTGAGTGCAGTGTACAGCAGTGGGCTCTGCAGAGCGTACGGCCCTGGGGAGCAGCCATATTGAGGATGATGGAATGGGCAGTGTATACTGACCACCTGAGGCCTGCTCTTCAGAAAGAGACAAACCCAGACACACCCAATTATCAAACCTTGCTGCTGAACAATATTTCTAACCCATATATATTGTTTAAAATACCATTCACTCAAGAGATATTAATGCAGCCAGCTAGGCCAGCATTTATTGATCATCTCTAACTCCACCAAACGATATGGTTTTCCAGTCCATTCAGAGAGCAGTTAACACATGGTGTGCCTGCATCACATACAGCAAGGAGCAGGTATGGTCGATAGATCTCCTTGTTTAAGAGACATTGATTTTTTTTTTCACTTTTTTTGGGATGTTGGAGTTGCAGGTCTTAAGTTTCGCTGACATTAGTGAAAAGGATGCATTTTTCCAACAGTCTTATGGTTAACATTAGAAAGATAACGTTCTTAAAAATATATAGGTATGCTTAATTAGAGAGAAGACAAAATATTTTTAGCTCTCTTTCCCAGTCCTAATGAACATGAAACACTGTTTTTCTCTCCGCAAATACTGCCTGACCTGCTGAGTGTTTCCAGCAATTTTTCTTGTTTAAATTTCAGATTTCAGCAACCGCATTTTGTTATTTTCACTTTGCAGTGCGTATTCTACTCGAAGCAGTAATGGTGTGATCACTCGAGTCGAGTAGAATGTTCCCCTGACGAGTTGTCTATTGGTGGGTCCTCAGGTGGCTGTAGAGGCCGAACCAGGATCCACGTATTCTGGTGCAGTGTAGACACGAGCAAGTGGTGACGGTGGTTAGTGATCGGGTTTATTGGTTGTTCAGTCTCTCCTTTCGTAGCTGCGCCTGTTCCCTGCAACACTGCGGAGATCCCTCTCATGTAGCACAGTTCCCTCTTGAACAGATTTCATCCAGGTGAATCTATTGAGTGCAATGTCTTCCTAGTTTTACAATGTCATGTTGAATTTCCTCAGGCTGATGTTGGTGTTTGCTTTGCCCACCGGGGGCTCACTGACCTTCCTTCAATTGGGAGTAAAGGATCTGTTTGGGTAGACGTGAGTCTGGCATCCGGATGACATGACCTGTCCACCGGAATTGATGTTGCTTTATTGTGGTGGAGATGTTGTTCATGTTGGTCTCCTCCAGTACTCTGGTGTTAGTGTGTCTGTCCTCCCAGCCGGTCCCCAAAATCTTTCGTAAGGCCCTTTGGTGATATTGTTACTGAGCTTTCAGGTGTCTACTGAAGATTGTCCATGATTCAGCTCCACAGGAAGGATGACTGCTCCATTGTTTGGGCCTGTAGGTTGTGGTCTTCAAAGACTGTTTTCCTTAAAATTGCGAAGGGTCCACTACTCCGCCAACAGTTGGTCTCTGCGTTGACTGCTTTTGAGGAAAGGATTCTGCCAAGGTACAGAAAGTGGTCTGCATTTTCAACGGCAATCTTTTATGTCATCTTTTATGGAGGAGTGTATAAATGGCTGGATGGGTGGTAGCTGATACAGAAACTGTCTCTTTTTATACTCAAGAGAAGACTCAGGGCCCTGTTTGTCTTGGCAAAGGCATATAGGATACATGGGAGGTCTTTTTCAGAGCGTGCTGTGATGACGTTGTTATCTGCTATTTAATCTATAAAACCATAAGACACAGAAGCAGAATTAGGCCATCTGGCCCACTGAGTTTTCTCCACCATTCCATCACAGCTGATTTATTTTCCCTTTCAATCCTATTCTCCTGCCTTGTCCCTGTAACCCTTGATATCCTTACTATTCAAGAAACTGTCAACCTCCACTTTCAATATAACCAATGACTTGATCTCCACAGCGGCCTGTGCAATGGATTCCACAGATTCAGCACCCACTGGCTAATGAAATTCCTCCTCATCGCTGTTTTAAAGGGATGGCCTTGTATCCTGAACCTGTGCTCTTTGGTCCGGGGCTCCTCTGCTATAGGAAACATTTTCCTCACGTCCACTTTAAGTATGTTGCCTTATCTAACCCAATTGAGATACAATGTCCAGCCCAGGTCCTCTGCGATATCCAGCCCAGCTGCATTTCAGAACCTAACCCACTCAATATCATTATACTGCACTTTTCCAATGCAGCTGCAGTAATGCATTATCTAATCTAGCTCCATTTTATTCTAAAAGATTAACACCTTATGATCAAAAACATATGCATTATTCAACCAACTGCATCCTCAGCTGCTATAGCTACTCTGAGTTACTGAAACCATGTTATGCAAACAAGCATCTGGATGACATGATCTGTCGATCAGAGTTGGTGTTGCTTTATCACGGTAGAGGTGCTGTTCATCTTGGCTTCTTCCAGTACACTGATGTTAGTGCGTCTGTCCTTCCAGCTGATCCTCGAAATCTTTCGTAAGGCTCTTTGGTGGTATTGTTCTAGGGCTTTCCGGTATCTACTGCCGCTGGTCCATGATTCAGCTCCATATGGTCATGTAGGAAGGTCAACAGCTCTATAGACCAAAAGTTTTGTTTGGAGCTGGGAATCGCGGTCTTCAAAGACTTTTCCGCTGGCACTACTCGGCAGAAGACCATAAGACATGGTTATGCACAGCCCATCCACGGTTCTATTATCCAACCCCACCACAATATATTTTCAAACTCAACCGCATTGTGTTATCAAAGTTGCCGTGTAAGTTGATCGGGTGGTCAAGAAGGCCTAGGGCGTTTCTATATTTTTATTGAGAATCAGTGTGGAATAATCTCCTGGCACCTCGAGAGCACTGCCTCAGCAATCCTAGCCGAATCCGAGTCACACTCAGGTCACTAATATCACCAGCATATGTTGTGAAATTTGTTAACTTTGTGACAGCAGTACAATGCAATAGAAGATGAATAGAGAAAAACTGTAAATTACAGTAAGGATATATATACTTACACAGTATATCGAATAGTTGAATTAAATAAGCAGTGCAAAAACAGAACTAACAGTAGTGTTCATGGTTCAATGTATGATGAATGCCACCTTTTTGAGGCGTTGCTCCTTGAAGGTGTCTTGGATACTACAGAGGCTAGTGCCCATGATGGAGCTGACTAAGTTTACAACTCTCGGCAGCTCACTTTGACCACAATGACCAATTAACCTACCAACCAGTATATCATTGGTCTGTGGGAGGAACCCCACACAGCCACAGGGAGAAGGTACAAACTCTTTACCGGCAGTGGCAGGAATTGAACCTGTGTCACTGGTACTGTAGAGCATTGAGCTAACCGTGCCTTGTGTTATGGCGGGGAGCTTACCAGCATGAAAACTGAATAGGGAGCAAAGTGCAGTGCTACACACTTCGCCTGGTATGTCACACAACATAATAGGGATGGACATGTTTTTAATTCACTCATCACCTTCAAGTTAGCAAAAACCCCAGTGAAATCAGCCTGGAAAAGTGTGAAGTGATTCATTTTGGAAGGTCGAATTTAAAGGCAGAGGACAAAGGTATTGGCAGGATTCTTACAGTGATCTTGGGCTCCATGTCTATAGACCCCTTGAAGTTACTGCACAAGTTGATAAGGTTGCCAAGGAGGCCTATGGTGTTTTGCCGACATTAGTTGGGGAATTGTGTTAAAGAGCTGTGAGGGATTATTGCAGCTCTGTGAAACCCTGGTTAGACTTGGAGTATTGTGTTCATTTCTGGTCACCTCATTACAGGAAGGATGTGAAAGCTTTAGAGAGGGTGCAGAAAAGATATACCAGGATTCTGCCTGGATCGGAGGGCATGTCTTAGACCATAAGACTTGCAGAGATCTTGGGAGAAAAGGTTTGGGAGCTAGAGCTTTTCTCTTTGGAGTGGAGGAGGAAGAAAGGCGATCTGATAGAAGGGTCCAAGATGATAAGAGGCATGGATCCAGAGGATATCCAAGATAGAAATGGCCAGTACGAGGGGGCATAATTTTAAGGTGATTGGAGGAAAACAGGTTGTTTTTTTTTTTTACACAGAGATTGGTGGGTGTTTGGAATATCCCTGCCAGGGACTATGGTAGAAGCAGATACTCTAGAAACTTCTAAGAAACTCTTAGATAGGCAGGTGAGAAGAGAAGGGAGTAAGAGGGTAACTAGAATAAGGAATAGGAAAAAGAGAAGGAGGGAGGGAGTAGAAATTACTGGAAGTTAGAGAAATAGACTTGCTTTATGGATAAGGTTTGGGCAGGGCTTCTGCAATACTCTGAAATAGTGCGAAGGGTTATTTTATTTTATTGTGAATTATTTCTTTAGAGATACAGTATGGACCAGGCCTTTCCAGCCCAACAAGCTGCACCAACCCAGTAACCCACCTATTTAACCCTGACCTAATCACAGAGCAATTTACAATGACCAAATAACCTACTAACTGGTACGCGTTTGGACTGTGGGAGGAAACTGGAGCACCCAAAGGAAACACACACGGTTCACAGGGAGAAAGTACAAACTCCTTACAGATGAACTCTGTAATGGTGTAATAACGTTGCACTAATCGCTACGGTACCATGGTGCTTTGGGGAGACAATGGGACCTAGTTTAGTCCCGTCAGAACTGGGCTCCCGTCTCTGTATGTTGAACCGACGAGCCAGTGGGATACCCAGCTTAAGTGGCACAGAGGTTAATACACATGGCTGCTTCGTGCGATTCTCTCAAGTCAATGAGCAGCAATGATTATGCCGAAGTTACTACCAAGTCTCCTCACTTTCCTTCCGAGGATGGAGGAGTAATTACACACCGCTAAAGATCACACTCACCAGGAACGCAATGTGTCTGCTTCGACCAGAGGAACAAGGTGTTCCCCTCTCTGCACAAAGTGTACTGCAGGTGCCGTATCAATAATTCATCACTGATAACTACATGAGGAGAGATCACTGAAATCGCTCACAGGCTGCATGCAAGGGGATTAAAGTGGTTCGGAGCGTCCAGGCTGGATTCCGCCGTCCAGCTGCGATGGATAACGCATGGCAGTCACGTTAGTTAATGCAGAGGTGCTGGGTTAGAGACATAGAGAGGCTGCATTAGATAATGCAATGTAGCAGGGTTGGATAATGCACCAAAATGATCAGAGACAGAACCACCGGCGTACGTTGTGAAATGTGTTGTTTTCTGGCAGTGTAATACATAATAATAGACTATAATTACTATCAGAAGAATATAGATAGAAATAAATTAACTAAGTAATGCAAAAAGAGAGGGGAAAATAGTGAGGCAGAGTCCACAGGTTCAGTGTCCATTCAGAAATCTGATGGCTGAGGGGAAGAAACATTAAATGCGTGTCTTCAGGCTTTTCAGACTTTTTGCAATTAGCTCATGTACAAGATGAATGGAGATTAAACTGAGGCGAGGTGTTGTAAAATGTTCTAAAATATAAAATAAAATGTGGTGTCTTATGGTGATGGTCAAGGCTTTAAGAGTGTACGTTCCAACTAACAGCAGGGCCTGAAAGGGAACAGACACGTCACACCTCGAGAGATTAGGGAAGTGAGAGTGTGACAGGGAGACCAAGAACAAAGTGTGCAGTGGCTCAATCTTGAGACCGGTCCTGTGCCTCACTCTAGCCCAACATGCAGGACAGACTGGGGCAGACAGAGAGGGACAGATGTTCAAACTGGGTAGCCTTGGCAACAGGTGAATCTCTTGGTGAGGTCGATCAGACAGGTGACGGTGTAACTCCGAGAGCAGAAACTGACCCTTGGCAGCCAGTGACAGACAGCTGGACAAAGAGAAGCCACTGACTGATCCGGGGGGCAGGGGGCAGGGGGGCACCTCTTGTACATTTGCAATGTCACATGTCAAGGAGCTGAAGCAAACGCTGCAGACTCTCGCCGATCCCGATTGGATTCCAGAGGGTGCACTGGGTCATGGTTTTTACACAGTGATGAATGTTTGCCTGTGACCTGACAGTGACTTGGAATAAGAATACAAGAATAAAACACTGCACATGTTGGAAATTTGAAATTTAAAAAAAAAGAAGGAACTTTGAAAAGTTGATCGGGTATTTTGTTGACCTTCATTAAAGTTACAGTAATACAGCATAGAAACTGACTCTTTGGCCCAGTGGCTCCATGCTGACCGCCGAATGCTAGTCCCAGTTGCCTGCACTGAGCCCATAATCCCACAAACCCTTCCTCTCTGTGTACCTCTTCAAATGCCTCCTAGAATGTTCCTTTTGGATGAGATCCCAAATCTGACAAGCTATTTAATTAAACTGAGAAATAGGTTATATAAGCATCCATATATCATACTTTCATATGTCATATTAGTCAGGATTGAGTTCAAGAGCTGCTAGTTAATGTTGCAGTTCTATAAAACCCTGGTTAGACCACACTTGGGGTATTGTGTTCAGTTTTCATTGCCTCATTGTAGGAAGGATGTGGAAGCTTTAGAGAGGGTGCAGAGGAGATTTACCAGGATGCTGTCTGGATTAGAGTGTTTTATGAGGATAGGTTGAACATGCTAGAGGCTGTTTCTTTAAATGAAGGAGGGTTAGATCGGAGCCAATGGAGGTGCCAACCAACTAGCAGGAGTACTCAAGGACATTTTCAACCTCTCACTGCTATGGGTGAAAGTTCCCATGTTTCAAAAAGACAACAATTATACCAGTGCCTAAGAAGAATAATATGAGTTGCCTTGATGACTATCGCCCGGTAGCACTCACACCTACAGGGATGAAATGCTTTGAGAGGTTGGTCATGACTAGACTGAACTCCTGCCTCAGCAAGGACCTGGACCCATTGCAATTTGCCTATTGCCACAATAGGTCAATGGCAGACACAATCTCAATGGCTATCCACATGGTTTTAGACCACCTGGACAACACAAAGACCGATATCAGGATGCTGTTCATCGACTATAGCTCAACATTTAATACCATCATTCCCACAATCTTGATTGAGAAGTTGCAGAATCTGGGCCTCTGTACTTCCCTCTGCAATTGGATCCTTGATTTCTTAACTGGAGGACCACAATCTGTGCGGATTGGTGATAACATCTCCTCCTCACTGATGTTTAACACTGGTGCACCTCAGGGGTGTGTGCTTAGCCCACTGCTCTACTCTCTATATACACATGACAGAGTGGCTAGGCATAGCTCAAATACCATCTATAACTTTGCTGATGATACAACCATTGTTGGTAGAATCTCAGATGGAGATGAGAGGGCGTACAGGAGTGAGATATGCCAACTAGTGGAGTGGTGTCACAGCAACAACCTGGCACTCAACGTCAGTAAGATGAAAGAGCTGATTGTGGACTTCAGGAAGGGTAAGACGAAGGAGCACGTACCAATCCTTATAGAGGGATCAGAAGTGGAGAGAGTGAGCAGCCTCAAGTTCCTGGGTGTCAAGATTTCTGAGGATCTAACCTGGTCCCAACATATCGATGCAGTTATAAAGAAAGCAAGAAAGCGATTATACTTCTTTAGGAGTTTGAAGAGATTTGGTATGTCAACAAATATACTCAAAACCCTCTATAGATGTACCATGGCGAGCATTCTGACAGACTGCATCACTCACTGTCTGATATGGGGGGCGGGGGGGTTGGGGGCTACTGCACAGGACCGAAAGAGGGTTGTAAATTTAGTCGGCTCCATCTTGCATACTAGCCTACAAAGTACCCAGGACGTCTTCAGGGAGCGATGTGTCATTCCAGGAATGTGTAGTGGAGAGGATATTGACTGGCTGCATCACAGCCTGGTATGGAAACGCCAATGCTTTTGAATGGAAAATCCTACACAAAGTGGTGGATATGATCCAGTCCATCACGGGTAAAGCCCTCCCCACCATTGAGCACATCTACACAAACCACTGTTACAGGAATGCTGCATCATTCATCGTCAGGGACCTCAACACCCAGAACATGCTCTCTTCTGGCTGTTGCCATCAGGAAGAAGATACAGGAGCCCCAGGACTCACACCACCAGGTTTAGGAACAGTTATTACCCTCAACTATCAGGCTCTTGAGCCAAGGGGGATAACTGGCACACCAGTCGTGAGTTGGAGAGCTGCAAGACAGGAGGTAGTGCAAAGGTCCGAGAGCGAAGTTTAAAAGGGGAAGGCTTTGCGGGAACTCGGCTACGAGCGGTGCACCAATGGTGAGTTGGAGAGCAGGGAATGTTCAGGCATAAAAGGAAGACACTGCCTCGCGGAGCAGTCGTCGACGGAGTCGTCTGAAGCAGAGTGGCAGGGCTTTGGCTCATTCGGGCTTCGGCGAGGTAAGTGGACTTTGTTTTTTTCCTTGCTTTTTTTTTGAGGAATAGACAGCATGTCTGTCGGGTTAGTACTTTGCTCCGGGTGTCAGATATCAGAATCTTCCAGTCTCCCAGATGGCCACATCTCCACCAGGAGCACCGAGATGCAGCTCCTGAGAGAGCGTGTTAGAGACCTGGAGCTGTGGCTCGATGATCTACAACTTATTAGGGAAAGTGAGCAGGAGATAGGTAGGAGCTACAGGGAGTTCATCACCCCGAGGCTGCAGGAGTTAGGTAAGTGGGTGACGGTCAGGGAAGGGAAGGGAAGAGCTCAGACAGTAGAGAGCAGCCCTGTGGCCATCCCCCTCAGTAATTGTTATATCGATTTGGATGCTGTTGAGGGGGGTGACCTGACAGAGGATGACCACGGCGATCGGGTCTCTGGCACTGAGTCTGGTTCCGTGGTGCAGAAGGGAAAGAGGAATATGAGGAATGCGGTAGTCACAGGGGATTCCATAGTGAGGGGAACAGACAGGAGGTTCTGTCAGCCTGATAGAGACACCCGCATGGTGTGTTGCCTCCCAGGTGCCAGGGTACGGGATGTCTCAGATCAGGTGCAGAGTATTCTGAAGGGGGGAAGGTGACGAGCATAAGAATTGGATGACCAGGCATATTAATGTGTGGCTGAGAGACTGGACAGGGCATCGGGTTCCTGGATCATTGGGGATTCTTCTAGGGGAGGTACGACGGGTTACACCTGAACCCGAAGGGGTCCAATATCCTAGCAGGCAGGTTTACTCGAGCTGTTAGGGAGGGTTTAAACTAATTTGACAGGGGGATGGGAACCGGAGTGATAGGACTGAGGAAGAAGTAAACAGAAATAAATCAAAGCTAGCCTGCAACAGAGATGATAGAAAGGACCGGCAGGAGATGAGGCATATTCACATCAAGTGGGATGATTCACAACACAAAGCAACAAATACTGGACTGAGAGTGTTGTATTTGAATGCACGCAGCACAAGAAATAAAATGGACGATCTTGAAATTCAGCTACAGATTGGCAATTATAATGTGGCCATCTCTGAAACTTGGCTAAAGGATGGCTACCATTGGGAGCTGAACGTCCAAGGATATACAGTGTTATTGGAAAGATAGGTTAGTAGGCAGAGTGGGTGGTGTGGCTTTATGTAAGAAAGAATATTAAATCATTAGAAAGGGATGACATAGGATCGGAAGGTGTAGAGTCTCTATGGGTTGAGTTAAGAAATGGCAAGGGTAAAAGGTCCTTAATGGCAGTTGTATACAGGCCTCCAAACAGCAGCCAGGATGTGGATTACAAATTACAAAAGGAGATAGAAAAGGTGGGTCAGAAAAGCAATGTCATGATCATCGTTGGGAATTTTAACATGAAAGTGGATTGGGAAAACTAGGCCAGTACTGAACCTCAAGAGAGGGAATTTGTAGAATGTCTAAGGGATGGCTTTTTAGAACAGCTTGTTGTTGAGGCCACTAGGGAATCGGCTGTGCAGAATGGGGTGTTGTTCAATGATCCGGAGGTGATGAGAGCTTAAGGTTAAGGAACCCTTAGGGAACAGTGATCACAATATGAAAATGGCATGAGAGGGGAACTGGCCGAAGTTGACTGGAAAGGGACATTTGCAGGAAGGACAGCAGAACAGCAATGGCTGGAGTTTCTGCAAAAAATGAGGGAAGTGCAAGACAGATATATTCCAAATAAGAAGAAATTTTCGAAAGGAAGGACACGACCGTGGCTGACAAGTGAGGTCAGAGCCAAAGTAAAAACAAAAGAGAGGGCATACAAGGAAGCCAAATCTAGTGGGAAGATAGAGGATTGGGAAGCTTTTAAAAACTTACAGAAGGAAACTAAGAAGGTCATTAGGAAGGAAAAGATGTATTATGAAAAGGAGCTGGCGACTAATATCAAAGAAAATACTAAAAGCTTTTTTAAGTATATAAAGGGTAAAAGAGAGTTGAGGGAAGATATAGAACCAATTGAAAATGATGCTGGAGATATTATAATGAGAGACACAGAGATGGCAGAGGAATGGAATGCATATTTTGCATCAGTCTTCACAGTGGAAGACATCTGCAGTATACTGGACATTCAGGAGTGTTGGAGAAGTGAAGTAGGTGCAGTGAAAATTATGATTGCGAAGGTACTCAGGAAGCTTAATGGTCTGAGGGTAGAGACGTCTCCTGGACCTGATGGAATGCACCCTCGGGCTCTGAAGGTGGTAGCTGGAGAGATTGTGGAGGTAAAAGGAGGGAGGAGAAGATGGCGGCATGACGCAGCGCGTGCGGCCGTTCCAAATGATATCGTATGTGTTAACTAGGATGCCGTGCACAATCCTGATTTGATGGAGACAGCCGTGAGAAGCACGGAGGAACATCTGGAGAAACTTCTGAAATGCCCGCTTTGCTGCCGCTGCTACTGTGCGATTGAGAATCTCCGGAGGGGAAAGCCCTAAATCCTCGGCTTTGCCTATTGCCTGTTGCCGGGGCCGGGGTCGAAGCACTTGGCAGAGATGGTGCTCGGTGCTCAGTGTCGGAGAGCTGGTCAGAGGCTCGGAGTTTTTCGGACAGACTCGGAGTCAGACTGTGGTCAGATGCTTCCAGGATGCTGCATCGGCAAGTTTGCGGCGCTGGAGGTTCACCGTCTGCGTGAGATGATGGGACTTTCGAGAGACTTTGAGACTTTTACTGTGCCATGGTCTGTTCTTATTAAATTACGGTATTGCTTTGCACTGTTGTAACTATATGTTATAATTATGTGGTTTTTGTCCGTCTTTAAGTCGGTTTGTCATGTGCTTCTGTGATATCATTCTGGAAAAGCATTGTATCATTTCTTAATGCATGCATTACTAAATGACAATAAAAGAGGACTGCGTGTCCTCATAATCTAAAATTAACAATGATCTTTCAAGAAACGATAGATTCTAGCACTGTACTGGATGAATGGAAAATTGCAAATGTTACTCTGCTATTTAAGAAGGGTGGGAGGCAACAGAAAGGAAACTTATAGACCTGTTAGCCTGACATCAGTGATTGGGAAGTTGTTGGACCGCTGCTTTTTACGATGTATGTCAATGATTTGGACTATGGGATTAATGGATTTGTGGCTAAATTTGCCAATGGTGCAAAGATAGGTACAGGAGTGGGTATTATTGAGGAAACAGAGAGCCTGCAGAGAGGCTTAGATAGTTTAGGGGAATGGACAAAGAAGTGGCAAATGAAATACAATGTTGGGAAGTGTATGGTCATGCACTTTTGTGGAAGAAATAAACGGGCAGACTATTATTTAGATGGGGAGAGAATTCAAAATGCAGAGATGCAAAGGGAGTCCTTGTGTAGGATACATTAAAGGTTAATCTCCAGGTTGAGTCGGTGGTGAAGAAGGTGAATGCAATGTCGGCATTCATTTCTAGAGGAATAGAATATAAAAGCAGGGTTGTGATGTTGAGGCTCTATAAGGCACTCGTGAGACCACACTTGGAGTATTGTGTGCAGTTTTGGGCTCCTTATTTTGGAAAGGATATACTGACATTGGAGAGGGTTCAGAGTCGATTCATGAGAAAGATTCCAAGAATGAAAGGGTTACTGTATGAGGAACGTTTGGCAGCTCTTGGGCTGTATTCCCTGGAGTTCAGGAAAATGAGGGGGGATCTCATAGAAACATTCTGAGTGTTAAAAGGCCTGAACAGATTAGATATGGCAAAGTTATTTCCTATGCTAGGGGAGTCTAGGTCAAGAGGGCATAATTTCAGGATTGAAGGACGTCTATTTAGAACAGAGATGCAGAGAAATTACTTTAGTCAGAGGATGGTAAATCTATCGAATTTGTCCCATGAACGGCTGTCGAGGCCGAGTCATTGGGTGTATTTAAGGCAGAGATAGATAGGCTCTTGATTAGCCAGGGCATCAAAGGGTATGGGGAGAAGGCAGGGGAGTGGGGATGACTGGAAGAATTAGATCAGCCCATGATTGAATGGCAGAGCAGACTCATGGGCCAAATGGCCCACTCTGCTCCTATATCTTATGGTCTGATGGTCTTAACTTCACTTGCCCCATCACTGAAATATTCCCACAACCTTTGGACTCACTTTCAAGGACTCTTCATCTCATGTTTTCCATATTTTTGGCTTATTTATTTATTACTATTATTTCTTTCTTTTGTTATTTGCACAGTTTGTTGTCTTTTGCACATGTTGAACACCCAAGTTGGTGTGGTCTGTTATGATTATTATTCTATGGATTTATTGAGTATCCCCGCAAGACAGTGAATCTGAGAGTTGTATATGGCGACAGATAAGTACTTCGATAATAAATTTTCTTTGAACTTTGATTAGCTTTTTTTGTTACATGTACGTCAAAACATAAAGCAAAATGAGTCATTTGCACCAACAGCCAACACAGTCCAAGAATATGCTGGGGGCAGCCAGCAAGTTTTGCCATGCATCTAGCTCCAACATAGCATGCCTCCAACTTACTGACCCTAACTCATACATCTTTGGAGTGTGGGAGAAAACTGAAGCACCCGGAGGAAACCCATACGGTCACCGGAAGAATGTACAAGATGTACAAGGATGTTGCCTGGAACGGGGAGCATGCCTTCTGAGAATAGGTTGAGTGAACTCGGCCTTTTCTCCTTGGAGCGACGGAGGATGAGAGGTGACCTGATAGAGGTGTTCAAGATAACGAGAGGCATTGATCGTGTGGATAATCAGAGGCTTTCCCTCAGAGGTGAAATGGCTAGCATGACAGGGCATAGTTTTAAGCTGCTTGGAAGTAGGTGCAGAGGAGATGTCAGGGGTAAGTTTTTTACTCAGCGAGTGGTGAGTGTGTGGAATGGACTGCTGGCAACGGTGGTGGAGGCGGGTACGATAGAGTCTTTTACGAGACTCCCGGATAGGTACATGGAGCTTAGAAAAATAGAGGGCTATGGGTAAGCCTAGGTAATTTCTAAGGTAAGGACATGTCTGGCACAGCTTTGTGGGCTGAAGGGCCTGTATTGTGCTGTAGGTTTTCTACTTTGTATGTTTCTATGTTTCTACATACAAAATGCTGGAGGAAAAGAGTACAGTTGTCGTTTCCAGCTGAAACCCTTCGTGCTGCTCAGATTTTCAGCTCTTCAGTCGGATACATACTTATATATCCAGTCCCTAAGAATATCTTCCAATAACTTTCCCACTACTGATGTCAGGCTCACCGGCCTATAATTTCCTGGCTTATTCTTAGAGCCTTTCTTAAACAATCGAACAGCATTAGCTGTCCTCCAATCTTATGGCATCTCACCATGGCTAAGGCTGTTTTAAATATCTCTCCTAGGGCCCCTGAATTTCTACACTTGCCTCCAACAGGGTCCAAAGGAACACCTTGTCAGGCCCTGGCGATTTATCCACCTTAATTTGCCTCAAGGCAAACAAACACTTCCTACTCTGTAATCTGAATACGGTCCATGACATTGCTGCCAATTGCCTCATGTCTACAGACTCTGTGTCTGTCTCCCGGGTAAACGTGGATGTAAAAGATCCATTTAAGATCTCCTCCATCTCTTTCAGCGCCATGCATAGATTACCACTCTCATCTTCCAGAGGACCAATGTTGTCCCTCGCTATCATTTTGCTCTTAATATATCTGTAGAAGCCATTAGGATTCTACTTCTCCTCATCTTCTTTCATCCCTCCTGATTTCCTTCTGAAGTGTTCTCTTGCATTTCTTATACTCCTCAAGTACCTCGTTTGTTCCTGCCTGCCTTTACCTGCTATTCACCTCTTCTCTTTCTTAACCAGGACCTTTTACTTGAAACCAAGGTTCCCCAAAACTGTTGGAAACATAGAAACATAGAAAACATACAGCACAATACAGGCCCTTTGGCCCACAAAGCTGTGCCGAACATGTCCTTAGCTTAGAACTACCCAGGCTTAATCATAGCCCTCAATTTTTCTAAGCTCCATGTATCCATCCAGGAGTCTCTTAAAAGAGGATTGTTGGGTTCGTTTCTGCCTCCACCACCGCCGCCGGCAGCCCATTCCACACACTCACCACTCTCTGCGTAAAAAACTTACCCCTGACATCTCCTCTGTACCTACTTCCAAGCACCTTAAAACTGTGCCCTCTCATGCTAGTCATTTCAGCCCTGGGAAAGAGCCTCTGACTATCCACAAGATCAATGCCTCTCATCATCTTGAACACCTCTATCAGGTCACCTCTCCTCCTTTGTTGCTCCAAGGAGAAAAGGCTGTGTTCACTCAAACTATTTTCATAAGGCATGCTCCCCAATCCAGGCAACATCCTTGTAAATCTCCTCTGCACCCTTTCTATGGCTTCCACATCCTTCCTGTAGTGAGGCAACCAGAACTGAGCACAGTACTCCAAGTGGAGTCTGACCAGGGTCCTGTATAGCTGTAACATTACCTCTCGGCTCCTAAATTCAATCCCACAATTGATAAAGGCCAATGCACCGTATGCCTTCTTAACCACAGATTGTCCTATGGACTCGGACTCCAAGATCCCTCTGATCCTACACACTGCCAAGAATCTTACCATTAATACTATATTCTGCCATCATATTTGACATACCAAAATGAACCACCTCACATTTACCTGGTTTGAGCTCCATCTGCCACTTCCCAGCCCAATTTTGCATCCTATCAATGTCCCGTTACAACCTCTGACAGCCCTCCATACTATCCACAACACCCCCAACCTTTGTGTCATCAGCAAATTTACTAACCCATCCCTCCACTTCCTCATTCAGGTTATTTATAAAAATCACAAAGAGTAGGGGTCCCAGAACAGATCCCTGAGGCACAGCACTGGTCACCGACCTCCATGCAGAATTTGACCTGTATACAACCATTCTTTGCCTTCTGTGGGCAAGCCAGTTCTGGATCCATAAAGCAATGTCCCCCTGGATCCCATGCCTCCTTACTTTCTCAATAAGCCTTGCATGGGGTACCTTTTCAAATGCCTTGCTGAAATCCATATACACTACACCGACTGCTCTTCCTTCATCAATGTGTTTAGTCACATCCTCAAAAAATTCAATCAGGCTCGTAAGGCATGACCTGCCTTTGACAAAGCCATGCTGACTATTCCTAATCATATTATGCCTCTCCAAATGTTCATAAATCCTGCCTCTCAGGATCTTTTCCATCAACTTACTAATCACTGAAGTAAGGCTCACTGGTCTATAAATTCCTGGGCTATCTCTACTCCTTTTCTTGAATAAGGGAACAACATCTGCAACCCTCCAATCCTCCGGAATCTCCCATCCCCATTGATGATGCAAAGATCATTGCCAGAGGCTTATCAATCTCCTCCCTCGTCTCCAACAGTGGCCTGGGGTACATCTCATCTGGTCCCGGAGACTTACCTAACTTGATTATTTCCAAAGGCTCCAGCACATCTTCTTTCTTAATATCTACATGCTCAAGCTTTTCAGTCTGCTGCAAGTCATCCCTACAATCGCCAAGATCCCTTTCCGTAGTGAATACTGAAGCAAAGTATTTATTAAGTACCGCTGCCATCCCCTCCGGTTCCATACACACTTTTCCACTGTCACACTTGATTGGTCCTATTCTCTCATGTCTTATCCTCTTGCTCTTTACATACTTGGGGTTTTCCTTAATCCTGTCCATCAAGGCCTTCTCATGGCCCCTTCTGGCTCTCCTAATTTCATTCTTAAGCTCCTTCCTGCTAGCTTTATAATCTTCCAGATCTCTATCATTACCTTGTTTTTTGAACCTTTCGTAAGCTCTTCTTTTCTTCTTGACTAGACTTACAACAACCTTTGTTCACCATGGTTCCTGTACCCTACCATCCCTTCCCTGTCTCATTGGAATGTATCTATGCAGAACCCCACACAAATATCCCCTGAACATTTGCCACATTTCTTCCGTACGTTTCCCTGAGGACATCTGTTTCCAATTTATGCTTCCAAGTTCCTGCCTGATAGCCTCATATTTCCCCTTACTCCAATTGAACGTTTCCCTAACTTGTCTGTTCCTATCCCTCTCCAATGCTGTGGTAAAGGAGATAGAATTGTGATCGCTAACTCCAAAATGCTCTCCCACTGAGAGACCTGACACCTGACCAGGTTCATTTCCTAATACCAGATCAAGTACAGCCTCTCCTTTTGTAGGCCTATCTACATATTGTGTCAGGAAACCTTCCTGAACACACCTAACAAATTCCACCCCATCTAAACCCCTCACTCTAGGGAGATGCCAATCAATACAACCCCACCACAACAACCCTGTTATTATTACTCCTTTCCAGAATCTGTCTCCCTATCTGCTCCTCGATGTCCCTGTTACTATTGGGTGTCTATAAAAACGCCCAGTAGAGTTATTGACCTCCTCCTGTTCCTAACTTCCCCCTACAGACACTCTGTAGACAATCCCTCCATGACTTGCTCCTTTTCTGCAGCTGTGACACTATCCTTGATCACCAGTGCCATGCCCCCACCTCTGTTACCCTTGCTTTTTATTAGACAGGCCCAATCAAACTCTGTACACTCAAAATTTCACTTTTATAGGCCTTCTACTTACCAAACCAGCCTGTCCCAAACACACTTGTTAGATTCTTTCTGACCCTTTCTCCAATTTAGGTTCTCAATCCACAGATCAGGCCTATCCTTTTCCATAATTATCCTGAAACTAATGGCAATGTGATCACTAGATGCAGAGTTTTCCCCCATACAAACCTGTGTGGCCTGCCCTGTCTCATTCCCTAACAGGAGGTCTAGTATTGCACTCTCTCTAGTTGGGACTTCTATGTCCTGATTATGGAAACACATGATAAACTCTATCCCATCTAGCCCGTTTACAGTATGGGAGTTCCAGTCAGTTGTGGGAAATTAAGATCATCTACTATCACAACCTTAAGTTTCTTGCAACAGTCTGCGATCTCTCTACAAATTTGTTCCTCTAAATCCTGCGGACTGTTGGGTGGTCTGTAAGATCGTCCCATTAACGTGGTTATACCTTTCTTATTCCATAGTTGCACCCATAAAGCCTCATTAGATGAGCTCTCTGCAGCCTGTCCTCTCTGAGCACCTTCGTGACATTTTCCCTGACTGGTAATGCCACCCCTCCCCGTCCCCCTTTAATCCCTCCCCCTCTGTCACAACTAAAACAACGGGAGCCCGCAACACTGAGCGGCCAGTCCTGCCCCTTCCGCAGCCAGGTCTCACTACTGGCCACAATGTCATAATTCCAGGTGTTGATCCATGCCCTGAGCTCACCCGCCTTTCCTACAATACTCCTTGCATTGAAATATACACAGCTCAGAACATTAGTCTCATCACACTCAATCTTTTGAATTTGACCTTGTATGTAGGCTTAACATCACCTCCTTTCTGTTCCCTTAACTAATGAATCCCTCATCACCACAGCTCACCTCTTCTCCCCAATTTCGTTCTGAGTTATAGAGTCAGACGGAGTACCAGAGACCTGTTCAATGTGGCTTCTCCCCAACAGTATCCAAAGCAGTATACTTATTATTAATAAGTGTCTTTGCAAAGTTCTTACAAGCATCCTGGCAAAGTTTCTCTGTACTTCTTCCATTAAATCCTAACCTATTCGCCCTTTCCCTATAACTTTGGTTCTCAAGTCCTGGCAACAGCCTTGTAAATTTTCTTTGTACTCTTTGGAAGATGAAAGATGCTCTGATCAGTCAGACATAAAAATGGCAAATGGAATTTAATCTAAAGGAGTTCGTAAGATCATAGGACCATAAGACCAT
The DNA here is from genome assembly GCF_030028105.1 of Mobula birostris. Taxonomy (NCBI): domain Eukaryota; kingdom Metazoa; phylum Chordata; class Chondrichthyes; order Myliobatiformes; family Myliobatidae; genus Mobula; species Mobula birostris. The sequence continues at coordinate 216,512,704 of NC_092372.1, read as the reverse complement.
CAGGGATAGGAGCAGAATTAGGCCATTTGGCCCATCGAGTCTGTTCCACCATTCATTTATAGTTGATTTATTTTTCCTCTCACCCCCATTCTCCTGCCTTCTCTCTACAACCATTGACACCCTTACTAATCACTAACCTATCAACCTCTGTTTTAAATATACCCAATGACTTAGCATCCACAGGCACCTGTGGCAATGATTCACTACCCTCTGACTAAAGAATTTTCTCCTCATCTCTGTTCTAGAGGCCATCAGACCATAAGATATAGGAGCAGAATTAGGCCATTTGGCCCATCGAGTATCCTCTGCTATTCAATCATGGCTGATCCTTCCTCCCTCCTCAGACCCACTGCCCGGCCTTCTCCCATAACCATTGATGCTGTGGCCAATTGAGAACCTATTAGTTTTTGCCTTAAATACACCCAACAACCTGGCCTCCACAGCTGTTTCTAGTAATAAATTCCACAAATTCACCAGCCTCTGGCTAAAGAAATTTCTTGGCATCTCTGTTTTAATTGGACGCCCCTCTATCCTGAGGCTGTGCCTTTTTGTCCTAAACTCCCCCACCATGGGAAACATCCTTTCTACATCTATTCTGTCCAGGCCTTTCAACATTCGAAAGGTTTCAATAAGATTCCCCCTCATCCTTCGAAATTCCAGTGAGTACAGGCTCAGAGCCATCAAACATTCCTCATATGATAACCCTTTCCTTACTGGAATTATCCTCGTGAACCTCCTCTGAACCCTCTCTAATGCCAGTACATCTTTTCTAAGATGAGGAGCCCAAAACTGTTCACAATACTGAAGGTGAGGCCTCACCAGTGCCTTATAAAGCCTCAGCATCACATCCCTGCTCTTGTATTCTAGACCCCTTGAAATGAATGCTAACGTTGCATTTGCCTTCCTCACCACTGACTCACCTACAAATTAACCTTTAGGGTGTTCTGCACAAGGACTTCCAACTCCCTTTGCATCTCAAATTTTTGGATTTTCATCCCCATTTAGAAAATAGTCTACACCTTTATTTTTTCTATGAAGTGCATGACCATGTATTTTCCAACATTGTATTTCACCTACCACTTTCTTGCCCATTCTCCTATTCTGTCTAACTTCTTCTGCATCCTACCTGTTTCCTCAACACTACCTGCCCCTCCACCAACCTTCATATCATCTGTAAACTTTGCAACAAAGCCATCCATCATCTAAATCATTTATGTACAGCATAAAAAGAAGTGGTCCCAACACTGACCCCTGCGGAACACAACTAGTCACTGGCAGACAAACGGAAAAGGATGCTTTTATTCCCACTCGCTGCCTCCCACCAATCAGCCAATGCTCTAACCATGCCAGTAACTTTTCTGTAATACCATGGGCTCTTATCTGGGTAAGCAGCCTCATGTGTGGCACCTTGTCAAAGGCCTTCTGTAAGTCCAGATATACAACATCCACTGCATCCCCTTTATCTATCCTACTTGCAATCTCCTCAAAAAATTCCAACTGATTCGTCAGGCAAGATTTTCCCTAATGGGGGCCGGGGGTATCATCGACTCAGACCACAGGCCTGCGTCGGGCATTTTCATGCCTTACAAGGCGCAGATTGGAAATCTGTGTGGGACGCCACTCCTCGCACAGACTAGAGCAATGTGTGACTAAGTGCCTTGCTCAAGGGCACAAACACGCTGCCACAGCTGAGGCTCGAACTAGCGACCTTGAGGTAACTAGACGAACGCCTTAACCACTTGGCCACGTGCCCAACACATGCTGAATTTGTCCTGTGTCACCAAGTACTCCATAACCTCATCCTCAACAACTGACTCCAACATCTTCCCAACCACTGAGGTCAGACTAACTGGTCTATAATTTCCTTTCTGCTGCCTCCTTCCTTTCTTAAAGAGTGAAGTGACATTTGCAATTTTCACTCAGTGAATGCACTAATATCTAAAGGGATGTCCTGAAGCTGTGCCCTATGTTCCTGGACTCCCCCACTATAGGAAGCATCCTCACCATGTCAATTAGGCCTTTCAATATTCAATAGGTTTCAATGACATGACCCTCATTCTTCTGAACTCCACCGAGTACAGGCCCAGAGCCATTAAACACAACTCATATATTAACCCTTTCATTCCTGGGATTATTCTCGTGAACCTCTTCTGGACCCTCTCCAATGCCAGCACATCCCTTCATAGGTCTGGAGCCCAAAACAGCTCATAATACTCTTATGTTCAAGGTTCAAAGTAAATTTATTATCAAAGTACATATATGTCACCATATACAACCCTGAGATTCATTTTCTAATGGGCATACTCAATAAACCTATGTTAGAATAATAACCAGAATAGAATCAGTGAAAGAGCACAGCCAGCGTGCGGAAGACAACAAACTGTGCAAATACAAAAATAAATAATAATAATAATAAATAAGCAATAAATTTTGAGTATATGAGATAAGAAGCCCCTGAAAGTGTGTCCATAGATTGTGGGACCGTTTCAGTAAATGGGGCAAGTGAAGGGTTCCCACAACCTGTGGTCTCAGGATACTCCGTGTGGTCTGACCGTTGCCTTCTAAAGCCTCATCATTACATCTTTGCTTTTATATTAAAGTCCTGTGTGTTGCGTTTGAGGAGGGAGTGTATAATAACTGTGTAGGTACTGATCAGTGTGAAGGAATGGAAGGATTTTATGTTGGACATCTACAGACCCTTAAGGATCAGGAAAGGGCATACTTTACCTGAGACGTAGGTGTCTTGAGCAGATTAGATAACAGGGGTGGCCGCAGTCTTTCCCCAGAGCAGGGGAACTTAAAACTAGAAGTCATAGGTTTAAGGCGAAGGTTTAAAGGGGACCCGAGGGGTAACTTTTTCACACTGAGGGTGGTGGGGATATGGAATGAGCTGACAGAGGGCGTGCAGGGACACAGCTACAAATACAATGTTTGAAAGGAGGTGGGGGGAGAGAGAGGAGATGAAGAGTGACAAGAAGAGAAAGGGAGTGGGAAAGAGAAGGGGCAAGTGAAGAATGAAAGTGGGAGGAGGGGTAGAGAGAGAGCTCGAGAGTGGGAGAGGCAGACGGAGAGGGTGGAGGGAGAGAGGGAGATAAAGAGAGAGTGAGAGCGGGCAGAAAGCGGACAAGGGAGAGAAAGGGGGAGAAAGGCTGAACTGGGGAGGGGAGTGAGAGAGGAAGAATTAGTGGGAGAGAGGTTAGAAAGTGAATGCAGGAAAGGAAAGAGAATGAGAAAGGAGCGAGATAAGTGAGGAGATGGGAGAGATAGAGGAAGGAGGGAATGGAGGAGGGAATGGAGGAGAGAGTGGAAGAGGGAGGATGAGAAGGACAGAGACTCAAAGAGAGGGGAGGGAGAGAGGTATAGGAGGAAAAGAGTGAGTGTGGAAGAGGAGAGACAGAGATTGAGAATGGAAGAGCAGAAGTAGAGAAAGAGAGAGAGAGAAAATGAAAATGGAATGAGAGCAGACAGAGAGAGGGGAAGAGAGAGGAAGAGGAGAAAGGGAGGTGGGAAGGAGAAAGTGGGAGAATAAGAATAGTGGAGAGAAGAGAAAAGAGGAAGAGAGAGAGAAAGATAAAAAGGAGGAGAGAGATACAGGAAGCAGAGATGAAGACAGAAGGAGAGGTTTAAAGAAGGAATTCCAACAAGGATCTGGCAGCTGAAGGCACAATCACCATGTTGCTCAGGAGGGTGAGTACGAGGTATGTGATGCTCTTGGGGGTTTGCAGGGCTGGGCGGAGGTTACAGAGCGAGGAAGGGTGAAAGCAGGTCCGATTCTAACCCATGCCTGCGCTTGGAAGTGCAGCAGAAAATCAGCGGAGGCAATTCCAGAGTCAGGGAAGTAGGAAACCTTTAAAACCCAGGCAATTAAATCAGAATGTCACAGTAAAATCGGTTGACCTGGAAAGGTCAGCCATGAGGCGAGAAAGTGCGTAAGGACCAGACCGAACTCATTAATCTGATGGAATTAAAAACATATTTATTGCTTATGCAGCCTTCAAAAACGGAGATATCACAAATGGATTAGCACCAAATCCAATCAAAGCCCTGTCTCTGGGGGAGTCGAACTGGGTTCGAAGCACAAGATGGTGGACACCTGCAGGGATGCCTGCACCACTTAAGTAATTACAGCTGCCATTGATGAATACGAGTCCCCTTAGCTGGGTGCTCATTTGATTACAATACCCCCCACGCTCCCCACTCGGCCCCCTACATAAAATCCAGGGCACTTTACAGGGAAGGTTTCTGCCGTGAGGCCTTAATGAAGTACCTCTATGTATCAAAATGCAGACTAGGGAAAAGGCAAAAATATCATTAGCCAGATCATGCTGCACTGGGGAATACTGTTGTTGCACATCTGCTATTGAATTGTGTCTATTTCTACTGACACTAATGCAACAATTAGAGTAATTAGCACCACTCTCTCTTATCCACATGGTGTTAAACATAGCTTTAACACAACAGCAAGTTAAAGCATTAATGAAGATAATGCAGATCTCGTTTTGAAGAGGCCAGCCTGGTGTTCCCCAGAAGCAGTCTTTCAAGGCTGCCAGTGGCGTTTAACGACTCATGGTTATGGAATCACGGAGTCGCGGAGCGAGATTATTCAGCCCACTGACTCCGTGCTAACCGTCATACCTGAGGGAGCCAGAGGCCTGTAGTTTGCCAGCCTGCCGGAGGACTTGAGCCAGTCCTGGGGCTGGAGGACAGTCTGTGAGCGGTGGAAGGAGGCACAGGAGCCACAGGTTCCACACCACTCGGTTCAGGAACAGTTATTGCCCTTTGAACATCAGATCCCTGACCTTCACTCACCGCAACATCAACACACGCAAAATGCTGGAGGAACTCAGCAGGTCGGGCAGCATCAATGGACAGGAGTGAACAGTCAACGTTTTGGACCAAAACCCTTCTTTAGGAAGGGTCCCTTCTTCACAGTCGTTGTTTCGAGCCAAGACCCATGTTCAGAGTTTCTGAACAAGGGACCCTTCCTGAAGAACAGTCTTGGCCCAAAACTTTGACTGTTGGCTCTTTTCCATGGATGCTGCCTGACCTGCTGAGTTCTGCAGCACTTAGTATGTCTGCTTCTTTGCATTTCCAACATCTGCAGACCTTCTTGTGTATGTGATTCATTCACCTAAACACTGAACTGATTCCATACCCCATGGACTCATTTTCAAGGACTCTACAAGTCAAGGCATTCTGTACATGCAGAAACATAGAACATAGAAATCTACAGAACATTACAGACCCTTCGGCCTACAATGTTGTGCTGACCATGTAACCTACTCTAGAAGCTGCAAAGAATTACCCTACCTCATAGCCCTGTATTTTTCTAAGCTCCATGTACCTTTCTAAGAGTCTCTTAAAAGACCCTATTGTATCTGCCTCTATCACCTTCGCTGGCAGTCATTCCACGCACCCATCACTTGCTGTGTGAAAAAATCAACCCTGACATCCCTCTCTGTACCTACTTCCAAGCACCTTAAAATTATGCCCTCTCATGTTAGCCATTTCAGCCCTGGGAGAAAGCCTCTGGCTATTCACACAATCAATGCCTCTTATCATCTTATACACCTCTATCAGGTCACCTCTCATCCTCCGTCTCTCCAAGGAGAAAAGGCCGAGTTCACTCAACCTGTTCTCATAAGGCAATCCAGGCAACATCCTTGTAAATCTCCTCTGCACTCTCTCTATAGTATCCACATCCTTCCTGTAGTGAGGTGACCAGAACTGAACACAGTACTCCAAGTGGGGTCTGACCAGGGTCCTATACAGCTGCAACATTACCTCACGGCTCTTGAACTCAATTCCATGGTTGATGAAGACCAACGCACTATCTTTTTAACAACACTGTCAACCTGCGCAGCAGCTTTGAGTGTCCTATGGACACGGACCCCAAGATCTCACTGGTCCTCCACACTGCCTAGAGTCTTGCCATTAATGTTATATTTTGTCATCAAATTTGACCTACCAAAATGAACCACTCCACAATTATTTGGATTGAACTCCATCTGCCACTTCTCAGCCCAGTTCTGCAACCTGTCGATGTCGCGTTGTAACCTTTGACAGCCCTCCACACTATCCACAACACCTCCAACCTTTGTGTCATCAGCAAACTTACTAACCCATCCCTCCACGTCCTCATCCAGGTCATTTATGAAAAGCACAAAGAGGAGGGGTCCCAGAACAGATCCCTGAGGCACTCCACTGGTCACCGACCTCCATGCAGAATATGAACCATCTACAAACACCCTTTGCCTTCTGTGGGCAAGCCAATTCTGAATCCACAAAGCAGGTGCTTCATTATTTTCTGAGTGAGCCTCACATGGGGAACCTTATTAAATGTCTTACTGAAATCCATATACATTACATCCACTGCTCTACCTTCATCAATGTGCTTTGTTACATCCTTAAAGAATTAATCAGGTTCGTAAGGCACAACCTGCCCTTGACAAAGCCATGCTGACTATCCCTAATCAGATTGTGTCTCTCCAAATGCTCATAAATCCTGCCTCTCAGGATCTTTTCCAATAACTCTGGGAACTATAGACCAGTGAGTCTCACGCCAGTTGTAGGGAAATTGCTGACGAAAATTCTTAGAGGTAGGGTATGTGAGCGTTTGGAAACTTGTGGCCTAATTAGGGAGAGGCAGCATGGCTTTGTGTGTAGCGGGTTGTGCCTTACAAACTTGATTGAGTTTTTTGACAAGGTGACAAGAGAGATTTATGAGGGTAGGGCAGTGGATGTTGTCTACATGGATTTTAGTAAAGCATTTAACAAAGTCCCTTATGGGAGGCTAATCCAGAAGATTAAGATGCATGGGGTCCACGGCGAATTGGCTGTTGGGATTCAGAAATGGCTTGCAGTTTGTAAGTTTGTGGATGATACCAAGATTGGTGGAGTTGTGGATAGTGTAGAAGACTGGCAAAGAATAGAGTGCAATATAGATCATTTGCAGATATGGGCAGATGGAGTTTAACTGTGAGGCATTGTAGCTTGGTAGGCCAAATGCACAGTGAAGGGCAAGATCCTTAGCAATGTTGCTGAGCAGAGAGATCTTGGGATCCAAGTTCATAACCTCTTGAAAGTGGCTACACGGGTCGATAAGGTGGTTAAGAAGGCTTATGGAATGCTAGCTTTTATTAGTCGAGGCACAGAGTTCTAAAGTCAGGAGGTTATGTTGCAACTTCACAAGACTCCTGTTAGGCCACATCTGGGGTATCGCATACAGTTCTGGTCACTCCACGTATAGGAAGGATGTTGAGGCTTTGGAGAAGGTGCAGAAGAGGTTTACCAGGATGCTGCCTGGTTTAGAGGGCATGTGCTATCATGACAGGCTGGATAAACTTGGGTTGTTTTCCCTGGAGTATCGGAGACTAGGGGAGATCGGATAGAGTTTTATAAGATTATGAATAGACAGAGTGGACAGGGAGTATCTGTTTCCCAGGGTTGAAATGTCTAATACCAGAGGGCATGTATTGAAGTGAGAGAGGGTAGGTTCAAGGAGGACGTGAGGGGTAAGTTTTTTTACTCAGGGAGTGGGAGGTGTCTGGAATGCACTGCCCAGTATGGTGGTAGAGGCAAATATATTGGAGGCTTTTAAGAGCCGTTTGGATAGGCACATGGACATAAGAAAGATGGAGGGATATGGACATGGTGTAGATAGGAGGGATTAGTGTTGGGGTGTTTTTGATTTGCTTTTTAGCTGGTTCAGCACAACATTGTGGGCCGAATGGTTGACCATAAGACAAAGGAGCAGAAGTCAGCCATTTGGCCCATTGAGTCTGTGCCGCCATTTTGTTGCTGTACTATACTATGTTCTATGTTCATGTCCTCAGTATTATTTATTATTATTATTATTTATATTTTTATTTACACAGTTTATCTTCTTTTGCACATTGGTAGTTTGCTAGTCTTTGCCTGTGTGTAGTTTTTCATTGACTCTGTTGTATTGCTTTGTTCCTGCAAATGCCTGAAAGAAAATGAATCACAGGGCAGTAGATGATGTCAGATACGTACTTTGATACTAAATTTACTTTGATCTTTGGGAGGGAGGGAGGGAGGAATGGGGCTTGTTTTGCTGTTGTTATTTTGTTGCTTGCGTGTTGTGTGTTCTGCCGGACATTGTGTGGCGACTTTTGCGGGCTGCCCCCAGCACATCCTTAAGTTGTGATGGCTGTTAACACAAATGACTCACTTCATTGTTTGTTTCGGTGATATATAATTGACACTGAATCTGAATCTGAATTAGAATTTGTATCAGAATGTGAATCTGAATCTGCCTGTCTGCCACCAGCATGCTGATCCTCAGAATGAAATCAAATTACTTGTATTCTGAACCAGGTCTATTATCACTGACATACGTTGTGAAATTTGTTGTCCTGTGGCTGCAGTGCAGTGTAATACACAAAAAAAACTCTGCTAAATTATGATAAAGTTAAAACAAATAGTATTGCAAAAGAGGAATAGTGAGGTGGTGTTCATGGGCCATTCAGAAATCTGACGGCAGAGGGAACGAAGATGTTCCTGAATAAGCATACCTTCATCCACCCAAACCAGTCTACAGACAAACTAATGTTTAAATCCTTAGATATATATGCAGAGGGGAGGGATATGACCGTGTGTAGACAGAAGGGGCGAAGCTGAAGGTCCTGTTCCTGCACTCTTCCGTTCTATGTTCTAGATGGTGTGTGAGGAGGAGCAGACAACAACAGCAGTAGACCGTTCTGATGGGAGAGCGCGTATTGATCCAGTGGGTGAACTGTGCTGTCAGATTCGTGATTCGTGACTGTAATATTGCTCAGTGTGGTGATCACATGAACCTCACACCCAGACCACAGGCCAAGAGCGGTGGTCGGGGAGAGTCGTGAAGGGGAAGATCTCAGTGAGGCTACATCTCTGGTACGGCGGAGCAGTCGCAGGCACTCTGACAGGAGCCCCGCAGATCGGAGATCAGGTGCTGATTAATCCCTGCCCATCCGCCGCAGTCTGTGGCTCTCACAGGTTCTGTTAATGCAATGAGATGCGTGTCTCCAGGAGCACAGATGGGCTCAATTGCGATTCCTGTTTTTCCAGTGAATAATACAGGATGAACTTGCTTCTTTTACTTTCATGAAATTTTATGGAAGAAAACATTGCGATTATATTAGATTAGCTTTGTTTGTCACATGTACATTGAGACATTGAAACACACAGTGAAAGGAGTTGTTTGCGTTGATAACCAACACAGTCCACGGATGTGCTGAGGGCAGCCACAAGTGTCACCAGCTTAGCATGCCCACAACTCACTAACCCTAACCTCTTCATCTTTGGAGTGTGGGAGGAAACCGGAGCACCCGGAGGAAGCTCATGCGATCATTGGGGAGAACGTACAAATACCTTACAGTCAGCGGCGGGAATTGAACCTAGATCTGTAGTGTTGCACCAACTACGGTGCTTTAAACTGGGAAGCATTGTAGTGGCTCCACAATGAACTGATATCTTTGGGAAATATTTGCAATAACAGAACATAGAACAGCACAGTACAGGCCATTGGCAGGCCACGTTGTGCCTACCAATAAAAACCTAGTTCACAGTCTTCCCTCCCTTCCCTCATCCACAGCCTATAGCCCTCCATTTTGTGCCTAAGAGCCTCTTAAATATCCGCAATGTATCAGCCACATGCACCAGCCTGAAAGTGCATTCCAGGCACTCAACACTCTGTGTAAAACACCTACCTTTCTAAGTTTTCCTCCACTCATCTTATAGGATGTCCTGTGGGAGTGGCCACTGCTGCCCGGGGAGAAAGGTGTTGGCTGTTCACTCTGTCTACACCTTATGCACCCCTACCAAGTTGCCTCCGATCCTCCTTCGCTCGAAAGAGAAAAGCCTTGGCTTGCTCAACCTTTCCTCGTAAGACATATTCAAAGTTCAAAGTAAAACTTACTCTCGAAGTACATATACAACCTGAGATTCACTTTCTTGCAGGCATTCTCAATAAATCCATAGAATAATATCCATTACAGAACCAGTGAAAGACGGCACCAACTTGAGTGTTTATCAGTGCACAAATAATAGTGCAAGTGCAAAAAAGAAAGAAATAATTATACTAATAAATAAATAAGCAATAAATATCCAGAACCCAAGATGAAGAGTCATTCAAAGTGGGTTAATTGGTTGTGGGAACATTTCAATGATGGGGCGAGTGAAGTTATCTCCTTTGGTTCAACAGCCTGATGGTTGAGGGGTAATAACTGTTCCTGAACCTGGGGGTGAGAGTCCTGAGTCTCCTGTACCTTCTTCCTGATGGCAGCAGCGAGAAAAGAGCATGGCCTGGGTGGTGGGGGTCCTTGATGATGGATTCTGCTTTCCTGCAACAGTGTTATGTATCGATGTGCTCAGTGGTGGGATGGACCTTACCCATGATGGATTGGGCCGTTTCCTCTACATTTAGTATGATTTTCTGATCAAGAACATTGGTCCTTTGAAACCAGGCTGTGATTCAACCAGTCAGTATAATGTCCACCACACATCTATAGAAGTTTGTCAAAGTTTTAGATGTCATGCTGAATGTACACAAACTTCATAATGGCATTATGTACTGGTCCCAGGACAGCTCTTCCAAAATAATAACATCAAAGTATTTTAAGTTACTGCCTCTCTCCACCTTGATGATGACCAGCTCATAGCCCTCCGGTTTCTTCCTCCTGAAGTCAATAACCAGCTCCGTGGTCTTGCTGACATTGAGTGAGAGGTTGCTGTTGTGGCACCACTCAGCCAGATTTTCAATCTCCCTCCTGTATGCTGATACGTCACCACCTCTGACTCGACCAATGACAGTGATGTTATAATAATTGTCAAATTATTAGTCACTAAATTTTAACAGAGATTTTATGGCTTCTTTAGTCGCTAATCACAAAATTTTATGGCCTGTGAACAATCAGGACTGCAGTTCCAGCCCATTGTCGGATGGGTGTCTTGGTGCCCAGTATCTGCTGCTCCCTTCCCAAGTGACAAAGAGAACACAATGGCAGAGCAACGGTTAACGCAATGCTATTACAGCTCAGGGCCTCAGAGTTCAGAGTTCATTTCCGACAATGTCTGTAAGAAGTTTGTACGATCTTCCAGCGAGCATGTGGTTTCCTTTGGGGTACTTCGGGTTCCTCGCACGGACCAAAGATGGACCGATTAATGGGTTACTTGGTCATTGTAAATTATGCCATGATTAAGCTGGGGTTAAAATCGGTAGTTCATTAAGCTGGAGGGGCCTGTTCCGCTCTGTATCTCGAAATAGATACACAATTAAATAAGAACCCTCGCCAAGAACCGCGATGTCGTTTACTGCAGGAAGGTGAAGTATGGAGGACACACACAAATCCTCGTTGAGGGGTTAGCAGTGGAAAGGGACAGCAGTTTCAGGTCCTTAGGCATCAACATCTCAGAAGATCTAACTTGGGCCCAACACATTAATGCAATTACAAAGAAGGCCCACCAGTGACTGTACATCCTTGAGAGTTTGGTTTGTCAGCAAAGACCCTAGCAAATTTCTGCAGGTTTACCATGGAGAAGATTCTGACTGGTTACATCACCGTCTGGTACGGAGGCTCCAATGCACGGGAAGCAAGAGGCAGAAGAGAAATGCTGACTCAGGCAGCTCCTTGACAGGCACAACACTCCCCACCATTGAGCATAGAGTCACAGAACATTACAGCACAGATGGGCCAAATGGCGTAATTCTGCTCCTATGCCTTATGGAAGCAAGTCCTTTGGTCGAACTATTGTGTTGTCTAGTCCCATCGACCTGCACCTGGAACATAGCCCTCCGTATCCCTCTCTGTGAGGCCAGTTTCTATTTTTTTGTATTTTTTGATATTGAATTTCATCATCAAACAAACGTTTCCATAAGATGTATTTCAGATGCTGTACGTATATATCATCTAATCATATTTGTCACACCTCTCCACATAATAATTATCTGATAGAATAGAAACTTATAGAAAGGAGAGGAAAGAAAGAACAATCGAAAGAAGAAAACTGTACAGAATAGGGAGTGACCTTTTTTTTACAACATATTCATTGACTGTGAGAATAAAATCAGGCCTATGAGGTGTTCTGTAGTTAAACCATTTTTTTCCAGTATAAATAAAATTGTTCCAATTTAAGATTAACAGATGTTGTTATCTTCTCCATTCTGTAAATGCCCATTGTAATTTCCATCCATACATTTAAAGTTGGGCTCTCCTGTGATAACCATTTCCTGGTAAGGGTCTTTTTACCAGCCACCAGCAGTACATTCATTAAATATTTATATTTATCTCTTTTCAACCATTCTTGAGGTATATACCCAAAATATCTGGTCTTACTCTCTAAGGGTATTTCACATTTAAAGATGTCTTGTAGGGCATTATTATCCCGCTCCAATGGTCTTTGATAACGGGGGTGATGCCACTTTCAAGGAATGATGGATCTGTATTCCCAGATTCCTCTGTTCTTCTTCACAGTGTAATTCCTACCTGGCTTGTCCTTCTGAAATGCAACACCTCACACTTGTCTGCATTGAATACCATCTGCCATTTTTCAGCCCATTTTTCCAGTTGATGCAGAACCCTCCGTAAGCCATGAAGACCTTCCTCACTGTCCGCCACATCCCCAATCTTGGTGTCATCGGCAAATTTGCTAATCCAGTTAACCTCATTATCATCCAGATACTGTATAGATGACAAACAACAATAGACCCAGCATCAATCCCTGCGGCAACCACTAGTCACGGGCCTCCAGTTGGAGAGGGAACCATTAACTACCACTCTCTGGCTTCTCTCGCAAAGCCAATGTCTAACCCAGTTTACTACCTGATCCTGAAAGCTGAGTGACTGAATCTTCTTGACCAGCCTCCCATACAGGACCTTGTCAAGTGCCCTGCTACAGTCCATGTAGATGACATGCACTGCCTTATCTTCTTCCCCTTCCCTGGTAACTTCCTCGAAAAACTCTATAATTTTGCAGCGCCTCAAGGAGGCAGTATCCATAATTAAGGGCCCTCACCTTTCGGAACTTGCCCTCTTCCCATTGCTACCATCAGTAAGGAGGTACAGAGCTTGCACACACACACACACACACACACACACACACACTCACTCACTCTCAATGTTTTAGGGACAACCTCTTCCCCTCTGCCATCAGATTTCTGAACAGCCCATGAACCCATGAACTATCTCTCGTTATTTCTTGTTTTTGAACTATTTATTTATTGTTGTGTTTTATGGTAACTTTTTGTCTTTGCACTGTATTGCTGTGGCTTCAAACAATAAATGTCACACCATGTGGGTCAGCGAGAATAAAGCTGATTCTATTCAAGGTGCTGCTATTGCAACAAATTTGAGCCAGCCCCCAAGCCCCTCACATCTCGGCTCACTACACCCAAGTCCTAATCCCTTCTCCTTCCGCTCACTGATCACCTTCTCCCCATAACCTTTGATGATTTCCTAACATTAGTAAAAAGATTGACTGTATTCTATGTCCCTCAAGATGTTATACACCTCTACAGGACCACTCCTCCATCTTCCATGCTCCAGGGAGGTCCTAGGCAGCCCAATTTTTCCTTACAGAGGTTCAAAGGTTCATTTTTACTGTCAAAGTATGCATGTACGAAATAACTCTGACATTCGCCTTTTCCAGATAGCCATGAAACACAAAAAAAACCAAGGGGGTCGTTGAAAGAAAAGACATCACAGCCCCCAACATAAAAAGGAAAAAGAAATAAAACTTGCAAACCTCAAGCAACACACATCAAAGTTGCTGGTGAACGCAGCAGGCCAGGCAGCATCTGTAGGATGCACCTCTTCCTGGCCTGGCCTGGCCTGCTGCGTTCACCAGCAACTTTGATGTGTGTTGCTTGAATTTCCAGCATCTGCAGAATTCCTGTTGTTCGCAAACCTCAAACTCCCCACACGCTTCCTCGCGCAAAAGCTAATAGACCGCCCACGCGGAAATTGGCAGCCAGGACATGAAAAACCCCCAAGCACCCAATCCCCTCCCTTGCAAAAAAACAGCAACAACAGCATCAACCCCCCAAGCCCCTCCCCTGCAAAAAAAAAGCAATAACATCAACCCCCCCAACCCCCTATATCTCTCTGTGTCCACTCCATCAGCCTTCTATTTATACAGTACCCATCCTAAACTAATCGTACGTTATTCTCCCTACTTCTCCCTCAGTTCCTACCACGCTAGAGACAATTTACTGCCACGCTAGGGACAATTTACAGCGGGTGGTCGACCCACTTCGGGATTGGGAGGAAACCCGGATGAAATTCACACGGTCACAGGGAGAACGGGCGAACTCCACACTGACATCTCCCAAGGCCGGAACTGACCTTGAAGCTATGAGGCAGCGGTGGCACAGTGCCACCCGTTCCTGGGCGGTGGATGTTCTCCGTAAAGCTTATCCACCGCTCATTGCCACCAGATCTGAGTGGCGTGCGGGAGCATCATTGGAACGGGGTAAGAATGTCAGATAGCCTACCCCAGAGGGCATTTCTAGAACATGGAAACAATGGCCAACAATGCTGTGCTGACCTTTTAACCTACTCTAAGATCAATCTAACTCCTCCCTCCTGTATAGCCCTCATTTTTCTTTCATCCATGTGCCTATCTAAGTTTCTCAAATCCCCTGATGTATTTGCTTCCACCACCAGTCCTGGTGGGCATTCTGTGAACTCACCACTCACTGTGTAAAAAACCTACCTCTGACATTCCCCCTATACTTTCCTCTAGAGGGAACATGAGAGGGAAAAGATTTAATAAGGTCTTGAGAGTCAACTTTCTTATACATTAGGTGGTCCTTGTATGGAACGAGCTGCCAGAGGAAGTGGTTACAACGTTTTAAAGACACTTGGACAGTTACATGGATAGGAAAGGTTTAGGGATGTAGGCCCAATGCAGGCAGATGTAGGCCCAATGTCATACTTGGGTTTATGGTCACATGCACAGTTACGTGTATGCACAGATTTGATTCAAGCATTAAGGTTGTTTAATGTCATTTCCAGTGCATAAGTGTGAATGAGAATGAAATAATTGTTACTCCGGGTCCGATACAGCAGAAAAAAACACAATAAGATAAAGAACACAAGACAGCTATTATAAATACATAAGACAGCTTTTATACTGTTGACATGTGGTCTGGATGGAAGACAACTGCCGTCCAAAGATGGTATTCTTTCCAAGCTGGCACATGGCACCAGGAAGCAGGGAGGCCCCTCAAAGCACTATAAAGACTGCGTGAAAGCCTCCTTGAAGGCCTGCAAAATCCCTGAGACTGGTTGGGAGGCCTTGGGCAAAGACCATAGCACTTGGTGCCTGGCAGTCTACAAGGGCACCAGCACATTCGAAGAGCCGCGGCTGAAGGACCTCAATCAAAAGCGCCAGGACCACAAGGAGACGACCCGACCCGTCAATGGCCGTACCGTGCCCAACCTGCGGGTGCACCTGCTCTTCCCAGTTCCGGCTTCGCTCTCATCAGAGGCGTTACTGATGTCGCTGTCGTCCCCAACGGGCTTCCAGGAAGACTGTACATAGATTGATTGTCCATGAAGCCGGCACAGGAGTGTCTGTACGTAAGGTGACTCTGACAGGAAATGATAAAGTGGTGGTGGTGGTCGGGGGTGTGGAGGGGTGGGTGAGTGAGCGGAGGTGTTGATCAGTCTTACTGCTTGATGAAAGTAACTGCTTTAGAGTTTGGTGGAACTCACACAAAATGCTGGAGGAACTCAGCAGGCCAGGCAGCATCTATGGAAAAGAGCACAGTTGACGTTTCGTATGGAGACTCTTTGTTCCTCCAGCATTTTGTCTGGTGGCCCTGGCACAGATGCTACGTAGCCTCCTCCCTGACAGGAGTGGGACAAACAGTCCATGAGCTGGGAGGGTGAGTTCCTTCATGATGTTACTGGCCCATTTCCAGCACCTGTCCTTGATAATGGGGAGGTTGGCGCCAGATGTGTTAACGTCACAGGCACATAGCATCAGATAAAGTGGCAATCAATGGACAAACATAAGTTCAAAGTTCTAGACGACCTTTACAAGGAATAACATAACTAGAACAAAGAAGTCCATTTTAGTGCAAAGTGTTGTTAAGCTGTGATTAGGATTGGACAGGTTGGATCAAGAACCAAATGACTGATGGAAGTAGCTGTTCTTGAACGTGGTAGTTTGAGACTCCAGGCTTCTCTACCTCCTGCTCAATGGTAACTGTGGGAAGATAGCTCGGCTTGGATGATGGGAATCTTTGATGAAGGATGTTGCCTTCTTGAGAAAGCGCCCCTGTAAGTAGTGGTTTGGCTGGGCATCCTGGTCAGCATTGGGGAAATGGGCCGAAGGGCCTGCCTCTGTTCTCTATTGACTCATTGACTCAAGGACTGAACTGTCTACTCAGTGCAGTATGACTTCATGACTCTGTAAAAGGCACCGAAACTGGCTTGTTTAGGTTTGCACTACCTTCCTTTAGCAAGTTAACCACCGTGTTTCTATCTGCAAAGCTCAGAGGACAGGAATGATGGAACAAAAGTCCTGCTAATACACTCAGTGGCCACTTTATCGGGTTCACCTGTACATCTGCTTGTTTTTGCAAGTATCTAATCAGACAATCATGTGGCAGTAGCTTAGTGCGTGAAAGCATGCAGACACAGTCAAGATGGATGGTAGGGGTATGGAGGGCTATGATCCAGATGCAGGTCAATGGGAATAGGAAGTATAATCGTCAGGCACAGGCTAGATGGGCCAAAGAACCTGTTTCAGTGCTAAGACTCTATGACACGAAGACATTCGGTTGTTGTTCAGACCAGACATCCGAATGGGGAAGAAATATGATCTAAGTGACTTTGACTGTGAAATGAAGCTTGGTGCCAAACAGGGTAGCTTGAGTATCTCAGAAACTGCTGATTTCCTGAGATTTTCATACATAACGGTCTCTAAAGTTCATAGAGAGTGGTGCAAAAAATCAAGAATTATCCAGTCAGCGGCTGTTCTGTGGGCAAAAATGCCTTGTTAATGAGAGAGACCAGAGGAGAACGGCCAGACTGGCTCAAGCCGACAGGAAGGCGACAGTTACTCAGATAAGCACACGTTACAACAGCGATGTGCAGAAGAGCATCTCTGAGCGCACAGCAGGTCGGAGTTTGAAGTGACAGGATGCAGTCTCAGAAGGCCACACACATATACTCAGGACACTTTATTAGGTGGAGGAAGTACCTAATGAGGCTGGGGTTAAATCGAGGTTTGCTGGCGGTGTGGTTCAAAGGGCCGGAAGGGCCTATTCCGTGCTGTGTCTCAATAAAGAAAATAAATAAATATTAAATCAAGTGGCCTCTGAGTGTAGTTCCTCATTTTAACAGTGTGCTGTCGACAAAGAAAAATAACTGCAAACTCAATGGAAAGGAGACTATTAAATTCTTTCTTTTGGGAAATTAGTGCACTACCACCACACAAAACAAATACTCACACAAAGCAGGCAGCAAACAGAGCATAAATTAACCAGAAAGCACACAGTCTGGGTGAAATGTTTGATAAATAATGAATGCCCAAACAAAGGGAAGTCAAGGACAGTATAAAAATAAAAGGGAAGAAGTATAACATAGCAAAGATGAGCGGGAAGCCAGAGGATTGGGAAACTTTTAAAGAGTAACAGAGGATAACTAAAAAGGCAATACGGGGAGAAAAGATAAGATACGAAGGCAAGCTAGCCAAGAATATAAAGGAGGATAGTAAAAACTTCTTTAGGTATGTGAAGAGGAAAAAATTAGTTAAGACCACAGTAGGGCCCTTGAAGACAGAAACTGGTGAATTTATTATGGGGACCAAGGAAATGGCAGACGAGTTGAACAGGTATTTTGGATCTATCTTCACTAGGGAAGACACAAACAATCTCCCAGATGTAATAGTGGCCAGAGGACCTAGGGTAACGGAGGAACTGAAGGAGATTCACATTAGGTAGAAAATGGTGTTGGGTAGACTGATGGGACTGCAGGCTGATAAATCCCCAGAGCCTGATGGTCTGCACCCCAGGATACTTAAGGAGGTGGCTCTAGAGATCATGGACGCATTGGTAATTATTTTCCTATGCTCTATAGATTCAGGGTCAGTTCCTGAGGACTGGAGGGTAACTAATATTATCCCACTTTTTAAGAAAGGAGGGAAGAGAGAAAACAGGGAATTATAGACCAGTTAGCCTGACATCAGTGGTGGGGAAGATGCTGGAGTCAATTATAAAGGATGAAATAGCGGCATATTTGGATAGAGTAACAGGATCGGTCCAAGTCAGCATGGATTTATGAAAGGGAAATTATGCTTGACTAATTGTCTGGAATTTTTTGAGGATGTAACTATGAAAATGGACAAGGGAGAGCCAGTGGATGTAGCATACCTGGACTTTAAGAAAGCCTTTGATAAGGTCCCACATAGGAGATTAGTGGGCAAAATTAGAGCACATAATATTGGGGGTAGGATACTGACATGGATAGAAAATTGGTTGGCAGACAGGAAACAAAGAGTAGGGATTAACGGGTCCCTTTCAGAATGGCAGGTGGTGACTTGTGGGGTACCGCAAGGCTCGGTGCTGGGACCACAGCTATTTACAATATATATTAATGATTTAGATGAAGGGATTAAAAGTTACATTAACAAATTTGCAGATGACACAAAGCTGGGTGGTAGTGTGAAATGTGCGGAGGATGTTGAGATAATGCAGGATGACTTGGACAGGTTGGGTGAGTGGGCAGATGCATGGCAGATGCAGTTTAATGTGGATAAATGTGAGGTTATCCACTTTGGTGGCAAGAACAGGAAGGCAGATTACTATTTGAATGGTGTCAAGTTAGGAAAAGGGGAAGTATAACGAGATCTAGGTGTCCCTGTTCATCAGTCACCGAAAGTAAGCATGCAGGTACAGCAGGCAGTGAAGAAAGCTAATGGCATGTTGGCCTTCATAACAAGGGGAGTTGAGTATAGGAGCAAAGAGATCCTTCTGCAGTTGTACAAGGCCCTGGTGAGACCCCACCTAGAGTATTGTGTGCAGTTTTGGTCTCCACATTTGAGGAAGGACATTCTTGCTATTGAGGGAGTGCAGCGTAGGTTCACAAGGTTAATTCCCCGGATGGCAGGACTGTCATATGTTGAAAGATTGGAGCGACTGGGGTTGTATACACTGGAATTTAGAAGGATGAGAGGGGATCTGATTGAAACATATAAGATTATTAAGGGATCGGTCATGCCAGACGCAGGAAACATGTTCCCGATGTTGGGGGAGTCCAGAACCAGAGGCCACAATTTGAGAATAAGGGGTAGGCCATTTAGAATGGAGTTGAGGAAAAACTTTTTCACACAGAGAGTTGTGGATCTGTGGAATACTCTGCCTCAGAAAGCAGTGGAGGCCAATTCTCTGGATTCTTTCAAGAAAGAGTTAAATAGAGCTCTTAAAGATAGCGGAGTGAAGGGATATGGGGAGAAGGCAGGAACAGGGTACTGATTGTGAATGATCAGCCATGATCACAGTGAATGGCAGTGCTGGCTCAAGGGGCTGAATGACCTACTCCTGCACCTATTGTCTATTATCCTGAATTCTCCACAGTCTCCATGTTTTTATGGGTTGAGGCCTCATTTCAACATGGGACACAAGAAGCTCCCAATAACATTAGTTTCTCAGTGGTGTCACTTAATGACAATGTTGTTCAAAAGCAGAGATTTTGAGACCTCTTCAGCTGTGGAGATCTGATAGTTTGTAGCTGGCAATGCATCTGTGGTTTTGGTCAGAAACAGATGCTTTGGTCTGCCTAGTCCCAGAAACCTGTACCTGGACCATAGTCCTCCACACCCCTCCTATCGATGTACCCATACAAATTTCCCTTAAATGCTGAACCCGCGCCCATCACTTCCGCACTCTCACGACCCTCTGAGTGAAGAATTTCCCCCTCATATTCACCTTAAACATTTCACCTTTCACCCTTGACCCATGACCTCTAGTTCTAACCTCAGTAGAAAACTCCTGCTTAAATTCTCCTTATCCGTACCCCTCTTAATTTTGTATACCTCTACCAAAAATCTTCTACTCTCCGGGGAATAAAATCCTAACCTGTTCAACCTTGCCCTGTAACTCAGGTCCTCCAGTCCTGGCAAATTTTTTGTAAATTTTATCTACACTCTTTCAATCTTATTCACATCTTTCCTGTAGAGAGGTGACCAAAACTGCACACAATACCCCAGATTAGGCCTCACCAACTTCAGCATAACATCCCAACTGCTGTACTCAATACTTCGATTTGTGGAGGCCCATGTGCCAGAAGTTTTCCTTACAACCCTATCCATCTGTGATGCTACTTTTAAGGAATTATGGACCAGTGTTCCCAGATCCCTCTGTTCTACCACACTCCTCAGTGCCCTACCGTTCACTGTGTAAGGCCTCCTCTGGCTTGTCTTTCCAAAGTGCAACATGTCTGCATTAAATTCCATTGAGTATCTTCCCACCTATTTTTCCAGCTGGTCCAGATCCTGCTTCAAGCTTTGATAGTCTTCCACACTGTCCACAGCACCCCCAATCTTGGTGTCATCTGCAAATTTGCTGATCCAGTTTACCACATTATCATTCAGATTGTTGATATAGATGACAAACAGCAACAGACCCAGCATCCTTGTGGCATTCCTCCGGTCAGAGAGGCACTCTCTATATTCTTCCACAAAGCCAATGTCTAATCCAATTTACGACCTCATCATGGATACCAAGTGACTGATCCTCCTTGACCAATCTCCCATGCGGGAGCTTGCCAAGGCCTTGCTAAGTCCTTGTAGACAACATCTGCTACCTTGCCTACGTCAACTTTCTTGGTAACTTCCTTGAAAAACTCTGTAAGATTGATCAGACACAACTTACCATGCACAAAGCCTGTTGTCGATCCCTAATCAGTCCCTGTATATCTAAATACTTATATATCAAGTCCCAAAGAATATCTTCCAATAACTTTCCCACTACTGATGTCAGGCTCATGAGCACATAATTTCCTGGCTTATTCTTAGAGACTTTCTTAAACAATGGAACAACATTAGCTATTCTCCAATCGTCTGGAACCTGACCGTGTCTAAGGGCATTTAAAATATTATCTCTGCTCAGGCCCGTGCAGTTTCTCGACTAGCCTCCCACAAGATTGGAGGGAACACCCTGTCAGGCCCTGGGGCTTCAACAACGCTAATCTTCCTAAAGATCACTAACCTCTCTTCCTTTGTAATTGTATCGGGTCCGTGATCTCACTGCTGCTTTCCCTTATTTCTATAGATTCTGTGTCGGGCTCCTGCGTAAAAACAGATGCAAAAAGTCCACTTAAAATCTCCCCCATCTCTTTTGGCTCCATGCATAGATGAACTCTCTGATCTTCCATTGGACCAATTTTGACCCTTGTTATCCTTTTGCTCTTAATATATCTGTAGAAGGACTAAGGATTCTCCTTTACCTTGTCTTCTAGAGAAACCTCATGACTTCTTTTGGTCTTTGTGATTTGCCTCTTAAGCATTCTCTTGCACCTCCTATACTCCTCAAGTACCTCATTTACTCCTTCCTGCCTATACCTGCTATGCACTCCTTCATTTTCTTAACCAGGGCTTCAATACCTCTCAATATCCAAGGTTTTCTAAACCTGTTATCCATGTGCTTTATTCTGACAGGAACATACAAACAATGTGCTATCAAAATTTCACTTTTTATAGGCCACCTACTTACCAAGTACACCTTTGCCAAAAAACAACTTGTCCCAATCCATTCTTGCCAGATCCTTTCTGATACCATCAAAATTGGACTTTCTCCAATTTAGAATTTCAACCGAGGACCAGACCTATCCTTTTCCATAATTATCTTGAAGCTGTTGACTCTCTGATCACAAGATGCGAAGTGTTCCCCTACACAAACTTCTGTCACCCGCTCTGTCTCATTCCCTAATAGGAGATCTGTATAACCATAAGACAAAAGAGCAGAATTAAGCCATTCGGCCCATCGAGTCTGCTCTGCCAATCCATCATGGCTGATTAGTTATCACAGCCAAGTTCTCCTGCCTTCTCCCTGTAACTTTTGACACCCTGATTAATCAAGGGCCTATCAACCTCCACCTTAAACATACACAATGACTTGGCCTGCACAGCTATCAATGGTAGTGAATTTCACAAATTCACCACCCTCTGTTTAAAGGAATTCCTTCTCATCTCTGTTCTAAATGAATGTCCCTTAATTCTGAGGCTGTGCCTTCTGGTCCTAGAGTCCCCCACCTTAGGAAATATCCTCTCCACATCCATTCTATTTAGACCTTTCAATACTTGATAGGTTTCAATATGTTGCCTCCTCATTCTTCTAAACTCCAGCAAATACAGACCCAGAGCCATCAAAAACTCCTCTCATACGTTAACCCTTTCATTCTGGGAATCATTCTCATGAGCCTCCTCCAGACCCTTTCCAATGCCAGCACATCTTTTCTTAGATAAGGAGCCCAAAACTGCTCACAGTACTCTCAAGTGCAGTCTGACCAATGCCTTATAAAGTCTCAGCATTACATCCTTGTTTTTGTATTCTAATCCTCCTGAAACGAATGCTAACATTGCATTTATCTTCCTTACCAAGGACTCAGCCTGCAAGGTAACCTTTAGGGTGTTCTGCATGAGGGCTCCCAAGTCCCTTTACATCTCTGATTTTTGAATTTTCTCCCCAGTTAGAAAATAGTCCGCACCTTTATTCCTTCTGCCAAAATGAATGACTGCCCATTCTCTCAATCTGCCTAAGATCTTCTGTAGACATACTGCATTCTCAACACTACCTGTCCATCCACTTATCTTCATATCATTTGCAAAGTTCACCACAAAACAATCAATTCCTTCTTCCAAATCATTAACGCTTAACGTGAAAAGAAACGGTCCCAACACTGACCCGCGTGGCAGAGCTCTAGTCACGATAAGGCCCCTATTATTTCCACTCTTTGCCTCTGCCAATCTTCTATCCATGCTAGAACCCTTCCTGTAATACCTCGGGCTCTTATTTTGCTCAGCATTCTCATCTGCGGCACCTTATCAAAGGCCTTCTAAAAATCCAAGTAAACAACATCCACTGACTCTCCTTCGTCTATCCTGCCTGTTAGTTCTTCAAAGAATTCCAACAGATTTGTCAGACAAGATTTCACCTTAAAACCATGAAGATTTTGGCCTATTATTTTATCATGTGCCTCCGCAATCTCCTCAGCTATCTGGTCCAGGTGACTTATCTACCCTCAGACTTTTCAGCTACCCAAGCATCTTCTCCTTATTAATGGCAACAGGACTCATGTCTGATGCAAAATACTTAATCAGTTCATCCACCATTTCTTTGTCCCCATTACTACCTCTCCAGCATAATGTTCCAGTGGTCTGATATTCATTCTCATCTCTCTTTTACTCTTTATATATCTGAATAAAATTTTGATATCCCCTTTTATATTATTGGCTAGTTTACCTTCACATTTCATCTTTTCTCTCCTTACGTTTTTTTAGTTGTCCTCTGTTGGCTTGTAAATGATCCCAATCCTCTACCTTCCCACTATTTTTTTGCTATATTATATACTCTCTCTTTCGCTTCTATGCTGTCTTTGACTTCCCTTGCACCTGTGGTTGTTTCATCCTCCCTTTAGAATACTTCTTCATCTTTGGGATGCATCAATCCACAATCAATTTTATTTTCTCCTTCCCAAACTGCAGGGTGAATTTGATCATATTATGATCACTGCCTCCTTAGTGTTCCTTTATCTTAAGCTCCTTAATCCAATCCTGTTCATTACATCGCACCCAATCCGGAATTGCCGTTCCCCTGTCATGGAGAGGTGGCTGGGAACGGACCCAAGTGCAAGACACAGACACTGAAGTACCAGGGACAGGACTAGGATACAGGGTGAGGGCTAGGACATTGACACGAAACTCGGAAACCCGGAACAGAACTGGACAAGAGAGCTAGGAGCCCAGGCTTGGACTCCGAGCCAGAGGCAGGACAAGGACCCAAAACCTGGGTCTTGCCTCTGGCTCGGACCCCAGAACTAGGCAAGGACGTGACTTGGCTGGCAGGCAGGACGAGGCTGGAGTCTTCAGACTTCAGGCAAGGATGGAGACCGGAGACTTGAGGCGAGGCTGGAGACCGGAGACTTGAGGCTTGAGGTCTTGAGCGAGGCTTGAGACGAGGCTTGGGGTCTTGAAGCTTGGCTTGGGACGAGGCTCGAGGCTTGGGTTCTTGAAGCTTGGCTTGGAGCAAGGCTCGAGGCTTGGGGTCTTGAAGCTCCTCCTGGGCAGAGCACGGTACTCCTGGGCAGGGCGCGGATTTCCACCTGATGGAGGCAAGGGACAGGAAGGGACAGAACCAATCGCAGGCTAACAGCAATACGGCCTGGCTTACCCGATGGAGGCAAGGCGCAGGAAGGGACAGAACCAACTGCAGGGTAACGGCAAGACGGCCTGACTTACCCGACTGAGGCAAGGGACAGGAAGGGAGCTAGGTACAGGGTGGCTCCAGGACAAGACTTCAGGTGAGACGAGGCGAGGGTTACCAGCAAGACAAGGCAAGGCTTCAGGCAAGGAAACAGAAGGCAGGGGAAGGGATACAAGGAGTAAGGACAAGAACAATCCAGCATCCACACCCTGGTCTCTGGAGGTATTTAAGCAGCCAGCCTCAATGAGAATCAGCTGCCTCAATTAGTGCTCAACAGGAACAGAAACAGGGTAGACAGAAAAACCTGGAGCAAGGGTTGATGGACCGGACCGTGAACCGGAATGCGGACTTCACGGACTGGACCATGACAGTACTCCCCCCCTACGGGAGCCTCCTGGCGACCAAGCAGGCTTTCCAGACTATGGACGACCCGGGCGAGTGGGAGGGTATTTAACAGAAGGGAACCCCGGGTGGCAAGAGGAAAATGACAGTGTCTGTGTTGCTGGGTCCATGGTTGGCTGGATCGTTCTGTCATAGGGAGGTGGCTGGGAATGGACCCAAGTGCAAGACACAGACACTGAAGTACTAGGGACAGGACTATGATACAGGGTGAGGGCTAGGACATGGACACGAAAATCGGGAACCTGGAACAGGACTGGACAAGAAAGCTAGGAGCCCGGGCTTGGACTCTGAGCCAGAGACAGGACAAGGACCCAGAACCTGGGTCTTGCCTCTGGCTCGGACCCCAGAACTAGGCAAGGACGTGACTTGGCTGGCAGGCAGGACGAGACTAGAGTCTTCAGACTTGAGGCGAGGCTGGAGACCAGAGACTTGAGGCAAGGCTTCAGGCGAGGAAACAGAAGGCAGGGGAAGGGATACAAGGAGTAAGAACAAGATCAATCCAGCAGCCACGCCCTGATCTCTGGAGGTATTTATGCAGCCCCAACAAGAAATAGCTGCCTCAATTAGTGCTCAACAGGAACGGAAACAGGGTAGACAGGAAAACCTGGAGCAAGGGTCGATGGACTGGACCATGAACCAGAATGCAGACTTCACAGACCAGACCATGACATCCCCTAGAGGGCTCAATCACAAGCTGCTCTAAAAAGCCAATTTGTAGGCATTTACAAATTTTCTTACTTGGGTTCCAGCACCAACCTGATTTCCCAATTTACCTGCATATTGAAATCCCCTATGACTTTCACAACATTTCTCCTTTCAGATGTCTTTGCTATTTCCCAAAGTAATTTTTATCTCACATCCTGGCTACTGTTCGAGAGCCTGTATATAACTCCCATCAGAATTATTTTACCTTAGCAGTTTCTTAACTCTATCCACAAGGATTCTAAATTTTACAATCCTATCTCAACTCTTTCTAAGGACTTAATTTCATTTTTTCACCAACAGAACCTACCCCCCACCCCACCCATCCTCTCTGCTTACCTGTCTATCTTTTCAATACAATGTACATCCTTGGATGTTAAGCTCCCAACAATGATCTTTTAGTCACGACTCAGCAATGCCCACAACATCATACCTGCCGATCTCTAACTGTACTACAAGATCATTCCATGTACTGCCTATATGGCATGGTAGTGTAAAGGCTAGCACAATGCTTTACAGTACCAAACAAACCTGGTTTATTTCCTGCCACTGCTTGTAAGGAGTTTAGTCGGCTCCATCTTGGGTACTAGCCTGCAAAGTACCCAGGACATCTTCAAGGTGTCTCAGAAAGGCAGCGTCCATTACTAAGGACCCCCAGCACCCAGGGGATGCCCTTTACTCACTGTTACCATCAGGAAGGAGGTACAGAAGCCTGAAGGCACACACTCAGCAATTCAGGAACAGCTTCTTCCCCTCTGCCATCTGATTCCCAAGTGGACATTGAACCCTTGAACACTACCTCACTTTTTAAATATATATTATTTCTGTTTTTGCATGATTTTATTCAATATATATATACTGCAATTGATTGATTGATTGATTATTATTTTTCTTCTATATTATGTATTGCATTGAACTGCTGCTGCTAAGTTAGCTAATTTCACGACACATGCCGGTGATAATAAACCTGATTCTGATTCTCGCTCTCCTCGTGACCGCGTGGGTTTCCTCCGGGTGCTCCGGTTTCCTCCCACAGTCCAAAGACGTACCGATTGGTGGGTTCATTGGTCATTGTCAATTATCCTGTGATTAGGCTAGGATTAAATTGGGGGATTACTGGGCAGCTGGATGAAGGGTAGGACAGACCAGTTCCATGCTGTATCTCAATAAATAAATAAATAGAACATCTTCAGTCCTGTATTCATCAGCCTTTTTGACTTTGGCTCTCTATTACACTTTAACATCCCACTAACTACAGTTTTGCCCTATCATCTGCCTGTCCTTCCTCACAGTCTCACTACACACTGCATCTAGTTGTATACCAACTGCACCATCCTCAGCCCTTTCACGCTTGTTCCCATCCCCCACTCAAATTAGAAACACAGTCTCTCTACATAATGGTTAAGGAAACGTTCTTGAACACATTTGACAAACTCTATCCCATCCAGCCCTTGGGTAGAGCTGCGTAACACTAAGGGGCAGAAAACGCTGGTGGGAGTTGTGTACAGGCCACCTAACAGTAGTAGTGAGGTCGGAGATGGTATTAAACAGGAAATTAGAAATGTGTGCAATAAAGGAACAGCAGTTATAATGGGTGACTTCAATCTACATGTAGATTGGGTGAACCAAATTGGTAAAGGTGCTGAGGAAGAGGATTTCTTGGAATGTATGCGGGATGGTTTTTTGAACCAACATGTCGAGGAACCAACTAGAGAGCAGGTTATTCTGGACTGGGTTTTGAGCAATGAGGAAGGGTTAATTAGCAATCTTGTCATGAGAGGCCCCTTGGGTAAGAGTGACCATAATATGGTGGAATTCTTCATTAAGATGGAGAGTGACATGGTTAATTCAGAAACAAAGGTTCTGAACTTAAAGAGGGGTAACTTTGAAGGTATGAGACGTGAATTAGCTAAGATAGACTGGCAAATGACACTTAAAGGATTGATGGTGGATATGCAATGGCAAGCATTTAAAGGTTGCATGGATGAACTACAACAATTGTTCATCCCAGTTTGGCAAAAGAATAAATCAAGGAAGGTAGTGCACCCGTGGCTGACAAGGGAAATTAGGGATAGTATCAATTCCAAAGAAGAAGAATACAAATTAGTCAGAGAAAGTGGCTCACCTGAGGACTGGGAGAAATTCAGAGTTCAGCAGAGGAGGACAAAAGGCTTAATTAGGAAGGGGAAAAAAGATTATGAGAGAAAACTGGCAGGGAACATAAAAACTGACTGTAAAAGCTTTTATAGATATGTAAAAAGGAAAAGACTGGTAAAGACAAATGTAGGTCCCCTACAGACAGAAACAGGTGAATTGATTATGGGGAGCAAGGACATGGCAGACCAATTGAATAATTACTTTGGTTCTGTCTTCACTAAGGAGGACATAAATAATCTTCCAGAAATAGTAGGGGACAGAGGGTCCAGTGAGATGGAGGAACTGAGCGAAATACATGGTAGTAGGGAAGTGGTGTTAGGTAAATTGAAGGGATTGAAGGCAGATAAATCCCCAGGGCCAGATGGTCTGCATCCCAGAGTGCTTAAGGAAGTAGCCCAAGAAATAGTGGATGCATTAGTGATAATTTTTCAAAACTCGTTAGATTCTGGACTAGTTCCTGAGGATTGGAGGGTGGCTAATGTAACCTCACTTTTTAAAAAAGGAGGGAGAGAGAAACTGGGGAATTATAGACCGGTTAACCTAACGTCGGTGGTGGAGAAACTGCTGGAGTCAGCTATCAAAGATGTGATAACAGCACATTTGGAAAGCGGTGAAATCATCGGACAAAGTCAGCATGGATTTGTGAAAGGAAAATCATGTCTGACGAATCTCATAGAATTTTTTGAGGATGTAACTAGTAGAGTGGATAGGGGAGAACCAGTGGATGTGGTATATTTGGATTTTCAAAGGGCTTTTGACAAGGTCCCACACAGGAGATTAGTGTGCAAACTTAAAGCACACGGCATTGGGGGCAAGGTATTGATGTGGATAGAGAATTGGTTGGCAGACAGGAAGCAAAGAGTGGGAATAAACGGGACCTTTTCAGAATGGCAGGCGGTGACTAGTGGGGGTACCGTAAGGCTCAGTGCTGGGACCCCAGTTGTTTACAATATATATTAATGACTTGGATGAGGGAATTAAATGTAGCATCTCCAAGTTTGCGGATGACACGAAGCTGGGTGGCAGTGTTAGCTGTGAGGAGGATGCTAAGAGGATGCAGGGTGACTTGGATAGGTTGGGTGAGTGGACAAATTCATGGCAGATGCAATTTAATGTGGATAAATGTGAAGTTATCCACCTTGGTGGCAAAAATAGGAAAACAGATTATTATCTGAATGGTGGCCGATTAGGAAAAGGGGAGGTGCAATGAGACCTGGGTGTCATTATACACCAGTCATTGAAAGTGGGCATGCAGGTACAGCAGGCGGTGAAAAAGGCGAATGGTATGTTGGCATTTATAGCGAGAGGATTCGAGTACAGGAGCATGGAGGTACTACTGCAGTTGTACAAGGCCTTGGTGAGACCACGCCTGGAGTATTGTGTGCAGTTTTGGTCCCCTAATCTGAGGAAAGACCTCCTTGCCGTAGAGGGAGTACAAAGAAGGTTCACCAGATTGATTCCTGGGATGGCAGGACTTTCATATGAAGAAAGACTGGATGAACTGGGCTTGTACTCGTTGGAATTTAGAAGATTGAGGGGGGATCTGATTGAAACATATAAAATCCTACAGGGATTGGACAGGCTAGATGCAGGAAGATTGTTCCCGATGTTGGGGAAGTCCAGAACGAGGGGCCACAGTTTGAGGATAAAGGGGAAGTCTTTTAGGACCGAGATTAGGAAAAACTTCTTCACACAGAGAGTGGTGAATCTGTGGAATTCTCTGCCACAGGAAACAGTTGAGGCCAGTTCATTGGCTATATTTAAGAGGGAGTTAGATATGGCCCTTGTGGCTACAGGGGTCAGGGGGTATGGAGGGAAGGCTGGGGCGGGGTTCTGAGTTGGATGATCAGCCATGATCATAATAAATGGCGGTGTAGGCTCAAAGGGCTGAATGGCCTACTCCTGCACCTATTTTCTATGTTTCCTATGTTTTACAGTATGGGAGTTCCAGTCATTATGTGGAAAGTTAAAATCACCTACTGTCACAACCTTGTATTCTGGCAACAGTCTGTGACATTTCTACAATCCTGCAGATCTATAATTATATCCCATTAACATGTTCATACCTTTCTTATTCCTCAGTTTTACCTATAAATCCTCACTAGATGAGTTCTCCAGTCTGTCCTGGCTGAACACTCCTGTGACATTTTCCCTGACTAGTAAGGCCACCCCTCCTCCTTTAATCCCTCCCGCTCTTTCATGTGTAAAACAACAGACCCCTGGAACATTGAGCTGCCAGTCCTGCCCCTCCTGCAACCAATGACTACAACATCATAACTGCACGCACTGATCCATGCCCTAAGCTCATCCGCCTTTCCTACAATACTCCTTGCATTGAAATATACACAACACAGAAGATTAGTCCTACCATGCTCAATCTTGCAATTCTTGACTTTGTCTGTACAGTCGGCTGAACAATATCCTTCCCCACAACCATTCCACTATCTGCTCTGTCGCTCTGCTTCCCATCCCCCTGCAACTCTAGTTTAAACACCCCCGTGGAGTATTAGCAAACATTTCTGCAAGGCTATTAGTCCCCCTCCTCTTCAAGTGCAGACCATCCCTTCTGTACAGGTCCCACCTTTCCTGGAAGAGAGCCTAATGATCAAAAAATTTGAAGCCTTCCCTCCTACACCAACTCTTCAGCCTCGTGTTAAATTGTATAGTCTTCCTATTTCTGGCCTCACTAGTGTGAGGCAAGGGTAGCAGTCCAGAGATCACAACCCTGGAGGTCCTGCTCTTTAACTTAGCACCTGACTCCTTAATCTTACTTTACAAGACCTCGTCACCAATCCTACCTAAGTCGTTGGTACTACGATCTCTGGTTGCTCACCCTCCCACTTAAGAATGCTGTGGACTCAATCCATGAAGTCCCTGACTCAGGCACCTGGGAGGCAATGCACTATACCATCCGGGAACCTCCTGTCTGTTCCCCTAGACAATGATTCCCCTTTCACTACAGCTTGTTACTTCCCCCTTCCCTTCTGAGCCACCGGGCCAGACTCGATTGCTGTGACTTTCCTGTGCCAGGTCATCCCCCTCAACAGTATCCAAGGCAATATGTCTGTTGTTGAGGAGAACAGCCCAAGGCTACTCTGCTCTGATTGCTAACCCCTTTCCCCCTCCTGACAGTCAATCAGTTACCTACTGTGTGTCCTCCCTGTATGTTCTGTCAGTTAAACCCTCCGTCTCCTGAATGTTCTGAAGTTCATCCAGCTCCAGCCCCAATTTCTTGACACAGTCTGGAAACACTGCAGCTGGATGCTTTGCGCGGCTATAGTCATCAAGGACATTGGAGGTCTCCCAGTCTTCTCACGTCCAGCAAGGGGAGCATTCCACTATCCTGCCTGGAATCCCAACTGCTCTAACTGTGCAATGAAAGAAAGAAAGAAAAATTAATCAAAAAAGAATCTACCTACAGTCTTTGTCTCTCCTTACCAAACCCTGAACTCCCCACTCTAACACTGGCCCACTCACACATTGGCCGCTCCCACAATGGCTGCTTCACTTAAACCTAACTTTTTTTCATTGGCCCTTTCTTACGCACATTCTAATGTTTCCTAGGGAACTGCGGTGCACAGAATTTTCTGACTGTCCTTGCTCGCTTCTTTTAAAATCCCTGTCCTGCTACACAATCTAACGTCTCCTTAGGAACTGTGGCGTGCAGAATGTCCAGACTGCCACCGCTCACTTCTTTTGAAATCTCTCTACTACGACACAATCCACTGTCTCTTCGGAAACTGTGATGCGCAGAATGCCATCCATACAGAACTTCGTCACAACAGTGCATTGAAGTTATACAAGGGAAAACAATAACAGAATGCAGAATAAAGTGTTCCAGTTACAGAGAGTGCAGTGTAGGCAGGCAATAAGGTACAAGGCCACAATGAGGTAGATCTTGAGGTCAAGAGTCTATCATATCCTATTAGGGGACCATTCAATAGTCTTATCACACTGAAAAAGGAGCTGTCCTTGAGCCTGGTGGTTTGTGCTTTCAGGCTTTTGTATTTTCTGCCTGATGGGAGCGGGGAGAAGAGAGAACGTCCTGGATGGGAAGGGCCTTTGATTATGTTAATTATTTTGATGAGGCAACAAGAATTGTGGACAGAGGCTATGGAGGGGAGGCTGGTTTCTGTGCAGTTTCGAGCAAGAAATGATCTGCATGGATGATGAAGATTTTCACTGTACTTTGATATATGTGACAATAATTAATCAATTACCGATTACCTGTCACATCACAAACACATGCTGGCAGGTTAACTAGCCTCTGCACATTTCCCCTTTTGATGATAATTTCACCGTACATTTCGATGGACATGTGACAAATGAAGTAAATCTTTATCTTTATCTAATCTGAAGTGGCAAACTTTGGAATTCCATGGGTGAGTGAGGGAGAATAACTGTAGAGCTACAGAGAAATGAGGGGAGCAGTAAGACTGATGGGATCGCTCTGCTGGGAGCTAGTATGGTCAAATTGGGCTGAATGGCCTCCTTCTGTAAACTAGGTAATGGATTCTGAGTGCACGCACATGGTCCAGGAGGGGAGATGCTGGAGGCAGTGTGACGCACCATCTAAGGTGGGTTGGGGCTGCCCCTTCCCATTCGTGCTGCCTGCCGTCCTCCTGCGTTCGCTTGTTCACGCCAGCAACACCCATGCATCATCAATTTACAGGACACGTCACTCAGGGACTTGATGAATATAAATATTTCTTGTGTGACTGTATGTTCACTGCTCGTTTATATGTGCTGCATGTGCCTTGTGCAGTGTATGACTGTTGGTACTGTGTTTTGCCCTTTGTACCTGGAGGAGCACTGTTTTGTTTGGCTGTATTCTTGGGTATTCACGTGTGGTGGAATGACAATTAAACTGGAACTCGTTGGTTACTTTGACTGAGTGGAACCCAGTGTGGCCTTCTGCTGCTGTACCTGATCCACATCAAGTTTCAATGTGTTGTGCATTCAGAGATGCTCTTCTGCACACCAATGTTGTAAAATGTGGTTATTTGAGTTACTGTCGCCTTCCTGTCAGCTTGAACCAGTCTGGCCATTCTCCTCCGACCTCTCTCATTAACAAGTTATTTTCACCCACAGAAATGCTGCTCATTGGATGCTTTTTGTTTTTTACACCATTCTCTGTAAAGTCTAGAGACTGCTGTGTGTGAAAATCCCAGGAGATCAGCAGTTTCTGAGCTGCTCAAACCAACCCATCTGGCACCAATAATCATTCCACAGCCAGAGTCACTTAGATAACATTTCTTCCCCATTCTGATGTTTGGTGTGAACAGCAACTGAACTTCTTTTTTTTTAGATTATGAGGACACGCAGTCCTCTTTCATTGTCATTTAGTAATGCATGCATTAAGAAATGATACAATATTCCTCCGGTGTGATATCACAGAAACACAGGACAGACCAAGACTGAAAAACTAGCAAAAACCACATAATTATAACATATAGTTACAACAGTGCAACAATACCATAACTTGATGAAGAACAGTCCATGGCACAGTAAAAAAGTTCAAAGTCTCTTGAATGTCCCACATCTCACGCAGACGGGAGAAAGAAGACAACTCTCCCTGCCATGCCCGACCACAGTCCGACTCTGAGTCGTCTGAAAACTTCGAGCCTCCGATCAGCCCTCCGACACCGAGTACCAAGCACCATCTCTGCCGAACGCTTCGACCTCAGCCTCGGTCGCCAGCAGCAGGCAAAGCCGGGGATTTTGGGGCCTTCCCTCCGGAGATTCTCGATCGCACAGTAGCAGCGGCAGCGAACTGGGCATTTCAGAAATTTCTCCAAATGTTCCTCTGCTTCTCACATCTGTCTCCATCAAATCAGAATTGTGCACGGCATCCTACTTACAAATACCATATCATTTCACCGGACAGCTGTGCCCGCTGCGTCGCGCGGCCATCTTCTCCTCCCGCCTCTTGACCATGTCTGCATGCTTTTATGCATTGAGTTGCTGCCACATGATTGGCTGATTAGATACTTGTATTAACGAGCAGGTGTACAGGTGTAACTAATAAAGTGCCCACTGAATATATATAAAAACAGACTTCTAGTGAAAGATAAAGATAGAAAGAGTTGAGAATAGTTAATCTGTGTGAGGCCATGGATTAAAATTCTCAGAATGCACTAGAATTCTAAATCTATATTTTTCAAAAAGGAATTCATGATCTAGATGAGGAGCAATAAATTCTGCTGTGACTGAACGTTGATTGTAGTCAAAGTTTCCAGACACACTGCCTGCTGTTGACATTTCAGAATCTTAAATTAATCTTCACCCACCAGTCGAAGGGATGGGTGTAATGAATTATTTGGAGGATTGCATAATGAGCAGAGAGTATATGATTGAGGAGATGTTACATTGCAGTGTGGGGAAACAAGCTGATCAGAGCATTAGGAAATAGCCAAGAGCTTTAATCAGCTGAGAGGTCCCAACATCACTGGAGAAACTGTTTCATCACCAGCCCTGTTGCTAAGCTGCTGTGGGCCTAGTCATTTTCACTAGTGTTTATGTACACTGATTCATTCTCTGGAGCCTGCTGCATCTTAACGGACACAACACCGTAAGAAAAGAGTACAGGCAACGTTTCGGGTCAAGACCCTTCAGCAGGACGGGTGCTTGGCTTGGGTTTGAGAAGCTACTCTTTATGTTGTAGATCCTCACCACCCGGGTCATGCTCTTTTCTCACTGCTGTCATCAGGCAGACGCGACAAGAGCCTCAGGACTCGCACCACCAGGCTCGAGAACAGTTACTACCCCTCGACCATCAGGCTCCTAAACAAAAGGGATACCTCATTCACTCTATGTCTGGCGTTCCCACAACTGATGGTCTCGCTTTAAGGACTCTTTATCTTGTAATTTCATGCTCTCATTATTTATTGCTATTTATTTATATTTGCACTTGCACAGTTTGTTGATCACTGATTCTGTTTAAAGTTACTGTTCTATAGATTTGCTACGTATGCCCGCAGAAAAAGAATCTCAGAGTTGTATGTGGTGACATGTTTGTACTCTTGATAATAAATTTTACTTTAAACCTTTTGAACTTAGAATCAATGAAAAACTGCACTCAACAGGTCTGAAGTCCACAATCAGCTCTTTCATCTCACTGACGTTGAGTGCCAGGCTGTTGCTGCGGCACCACTCCACTAGTTGGCATATCTCGCTCCTGTACGCCCTCTCGTCACCACCTGAGATTCTACCAACAATGGATGTATCATCAGCAAATTTGTACATGGTATTTGAGCTGTGCCTAGCCACACAGTCATGTGTATATAGAGAGTAGAGCAGTGGGTTAAGCACACACCCCTGAGGTGCACCAGTGTTGATCGTCAGTGGGGAGGATATGTTTTCACCAATCCGCACAGACTGTGGTCGTCCGGTTAGGAAGTCGAGGATCCAATTGCAGAGGGAGGCCCTGGGTGCTGGAGGTCCTTAATAATGGACACTACCTTTCTGAGACACCGCTCTCTAAAGATGTCCTGGGTGCTTTGTGGGCTAGTGCCCAAGATGGAGCTGACTAGATTTACAACCTTCTGCAGCTTCCTGTGCAGTAGCCCCTCCATACTAGACAGTGAGGCAGCCTGTCAGAATGCTCTCCACAGTACAACTATAGGAGTTTTTGAGTGTATTTGTTGACATACCAAATCTCTTCAAACTCCTAATAAAGTATAACCACTGTCTTACCTTCTTTATAACTACATCGATATGTTGGGACCAGCTTAGACCCTCAGAGATCTTGACACCCAGGAACTTGAAACTGCTCACTCTCTCCACTTCTGATCCCTTTATGAGGATTGGTATGAGTTCCTTTGTCTTATCCTTCCTGAAGTCCACAATCAGCTCTTTTGTCTCACTGACGTTGAGTGCCAGGTTGTTGCTGTGGCACCATTCCACTAGCTAGCTTAGCTCACTCTTTTGCACCCTCTCGTCACCACCTGAGATTCTACCAACAATGGTTGTATTATCAGCAAATTTATAGATGGTATTTTATTATTTTATTTATTTACTGTTTTTTCTCTTCTATATTATGTATTGCATTGACCTGCTGCTGCTAAATTAACAAGTTTCACGTCACATGCCGGTGATAATAAACCCGATTCTGATTCTGATTCTGGTGAAGACCCTGGAAGGATTGTGAAGGTAGAGGGTAAAATGAATGCAGCAAAATACAGGGAATTCCTGGAGGAAAACCTGATGCAGACTGCAAGAGAACTGCGACTTGGGAGAAGATTTGTTTCCCAGCAAGATAATGACCCTAATCATAAAGGCAAAGCTACACAGGAATGACTTAAAAGCAACAAAGTTAATGTCCTGGAGTAGCCAAGTCAGAGTCCAGACCTCAATCCAATTGTGAATTTGTGGCTGGACTTGAAAAGTGCTGTTCACTCACAATCCCCATGCAATCTGACAGAGCTTGAGCAGTTTTGTAAAGAAGAATGGGGGAAAAATTACAGTGTCCAGATGTGGAAAGCTGATAGAGACCTATCCACACAGACTCAAGGCTGTAATTGCTGCCAAAGGTGCGTCTACTAAATACTGACTTGAAGTGGGTGAGTAATTATGCAATCAATTATTTTGTGTTTAATAATTGTCATAAACCTTGACTAATTTGTAGAAATTTGTTTTCACTATGACAGGAAAGAGTCTTTTCTGTTGATCAATGTCAAAAAAGCCAAATTAAATCCACTGTGATTCAATGTTGTAAAACAGTAAAACATGAAAACTTCCAAGGGAGATGAATAATTTTATAGGCACTGTAGTTGTCACTGTCTCAGAGGACCTGTCCTGGAACCATCATATAAAGTACAACAGTGCCTTTACTTCCTCAGAAGTCTGCAGAGATATTGCATGTCATTAAAAACTTTGACAAACATCTATAGATGTGTGGTGGGAAGTGTGCTGTCTGTCCACATTAACGGCCTGGTATGGGAACACCAATACCTTAGAACAGAAATCTTACAAAAGGTGGTGGATTCGGCCCGGTACATCACGGGTAAAACCTTCCGAACCATTGAGCACATCTACATGAAACGTTGCCATAGAAAAACAGCATCCATCATCAAAGATCCTCACCACCCAGGCCATGCTCTTTTCTCACTGCTGCCATCAGGTAGAAGGTACAGGAGCCTCAGGACTCGCACCACCAGGTTCAAGTACAGTTACTACCCTCAACCATCAGGCTCTTGAACAAAAGGGCCTCACTTAAGGACTTGCTTATCTTGTTATTTCCTGCTTGTTACGTATTGCTATTTACTTATTATCTGCATCTGCAGTTTGTTTACAGTTTACAGTTCCTGATGTTTACAGTTTACAGATCCTGTTTACAGTTACCGATCTATAGATTTGCTAAGTATGCCCGTAGATAAAGAATCTGTATGTGGTGGCATGTATATACTCTGATAATAAATGTTACTTTGAAATCTGAACTTTGAGATTGAAGCCTGGATACCTGCCCTGGGGGTTGGAGGACTCTCAGGTGTGTGGATGGATGGGAGGGAGGAAAAGGGCCTGTTTGGTCATTGCTTGTTGCTTTCTGTGTTGTTCCGCCAAGGATTGTGGGAATGCTTTGTTGTCGCTGGGATGTGTGATGACACATGCAAGCTGGCCCATAGCACATCCCTAGGCTGTACAACCAACACTTTACACTGCAGGTTTCCATGTACATGGGAGAAATAAATCTGAAATCCGCCGAGACTGTGTGCTCGAGGCAGGGGAATGAATATTTCTGATGGCCAGTGGTCTTCCAATCAAGCAGATTTCTTTCCCCTGTATGGTGTTGAGCTTTATGAGAGTTGTTGGGGCAACAGGGCATCTGGACAGGTACGCAATCACAATACCTGAGCCTTGTCGCTGGAGGGAACAGTGGGGTTGAAATGGTACGTTGGTAAATTGGTTTAATATTGTTGTCTAAAATTTGTCCTGATCATACAGATCATGTCATTACACAGTGCACTGAGGTACTTAGATTATGAGAACACTCAGTCATCTTTTATTGTCATTGAGAAATGCATACATGCATTAAGAAATGATACAATGTTTCTCCGGAGTGATATTACAGAAAACAGGACAAACCAAAGACTAACACTGACAGAACCACATAATTTAACATATAGTTACAGCAGTGCAAAGCAATACCATGATTTGATAAAGAACAAACCATGGGCACAGTAAAAAAGGTCTCAAAAGTCCCCGAGTCAATCGACTCCCGAGTCCCCGATAGCAGGCAGCAAAAGGGAGAAACTCCCTGCCATAAACCTCCAGGCACCGTCAACTTGCCGATACCTTGGAAGCAGCCGACCACAGCCGACACTGAGTCCATCTTTCCGAAAACATCAAGCCTCCGACCAGCCTCTCCAATACAGCCTCCGGAGCATCATCCTCTGCCGAGCGCCTTCGACCTCGCCCCGGCCGCTGAAACAAGCAAAGCCGAGGATTTCGAGGCCTTCAGCTCCAGAGATTCCGGTTACCATACAGTAGCAGCGGCGGCAAAGCGGGCATTTCAGAAGTTTTCCAGATGTTCCTCTGTACTCTCACGTCTGTCTCCATCAAATCAGAATTGTGCACGGTCCCCTACTTGACAGATAAAGATATCATTCATTCACTGGAGAGGCCGCGTGAGCTGCCGTCGCGCCGCCATCTTCTCCTCCTTATTGTTCTCCTTAGAACAACAGAAATCAATAACATCTTACCATTCAGAGAAAATAATACAGATCATAGGGCACAGAACATTACAACACAGTACAGGCCCTTCAGCCCACAATGTTGTGCTGACCCTTAAACCTACTCCAAGATCAACCTAACCCTTACCTCCAACATAGTCCTCCATTGTTCTATCATCCATATACCTGTCCAAGAGTCTCTTAAATCCCCCTAATGTATCTGCCTCTACTACCACCCTGGCAGCTCCTTCCATATGTCTACCGATCTCTGTGTAAAAACCTGCCTCTGTCACCCCCCCATACTTTCCTCCAAACACCTTACGTTTATACCCCTTCCTATTAACCATTTCTGCCCTGGGTGAAAGCCTCTGGCTATCTACTTGAGCTATGCCTCTTAGAAAGTTCAATGCAAGTAGGCTTGAAGGTGCGAGACCATAATGAGGTAGAGTGTGAGGTCAAGAGTCCATCCTATTGTACCAGGGAGCCATTCTTACAGCACAATGTGGATGCTGTCCTTCACCCTGGTGAGACGTGCTTTCCAGCTTTGGCTTCTCCTGCCTGTTGGAAGGGGTAGAAGAGGGAATGTCTGGGATTTTGATTCATGGTCATTCAGTGAAACACCTTTATCTCCGGAGAGGGATTTCCCTCACGTTCCTCTCCCAACGGAGTGACATTACCTCACTGACTGACCCAGCATCAGGAGCAGCCAAATACTTGCCCACTCCCAGGTGTCCAGCCTCTTATTCTTGACGTCCCTCTCTTTTGACATTGTGCACGATGGTGTGAGATACTTCATATTCCCTGTGATTTGTAAAGTTATTTGATAGTCGATTGTAAACACACTGGTGTTTGACCTGCATCAGGATAACTTCCGGTGAAGAACTCCAATGGTCTCTGCCTGTTTGTGTCTTTGAGTGGAGGGTGATTAACACTTCATTCAGGCCCTTCATAATCAGTTCTTCAGCAACTGCCATACGCCAGGCACCTGATGGAGTCAGTGCCCTGTTACGTCTTTGGAGGAAACCGGAGCACCCAGAGGAAACCCATGCTGTCACAGGGAGAACGTACAAACTCCTTACAGGCAGTGGGGGGAGTTGAACCTGGCTTACCTATACTAACCACTACACTACTGTGCTGTCCCAATCTATTTGACGCTCTTATTCAGGGCAGTCAGCTGACTAACGAAGGGTTTGACATGGTGCCAAGCTGCACCTTGCGCCCTCCGTTGAAGTCGTGGCTCAGTTGAAAAGTTTTTTTACTGCTTTTTTTTGGGTTCACGGGATGGTTTTGGGACAGAGAAGAGAGTTAGGGCTCGGGTTAGGGTTTAGTGACAGGGATATTGGGGATTTAAAGGACAGGCCAGAGTCTTAAGTCTCCACTCCACGTTCAAAAGTCAGCAGTACAGATGGGGACATCTGCGGGCTGGGCCAGGATATCTAGCTGGATGTCCAACCAGCAGACCAGCACGGATGAGGGCTGGTGGATTTCCCAGGGTCAGGGAGTTGTTGGTGGGTTCCAAAATTGGAGTTCCATGTGGACAGGAGAAACAAGGATCGATGACCCCCTGGGTTCGCAGATGGCTGTGACCAGAGTACGAGGCCTAGTGTTCAGGGTCCCGCCATCACTGAGTCTGAAGTTCGAGGCCTGGTGTTTGGGATCAGCGGGCCCTAAGGTTGATAATAAGAAATGAAGCCTAATGGTTGAATGGGAGGTCTGGAATTTAAAGCCCGTTGGCCAGAGCTCCGCGTCTACAGATCTCTGCGAGTCTACTGGGGTAGTCGAAGGCCCAGTGCCTGCATGTCCGAGTCCAGGTCTGAGTTCCCTGGAGGCTGGAGGCTGAAGAAGGCAGCCTGTCTTAGGGTTAGAGAACTGTGTACGTGCATGGGTGGGAGAGAGGTATGGGGGTGGGGGCTTGTTTCGTTGCTTGTGTGTACAGTGTTGTTCTGCCGAGCATTGTGGACATTCTATGTGGGTGCTGGAATGTGTGATGACATTTGCGGGCTGCCCCCATAGCCTTTGATGCCCTGACTAGTCAGAAACGTATCAACCTCCACTGTAAATATATCCAGTGACTTGGCCTCCACAGCGTCTGTGGCGATATCTCCTCAACTCTGGTCCTGAACTCCCCTACTCTGTTACTTAGTTTTGTGTTAAACACATTAAGTTGTAGTTGTGGTCTGAAGTGTTGTGTTGGTTGTAAACACAAACGAGGCATTTCCCTGTATGATTCAACGTACATGTTATAAGTAAATATGAATCTTGGATCTTGCCCACTCTGCCACTAGCTGAAGTTTCAGCCACTCCTCCTGGCGGGAGGTGGTGTTGACACCGGTAGTTGTATAAATGGGAGCCAGACCCATTGAGAGGGAACCGAGAGGCCCTGGATCCATCTCCTTTAATCAACGCGAAACTTTGCCTGTCTGAACTCCCTTCGATTGACACCTCTTCTCCATCGTCTTCTGCAGGCTATGTGCTGAACGTCACAAAGTCCTCTCCAGGCAGAGCCGAGCAGAGGAAATTTTCAAACAGCTGGTTTGCCCTCAGCTAAGCTCAGCTATCTACTTTTATTACAAACGTCACTTTACAGAATTGGCAATACTGGAATTTAAGGCACATGAGCAGAATTAGGCGACTACTACTACGTCGACTCAGGCCTAGGGAAGCACAATTAGGCCATTCAGCCCATTGATTCAGCTCTGCCATTCCATGATGGCTGATTTATTTTCATGCTCAGCTCCATTCTCCTGACTTCTCCCCATAGCCTTTGATGCCCTACCTAATCAGGAACCTATCAACCTCCATTGCAAATATACCCAGTGACTTGGCGTCTGTGGCAACATCTCCTCATCTCTGGTCCTGAGCTCCCCCACTAGGTTACTTAGTTTTGTGTAAGACACATTGAGTTGTGGTTGTGGTCTGAAGTGTACTGCCAGGGGAGTGGGGATCAGAGATTCATTTTTGTGGTCGAAGTGGAGCTCGATGAGTATCTGAATGGGAAGAATCTGCAGAGCAGGTGTGTGACCACTCTCACACAAGGGGAAGTACGGATTCAATGGGCTGAACAGCCTCAGGCCATGCTGGAACCTTTACTGGCTATCCACAGTTGCTCTTAAACTGAATGACTAATCAAACTGAGAAGGTATTTCGGAGTCAGTGAAGTTAGTGGGTGTGGAGTCATATGTGGGCCTCACCAGTGAGAAGGTCAAATGAAGGCAATTGTTGACCTGTTGGGTTTTTAACCACAGTTCAGTAGTTTCATTATGAATGTATACAGACAAGATGCTGGAGGAGCTTCATCAGGTCAGGCTGACAGTAGGGTTAGAGGCAGCACAGGACAGGACTGTCATGAAACCTGCGGACCTGCGCTCCTGTATTTGATTGTTGTGTCTCATCGAGAGTCGTTAAGCCCCTTGACTTTCAGTTCAATTTTGTCAAGTTTATTTTGACTGGCATGGGTTTTCTACGCACTGTGATTATTTAAGATGGACTCCCAAGTAGCAGTTATCGAGGGGTCCTTGTGCTTGGAGAGTGTTTGATCTCGCAGTGCTGCTCAGCCAAGCCACCAGTGTTCTGTTGGAATTCCAATGAATAAATTCTTGTTTCTGTCTCTACATGGGAGTCTGTCATTCCTCCACGCCTGGGTTCAGCCACCTGTCAGCGCACACCATGACAAGGACAATGCAGTGCAGGTATAGGTCCTTCTGCTCACGACGTCTCTGATGATTGTGATGCCAATTTAATCTACACATCTTCTGGCCCAGGATCCATATCCCTCCATTCCCTCTTTGTTTGCCTGCCTGCCTAAATACCTCCGAAATATTACCTGTTCACCTCACAGAAACCTCCCACTCTGTGCATCAAAAACTTGCCTCAGAAATCTCAAAAGCACATTAAGGCACCAATAACAATAGATAGAAGACCATAAGACCATAAGATGTAGGAGCAGAATATGGGGGGAGACAGAACCACCAGGTGATAGGTGAAACCTGGAGGGGGAGGGATAAAGTATCGAGCTGGGAAGTTGATTGGTGAAAGAGACAGAAAGCCATGGAAGGAAGAAAAAGGAGGGGAGAGGGAGGAGCACCGGAGGGAGGTGATGGGCGGGCAAGGAGATAAGGTGAGAGAGGGAAAGGGGGATGGGAAGTGATGAAGGAGGGAGGGAGTGGGGGGCATTATCGGAAGTTTGAGAAATCAATGTTCATACCATCAGGTTGAGGCTACCCAAATGGTGCTGTTCCTCCAACCTAAGTGTGGCCTTATCCCGACAGAGGAGGAGGCCATGGATATCAGAATGGGACTGGGAAGTGGAATTAAAATGGGTGGACAATGGGAGATCCTGCTTGTTCTGGCGGACAGAGTGTAGATGCTCGGTGAAGCGGTCTCCCAATCTACGTCTGGTCTCACTGATATAGAGGAAGCCACACCAGCAGCACCGAACACAGTAAGTGACCCCAACAGACTCACAGGGGAAATGTCGCCTCACCTGGAAGGACTGTTTAGGGCCCTGAATGGTAGTGAGGGAGGAGGTGTAGGGGCAGGTGTAGCACATGTTCTGCTTGCGAGGATAAGTGCCAGGAGGGAGATCAGTGGGGAGGGATGAATGGACAAGGGAGTCGCGTAGGGAGTGATCCCTGCAGAAAGCAGAAAGTGGGGAAGGGAAGATCTGCTTGGTGGTGGGATTCTGTTGGAGGTGGCAGAAGTTTTGGAGAATTATTTGCTGGATGTGGAGGCTGGGGGGCTGGTTGGTGACAACAAAAGGAACTCTATCCCTGATAGCATGGCAGGAAGATGAGGTGAGAGCAGGCATATGTGAAATGGAAGAGATGCAACTGAGGACAGCATTAATGGTGGAGGAAGGTAAGTCCCTTTCTTTGAAAAAGAAGGACATCTCTTTCATTCTAGAATGAAAAGCCTCATCCTGAGAGCAGATACAGCGGAGACAGAGGAATTGAGAGGTGTTTTTACAAGTAGGAGGGTGGGACGAGGTGTAGTCCAGGTAGCTGTGAGAGTCTGTGGGTTTGTAATATACATCGGTGGATAAGCTGTCTCCAGAGATAGAGACAGAGAGATCGAGAAAGGGAAGGAAGGTGTCAGAAATGAACCAGGTGAATTTGAGGGCAGGGTGGAAGTTGGAGGCATAGTGGATGAAGTTGACGCATTCAGCACGGGTTCAGGAAGCAGCACCAATGCAATCATTGATATAGCATTTTGCTCCAGCGTTTTGTGTGTGTTGCTTGGATTTCCTGCATCTGTACATTGGCTCTTGTTTGCGATATGGCTAGAGCATTGGCTGATTGGTAGGAGGCAGCGAATGGGAATAAAAGGATCCTTTTCTGGTTGGCTGCCAGTGACTAGTGGTGAAATATGAAGGTAAGCTAGCCAAAAACATCAAAGAATATTCCAAAAGTTTCTTCAGATATATTAAGGGTAATAGAAAGGTGAGACTGCTGGAAAATGACACCAGAGAGGTGATAATGGGGAACAAAGAAATTGCAGGACTTTAATGCATTTCGCATCAGTCTTCACTGTGGAAGACATTAGCCGTATGTCATAAATTCGAGTGTTAGGGCAGAAGTGAGTGTGGTTATGAAGAAGGTGCTTGGGAAGCTGAAGGGCCTGAAAGTAGATAAGTCACCCGGATCAGATGGTGTACACCCCAGGGTTATGAAAGAAGTAGCTGAACAGATTGTGGAGGCATTAGTAATGATCTTCGAAGAACCATTAGATTCTGGAATGGTTCCGGAGCAATTGAAAATTGAAAATGTTTCTCCTCTCTTTAAGAAGGGAGGGAGGTAGAAGAGAGGAAATTGTAGGCCATTTAGCCTGACTTCAGTGGTTGGGAAGATGTTTGTGCCCATTATTAAGGATGAGGTTTCAGGGTACTTGGAGTACTTGGAGGCGCGTGATAAAGTAGGCCAAAGTCAGCATGGTTTCCTTAAGGGGGAGTCTTACCTGACAAATCTGTAAGAATTTTATTGAGGAAATGAGA
This sequence comes from Mobula birostris, assembly GCF_030028105.1. Lineage (NCBI taxonomy): Eukaryota > Metazoa > Chordata > Chondrichthyes > Myliobatiformes > Myliobatidae > Mobula > Mobula birostris. Next base: position 216,468,351 of record NC_092372.1, on the reverse strand, counting down.
AGCAGGATAAACAAAGGAGAGTCAGTGGGTGTTGTATATTTGGATTTTCAGAAGGCCTTTGACAAGGTTCTGCACATGTGGCTGCTTAACAAGATAGAGCCCATTGTATTAAAGGAAAGTTACTGGATTGGATATAAGATTGGCAGGAAATAAAGTGTCAGAATAACGGAGACCTATTCTGATTGACTGCTGGTGACTAGTGGTGTTCCGCAGGGGTTTGTGTTGGGACTGCCTCTCTTCACATTATATGCCAATAATTTGGATGACAGAATTGATGGCTGTGCTGCCAAGTTTGAAGATGATACAAAGATACATGGAGGGGCAGGTGGTGTTGAGGAAGCAGGAAGTCTTCAGAAGGATTTGGACAGATTGGGAGAATGGGTAAAGAAGTGACAGATGGAAAACAGTGTAGGGGAGTGTATGGTCATGCACTTTAGTAGAAGAAATAAAGGTGTAGATTATTTTCTAAATTGGGAGAAATTTCAAAAATCAGAGCTGCAAAGGAACTTGGGAGTCCTTGTACAGGATTCCCCAAAGGTTAACTTGCAGTTTGAGTCAGTGATGAGGAGAGCAAATGCAATGTTAGCATTCATTTTGAGAGGACTAGAATATAAAAGCAAGAACGTAATGCTGAGGCTATATAAGGCACTGGTCAGACCACGCTTGGAATATTGTGAGCAACTTAGATCCACTTATCTAAAAGACATGCCGGCATTGGAGAAGATACAGAGGAGGTTTCAGGAGAATGTTTCTGGGAATGAATGAGTTAATGTATGAGGACCTTTTGGTGGGTCTGGGCCTCTACTCACTAGAGTTTAGCTGAATGGCGGGGGTTGGGGGGCAGATCTCTTTGAAACCAATTGAAAATTGAAAGGTCAAGTCGGAGTGGATGGGAGATTTTTTTTCCACAGTGAGTAAGTTTAGGACCAGAGGGTATAGCCTCAGAATAGAGGGACGTCCATTTAGAACAGAGAAGATGAGGAATTTCTTTAGTCAGAAGGCAGTAAATCTGTGGAACTCATTGCCACAGATGGCTGTGGAGGCCAAGTCATTGGGTATATTTAAGTGGAAATTGACAGGTTCTTGGTTACCCGGCATCAAAGATTATGGGGAGGAGGCAGTAGAGTGGGGTTTGAAAGGGATAATAAATCAGCTATGATGGAATGGCGGGGCAGACATGATGCACTGAGTCACCTAATTACACTCCTATGTCTTATTACCTTTTGGTCTCTCATAACAAAATTACCTCTGACATCCATGCAATACTTTCCTCCAGTCACCATAAAATTATGCCCCATTTACGCCCTGGGAAAACCTGAAAAGGCACCAATAAATGTACATCTCCCCAACTTTCTCAATGTACACTTAGTGGCTACTTTATTAGTTACACCTTTACACCTCCTTGTTAATGCAAATATCTAATCAGCCAATCATGTGGTAGCAACAAGGTGCATAAAAACATCAAAAGATTCAGTTGTTCAGATTAAACTTCAGAATGGGGAAGAAATGTGATCTAAATGACTTTGACGTGGAATGATTGTTGGTGCCAGATGGGGTGGTTTGAGTATATCAAAAACTGCTGATCGCCTAGAATTTTCACACACACAGCAGTCTCTAGAATTTACAGAGAATGGTGTGAAAACAAAAAAAAAACATCCAGTGAGTGGCAGTTCTGAGGACAAAAACACCTCGTTAATGAGCGAGTTCGGAGGAAAATGGCCAGACTGGTTCAAGCTGACAGGAAGGCGAATAACTATGCATTACAGCAGTGGTGTGCAGAAGAGCATCTCTGAATGCATAAGATGACAAACCATGGAATGGATGGGCTACAACAGCAGAAGTTACATTTAATGGTCACTTTATTGGGTACAGGAGGTATCTAATTAAATGACCACTGAGCATATTTGACTATTGCCTGAATGATCTTATGCATTTCAAGAGAACAATGTAAGGATTGTTAAGCAGTTGGTCCTGATGAAGGGTCTCCGCCCGAAACATCGACTGTACCTCTTCCTAGAGATGCTGCCTGACCTGCTGCGTTCACCAGCAACTTTTAAGTATGTTGCTAAGGATTGTTAAAATTGTGAATCATCCAACTTCTCATATTAGGGATAGAATTGACAATCTGCATCTTCTACCAGTGATTAAAATAGTAGACAAGATCATTCACATTTCCGGCAGTATCATTCTCCGACAGAGTAACATCTTTGAGATTTCATAATTAGTTTCCAGATTGTAATAAGCCAGCATGCATGGTGGCTGGTGTGGGAGTGTTTGACAATGACACCAGGGTGTTGAGAGGAAGAAAGTGTTCAGCTTCCCATCACCATTACCTGTTGTTCTGATGATCTAAACAAATAACTGTGCACAGAGACTGTGAGCCGTTAGTTTAAGTATTCCAGGCAGAGATTTTTTTTAAAGCACCTATCACCCTACCACAATTGGAAGCAGCAAAGGTAAAAATGTTCCTATTGGTCTAGGAGACATAGATCCAGGTCAGGGGGTGCAGCTTGGAGGCGCAGTGCTTAGCCTAATGCATTACAACTCCAGTGACCCGGGTTTAATTTCTGCCGCAGACCACCAGCGTTCATCCAGTGGAAGACAAGCTGAATTGCGACCATTTGCAGCTGCACCGATGTGATGAGTTGTTCTTGCAGAAATGTGCCTTCATGACAACATCCATGCACCATCCATCGACAGGCCAGGACACACAGGGATGGACTATACTGTTTTTTTTTGTGCTTTTTCTGCTAAGGTAACTATATGTGCTGTGTGCTGTGTGTGATTGTTGGTACAGAATTTTGCACCGTGGTCCCGGAGAAATGCTGTTTCATTTGGCTGCATTCCTGTGCAAGATTGAATGACAATTAAGTTTGAATTTGTAAGGAGTCTGTACTTTCTCCTCGTGACTGTGTGGGTTTCCTCTGGGTGCTCCAGTTTCCTTGCACATCCCAATGACATACTGGTTAGTAGGTTAATTGGTCAATGGGTTTAATTAGATAGAACATAAGACCATAAGACAAAGGAGCAGAAGTCGGCCACTCAGCCCATCGAGTCTGCTCTGCCATTTTATCATGAGCTGATCCATTCTCCCATTTAGTCCCACTCCCCCACCTTCTCACTATAACCTTTGATGCCCTGGCTACTCAGATGCCTATCAATCTCTGCCTTAAATACTCCCAGTGACTTGGCCTCCACTGCCGCCCATGGCAACAAATTCCATAGATTCACCACCCTCTGGCTAAAAAAATTTCTTTACATCTCTGTTCTGAATGGGTGCCCTTCAATCCTTAAGTCATGCCCTCTCGTACTAGACTCCCCCATCATGGGAAACAACTTTGCCACATCCACTCTGTCCATGCCTTTTAACATTCAAAATGTTTCTATGAGGTCTTCGCTCATTCTTCTGAACTCCAAGGAATACAGTGCAAGAGCGGACAAACGTTCCTCATATGTTAACCCTCTCATTCCCGGAATCATTCTAGTGAATCTTCTCTGTACCCTCTCCAACGTCAGCATATCCTTTCTTAAATAAGGAGACCAAAACTGCCCACAGTGCTCCAAGTGAGGTCTCACCAGCGCCTTATAGAGCCTCAACATCACATCCCTGCTCCTATACTCTATTCCTCTAGAAATGAATGCCAACGTTGCATTCGCCTTCTTCACCACCGACTCAACCTGGAGGTTAACCTTAAGGGTATCCTGTACGAGGACTCCCAAGTCCCATTGCATCTCAGAACTTTGAATTCTCTCCCTATTTAAATAATAGTCTGCCTGTTTATTTCTTCTGCCAAAGTGCATAACCACACACTTTCACTTACCATAGAAACCATAGAAACTACAGCACAGAAACAGGCCTTTTGGCCCTTCTTGGCTGTGCCGAACCATTTTCTGCCTAGTCCCACTGACCTGCACACGGACCATATCCCTCCATACACCTCCCATCCGTGTATCTGTCCAATTTATTCTTAAATGTTAAAAAAGAACCCACATTTTCCACCTCGTCTGGCAGCTCATTCCATACTCCCACCACTCTCTGTGTGAAGAAGTCCCCCCCAATGTTCCCTTTAAACTTTTCCCCCCTCACCCTTAACCCATGTCCTCTGGTTTTTTTTCTCCCCTTGTCTCAGTGGAAAAAGCCTGCTTGCATTCACTCTATCTATACCCATCATAATTTTATATACCTCTATCAAATCTCCCCTCATTCTTCTACGCTGCAGGGAATAAAGTCCTAACCTATTCAACCTTTCTCTGTAACTGAGTTTCTCAAATCCTGGCAACATCCTTGTAAACCTTCTCTGCACTCTTTCAACCTTATTTATATCCTTCCTGTAATTTGGTGACCAAAACTGAACACAATACTCCAGATTCGGCCTCACCAATGCCTTATACAACCTCATCATAACATTCCAACTCTTATACTCAATACTTCGATTAATAAAGGCCAATGTACCAAAAGCTCTCTTTACGACCCTATCTACCTGTGACACCACTTTTAGGGAATTTTGTATCTGTATTCCCAGATCCCTCTGTTCCATTGCACTCCTCAGTGCCTTACCATTAACCCTGTATGTTCTACCTTGGTTTGTCCTTCCAACGTGCAATACCTCACACTTATCTGCATTAAACTCCATCTGCCATTTTTCAGCCCATTTTTCCAGCTGGTCCAAGTCCCTCTGCAGGCTCTGAAAACCTTCCTTGCTGTCTACTACACCTCCAATCTTTGTATCATCAGCATATTTGCTGATCCAATTTAACACATTATCATCCAGATCATTGATATAGATGACAAATAACAATGGACCCAGCACTGATCCCTGTGGCACACCACTAGTCACAGGCCTCCACTCGGAGAAGCAATTCTCTACTACCACTCTTTGGCTTCTTCCATTGAGCCAATGTCTAATCCAATTTACCACCTCTCCATGTATACCTAGCGACTGAATTTTCCTAACTAACCTCCCATGCGGGACCTTGTCAAAGGCCTTACTGAAGTCCATGTAGACAATATCCACTGCCTTCCCTTCATCCACTTTTCTGGTAACCTCCTAGAAAAGCTCCAATAGATGGTCAAACATGACCTGCCACGCACAAAGCCATGTTGACTCCCCCTAATAAGTCCCTGTCTATCCAAATGCTTGTAGATTCTGTCTCTTAGTATTCCCTCCAATAACTTACCTACTACCGATGTTAAACTTACCGGCCTATAATTTCCGGGTTACTTTTCGATCCTTTTTTAAACAACGGAACAACATGAGCCACTCTCCAATCCTCCAGCACCTCACCTGTAGACAGCGGCATTTTAAATATTTCTGCCAGGGCCCCTGCAATTTCAACACCAGTCTCCTTCAAGGTCCGAGGGAACATCCTGTCAGGTCCCGGGGATTTATCCACTTTAATTTTCCTCAAGACAGCAAGGACCTCCTCCTTTTTGATCTGTACAGTTTCCATGATCTCACTACTAGTTTCCCCTAATTCCATAGACTTCATGCCAGTTTCCTTAGTAAATACAGACGCAAAAAACCTATTTAAGATCTCCCCCGTTTCCTTTGGTTCCGCACATAGGCGACCATTCTGATCTTCAAGAGGACCAATTTTATCCCTTACAATCCTTTTGCTCTTAATATACCTGTAAAAGCTCTTTGGATTATCCTTCACTTTGACTGCCAAGGCAACCTCATGTCTTCTTTTAGCACTCCTGATTTCTTTCTTAAGTATTTTCTTGCACTTCTTATACTCCTCAAGCACCTTATTTACTCCCTGCTTCCTATACATGTCATACAACTCCCTCTTCTTCTTTATCAGAGATGCAATATCCCTTGAGAACCAAGGTTTCTTATTCCTATTCACTTTGCCTTTAATCCTGACAGGAACATACAAATTCTGCACTCTCAAAATTTCTCCTTTGAAGGCTTCCCACCTACCGATCACATTCTTGCCAGAGAACAACCAGTCCCAATCCACGCTTTTTAGATCCTTTCTCATTTCTTCAAATTTGGCCTTCTTCCAGTTAAGAACCTCAACTCTAGGACCAGATCTTTGCCAGTTCTTTGCCCATTCTTCCAATCTATCCAAGTCTCTCTGCAGACTCTCTGTTTCCTCTGCACTACCGGCCCCTCCACCTATCTTTGTATCATCAGCAAACTTAGCCACAAAGCCATCTATTCCATAATCCAAATCGTTGATGTACAATGTAAAAAGAAGCGGCCCCAGCACTGATCCCTGCAGAACACCAGTGGTAACCGGCAGCCAACCAGAATAGGATCCCTTTATTCCCACTCTCTGTTTCCTGCCAATCAGCCAACGCTCTATCCATGTATGTAACTTTCCCGTAATTCCATGGGCTCTTATCTTGTTAAGTAGCCTCATGTGTGGCACCTTGTCAAAGGCCTTCTGAAAATCCAAATACACAACATCCACTGCATCTCCCTTGTCTAGCTTACTTGTAATTTTCTCAAAAAATTGTAATAGGTTTGTCAGGCAGGATTTTCCTTTAAGGAATCCATGCTGAGTATGGATAGCATGGGCTCGATGGGCTGGAAGGACTGGTTATGACATAAAAGTTGGGGGAGTTGTGGATAGTGTGGAGAGCTGTCAGAGGTTACAACAGGACATTGATAGGATGCAAAACTGGGCTGAAAAGTGGCAGATGGAGTTCAACCCAGATAAGTGTGAGGTGGTTCATTTTGGTAGGTCAAATATGATGACAGAATATAGTATTAATGGTAAGACTCTTGGCAGTGTGGAGGATCAGAGGGATCTTGGGGTCCGGGTCCATAGGACACTTAAAGCTGCTGTGCAGGTTGACTCTGTGGTTAAGAAGGCATACAATGCATTGGTCTTCATCAATTGTGGTATTGAGTTTAAGAGCCGAGAAGTAATGTTACAGCTACATAGGACCCTGGTCAGACCCCACTTAGAGTACTGTGCTTAGTTCTGATCGCCTCACTATAGGAAGGAAGTGGAAACATACATAGAAAATAGGTGCAGGAGTAGGCCATTCAGCCCTTCGAGCCTGCACCGCCACTTATTATGATCATGGCTGATCATCCAACTCAGAACCCCGCCCCAGCCTTCCCTCCATACCCCCTGACCCCCGTAGCCACAAGGGCCATATCTAACTCCCTCTTAAATATAGCCAATGAACTGGCCTCAACTGTTTCCTGTGGTAGAGAATTCCACAGATTCACCACTCTCTGTGTGAAGAAGTTTTTCCTAATCTCGGTCCTAAAAGGCTTCCCCTCTATCCTCAAACTGTGGCCCCTCGTTCTGGACTTCCCCAACATCAGGAACAATCTTCCTACATCTAGCCTGTCCAATCCCTTTAGGATCTTATACGTTTCAATCAGATCCCCCCTCAATCTTCTAAATTCCAGAGAGTATAAGCCTAGTTCATCCAGTCTTTCTTCATATGAAAGTCCTGCCATCCCAGGAATCAATCTGGTGAACCTTCTTTGTACTCCCTCTATGGCAAGGATGTCTTTCCTCAGATTAGGGGACCAAAACTGCACACAATACTCCAGGTGTGGTCTCACCAAGGCCTTGTACAACTGCAGTAGTACCTCCCTGCTCCTGTACTCGAATCCTCTCGCTATAAATGCCAGCATACCATTCGCCTTTTTCACTGCCTGCTGTACCTGCATGCCCACTTTCAATGACTGGTGTATAATGACACCCAGGTCTCGTTGCACCTCCCCTTTTCCTAATCGGCCACCATTCAGATAATAATCTGTTTTCCTATTTTTGCCACCAAAGTGGATAACTTCACATTTATCCACATTAAATTGCATCTGCCATGAATTTGCCCACTCACCCAACCTATCCAAGTCACCCTGCATCCTCTTAGCATTCTCCTCACAGCTAACACCGCCACCCAGCTTCGTGTCATCCGCAAACTTGGAGATGCTGCATTTAATTCCCTCATCCAAGTCATTAATATATATTGTAAACAACTGAGGTCCCAGTATATAAAGCATAGAAAAGGTGCAGAGGAGATTTACGAGGATGTTGCCTGGATTGGGGAGCATGCCTTATGACCTGATCGAGGTGTTCAAGATAATGAGAGGCATTGATCATGTGGATAATCAGAGGCTTTTCCCCAGGGCTGAAATGGTTAGCACGAGAGGGTATAGCTTTAAGATGCTTGGAAGTAGGTACAGAGGAGATGTCGGGGGTAAGTTTTTTACGCAGAGAGTGGTGAATGCTTGGAAAGGGCTGCCAGCGGCGGTGGTGGAGGCGAAATGATAGGGTCTTTTACACCACAGCAAATTCCTAATACATGTAAATGTTGATGGCGGATTAGGCTGATCCTTGATAGGAGATGATTTAGTCAGATGTAACAAGGCCCTGCCTTTATTCTAAGCCACACACACAAAACGCTGGAGGAACTCAGCAGGTCGGGCAGTATCTATGGAAATGAATGAACAGGCGATGTTTCTGGCCGAGACCCTTCTTCAGGAAGGGGGATGATGCCAGAATAAAAAGGTGGGGAGAGGCTGGCATGCAAATCATAAACACAAGGAATTCTGCTGATGCTGGAAATCCAGAGCAGTTCACACAAAATCCTGGCCTGCTGAGTTCCTCCAGCATGTTGTGTGTGTTGCTCAGATTTCCAGCATCTGCAGATTTTCTGTTTGATTACCACTGTGCAAAGTCACTTCTAGGGATGATTACCCTGAAGGAGTTTAAATCTTCCCTTCAACAGGAGTTCAGTGAAACTCTCTCTCACTGCCCCCCCCCCCGCTGTGATCCCTGCTGCTCTCCAACTCCTTGACCACGTGCTTACCCAGACCCGCTATTGCAGCCATGTTTCCTTTCTGGAAATATGTCTTCATCACCAGGTTATCTCTCTCCCCTCCTCCCACCTTTAAATCTACTCCTCAGCTTTTCTTTCCTCCAGTCCTGCGAAGGGTTTTGACTGTACTTTTTTCCATAGATGCTGCCTGGCCTGCTGAGTTCCTCCAGCATTTTATGAGTGTTACACACAAAATGCTGGAACATCTATGGAAATGAATAAAGAGTCGACGTTTCTGGCCAAGACCCTCCATCGTGACTTGGATGAGTTGGATCAAAGGTTCTGTCTCCATGCGTAACGCAGCGACTCTGAGATGCAGCAACGTGCCTGTGATGGACCCACGGTCAGTTGGAAATACCACAGTCTCTCCTTCCTACACTTCCCCACTGGTGCCGTCACCATTGCCTCTGCGGTGAGGATGCGTTTTCTGTCAGAAAAGTTATTCATCTTCAGGGTACTGCAGATAATCCAGCAAATTAAAGTTCATATATTTTACCCTGACTAATGCTCCCACACAGGGAGAAATTAAACAGTGTCTGAACTTGACCTGAATCATAAGATCGAGTGTGGGTGTCCATGGGAATCAAATCCAACAGTCACTATATTAAAACCTGCTTGACTTTGAGAATCAGGATAATGTATGTGACACTACAGAGACAACAAAATAGGTTGCGCGTTGGTTAGAGAGGCATAAATTATCTATTTGTTTTAAGTCGGGCCATTTATAAATGCAGGATGTCAGCATTAATTGGGCTATAGCTTGTCTCCTTTTGATTTAAATCAAGTCATCCCTGATTCATTGCCCAGGGCTGGAGCCTAAAAGGTAACAGTAATTTTTCTTTATCATCAAAATAATTCACTCCATCCACTAACAATAATCACATTAGCCATGTCCTTATTTCCGGAGCTGTGATCAACTCTTTGTCTGGTAGCCCCTTCCACAGTTTCCTCTCCTGGTCAGATCTTTGACAAATAAGCAAAGTAGTGATGTGATTATTGCTATGATGTGGTAATCACATTATGATGTTGTCTTAAGGGTTTGTTTATTGGTGGGTCCTCAGATGGCTGTAGAAGCCCACCTGGTATCTACGTATCCGGGATGTTGGAGTGGATTTTCCTTGTGGAGAATGCTTGTGTGTGACTTTGTCTAACATGGGGAGGCTGATGCCCAGGCAGCAAGCACACAGTCCGTGACAGATCAGGGTCAGGGTCTAGTCGATGGAGTGCAAGGCAGTGGGGAGTCTTCACTACTGTGGCCTTCCTCCACTTCCACTGCTGCTGCGATGCGTCATCATCTTCCACCAGCTCCACCGCTGAGCTCTTGGTCGGACTGATCTTTGGTCAGAGCCTCCTCCTTGACCTTGGGTGACCCTACCAGGAGCTAAGTGACAGAGAGCTGAATTCCAAAGTAACACACACAAAATGCTGGAAGAACTCAGCAGGTCAGGCAGCATCAATGGAAATGAATAAACAGTTGATGTTTCAGGCTGAGATTCTTCTTCAGAACCGGAAAGGAAGAGGGAAGGTGACAGAATAAAAAGGCGGGGAGTGGAAGGATAGCTGGAAGGTGATAGGAGAAGCCAGGTGGGTGGGGAAAGTAAAGGGCTGGAGAGGAAGGAATCTGATAGGAGAGGAAAAAGCATTGCTATCTGGATCTCAGGAACTTACAAGTCTCTCTACCATGACAACGTGACGATCCTCAGAGAAGAAATAAACAAAGAGTCAACAAGAAAAGTAGAGAAACTTCTTCCCTCAGAGGGTGGTGAGAGTGTAGAATGAGCTGCCAGTCCAAGTGGTGCATGTGAGCTCGATTTCAATGTTTGTGTCTGGATAGATAGTCATAGTCATAGTCATACTTCATCGATCCCAAGGGAAATTGGGTTTCGTTACAGTTGCACCAACCAAGAATAGAGTATAAATATAGCAATATAAAACCATAAATAATTAAATAATAATATGTAAATTATGCCAGGAAATAAGTCCAGGACCAGCCTATTGGCTCAGGGTGTCTGACTCTCCAAGGGAGGAGTTGTAAAGTTTGATGGCCACAGGCAGGAATGACTTCCTATGACGCTCTGTGTTGCATCTCGGTGGAATGAGTCTCTGGCTGAATGTACTCCTGTGCCCAACCAGTACATTATGTAGTGGATGGGAGACATTGTCCAAGATGGCATGCAACTTAGACAGCATCCTCTTTTCAGACACCACCGTGAGAGAGTCCAGTTCCATCCCCACAACATCACTGGCCTTATGAATGAGTTTGTTGATTCTGTTGGCGTCTGCTACCCTCAGCCTGCTGCCCCAGCACACAACTGCAAACATGATAGCACTGGACACCACAGACTCGTAGAGCATCCTCAGCATCGTCCGACAGATGTTAAAGGACCTCAGTCTCCTCAGGAATTGTCCTACATGGGTAGGGCAATGGTCTGGGTGCCAGTTGGTGGTACTAGGCAATTTAAATGGTTTCAGCAAAGACTAGATGGGCCGAAGGGCCTGTTTCTGTGCTGTACTTTTCTATGACTCTATAAACATCCTGTCCAGATGCATCACAGCTTGGTGAGGCAACAGCTCTGCCTGTGACCAAACAAAACTGCAGGGAATTGAGAACACAACTAAGCACATCATGAAACCAACATCCCCTCCATGGACTCTGTATACAGTTCCTGCTGCCAACATAATCAAAGACCCCACCCACCCTGGGTATCCTCTTTTCTCCCCTCTCCCATTAGGTAGAAGAAACAAAACACTGGAAGTGCCATGCTCAGGGACCATTTCCATGCCAGTGTTTGCCGCCCTGTAACTGCTACACTTTGTTGCACATTGCTACTGTTTTACCTTAAACACAGGAGATCCTGCAGCTGCTGGAAATCCAGAGCAACACACGCACACAATCCTGGAGGAGCTCAGCAGGTCAGGCAGCCTCTGTGGAGGACAATAGAGAGTCGAAGTATTGGAAATGAGGGGGGAAGGAGCCAGAATGGGGGAGGAACTGGTGAGACCAGGTGAGGGGGTGAAGGTGGGTGGGTGGGTGGGAGGGGAGAGGATGAAATGAAAGCTGAGAGGTGATAGGTGGAAGAGGTAAAGGGCTGAAGAAGAAGGAACATGATAGGAGAGGAGAAATGGACCATGGAAGAAAGGGAAGGAGGAGGGTGGTGATGGGCAAGTGAGGAAAAGAGAAGGGGTAAGAAAGGAGACAGAACAGGGAATAGAAAAAGAGAGAAGGGGAAGAAATTACTGGAAGTTAGAGAAAGTGATGTTCATGCTGTCAGGTTGGAGGCCACCCAGACACAATATGAGGTGTTTCTCCTCCAACCTGAGAGTGGCCTCATTGTGAGGTAAAGGCAGAAATGTACAATCACAATAGTTAAGAGGCACTTGAACTAGGAAAGTAGTGAATCGACATGGACCTCATGCAGGTAAATGGGACTAGGATCAAGAGGCAACAAAATGGACAAGGTAGGATTAAAGACCTTTAACTATGCTGCAAAGTTCTATGACTGAAGGGATGTGGACCAGAGACGGGTAAATGGGATTAGACGAGATGGGCATCTTGTTTGGGATGGACGAGTTGGGTCAATGGGTCTGTTTCTGAGCTGTATGGCTCTACAACTCTGTGACTATGGCACTGGAAACACAAGAAGGTTCACTGGCCTGGTTCCATTCTGTGTTCACACCTCAATGAGACGTGGGTTTCCACTTCAGGGAACCCGAACGTAAATCAGGCCAGGCAGACTGGATCTCAGGGAATGGGCACACCATCTATACCTCTGCCCTCTGAAGGGTAGTCAGAGCTCCTGCCCCTGGAAGGGAAGTCGGCAACTGAAGGGAACTCGGGATACCAGTCCTACCATATTGAATGGGACTTTGGAAATTCAGACCCTATCACTCCCTGCTTTATATCTCAACTCTCAACCCCATCTACTCAGCCTTAGCCTGAAGACCCACAGAACGTGCTTGTAGTGTGTTCAATATTGCAATAATATTTGAGTAATATTGTAAATATATTGTTTGATTCAGTATTCTTTGTTTACATAATTGATTACGTTTCTATGTAAGAAGTACGTGAATGGCACACGTTATTACACCACCACGTCACGAAAGAAAACCTAAGTCCACAAGTTATCCGGGGCTCCTGTGATTGTTTCTGGAGTTACAAAACATAACAGCAGCACAATAGCACATCTCTTCTCCTGGAACAATATGACGATATAGAACAGAAGGGGACACTTGGCCCATCATGCCTGGACCAGCCACCCCATTCTTTCCCATGGACAGTATAACAGGGAGGCATGGCCTTGCAGCTGGTGGATTAACGTAGGGTAAGCGTGACCTGGCAGCTAATGGTTAGCACAGACCCAGTGGGCCGAAGGGCCTGTTACCATGCTGTACAGATTCATAGTCTTAAATAGTACGGGGACAGGTCCTTTGGCCCAACTCGTCCACAACCACAATGTCCAATCCATTTGCCTGAATTTGGTCCATATTGCCCCAAATCATTCCAATCCATGTACCTGTCTGAATGTCTTTTCAACTCCATGATTGTAGCCTCTTCTAATCCCCCGGCCCATCTCACTGTATCTCACTGTGACCCCTCTGTATCCCTTCATGAGGGAATTCCAGATCTTGTTGGAAATTCATCATAAAACCTCCTTCAGCCACTCCAAAGACAGAGCAAGACCCAAGAAGATGCAAGCCCTAATCCCTAGGCCTACCCAGGCCTCATTGTGATGCTCCATCCCTGATTCACTGGGTATATAGAAAGCGCAAGTGGATAGGTTCTTGGTTGGTCAGGACATCATAGGTTATGGGGAGAAAGCAAGAAAACGGGGTTGAGATCCGCCAATATGGAATGGCAGAGCAGACTCAGTGAGCTGATGGCCTAATTTTGTTCCTATGTCTTATTGTCTTATGATCCACAAAGTGCAAAAAAAAACTAGTTTCAATGCAGCACCATTTGGAATTGGTTTTATGATTGGCACATGCACCAAGATAAAATGGAAAGAGTTTGTTTTGCATAAGATTTACAGACAGCCCATACCATGCATAATTACATCGAGGTAGCACAGAGAAAACATAACGCCTATTATAGCATTACAGTTGCAGAGTAAGTGGTTCTTTAAGGTTGTTATAGCTGAGGTGGTAATGGGGACAAGCTCCACCTACCTTTTAAAAGCTCCCAATGGCGTGCACCTCAAATGGCCTCTGACAGCCAACTCCAGCTCCTGGCATTCACGTATGACTCAGCTACTGTTTCTACTGACAGGAGAAAGGGCGAAGGTGGGTTATTGTTACCTTAAAACCAGTCGCTTCGGGCAGTTGGGATTCATCGGCCGTGGTTGGCAGCTCATTTAGGAGAAGGAAAACTCTGATCTCAAACCTCTGCTGCCTTGCAGCTATACCCACTCATGGGGAAGGCTTCAGGAGTGATCTGGAGCTGGAGTCTCTAAGGCAGTCGTACGTTGAGTTTGACGCTGACTAGCAACTCCTGTGACACTGCTGGTGCCAAACTAATCAGTCTCTGCTGTTCCTTTGGGTTCATCAGAGGTGTGGAGAGGACGAGCTTGCTACATATTGTGCTCTCCATATTGTACTGCCCAGGCTTGCGTATTTACACAGCCAGGACGCAACATCCATGGTTGACCCTGGTGAGGCCTCATGAAGTATCGTGAGCTGTTTTGGGCCTCTTATCTTAGAGAGGATGTGCTGAAACTGGAGAGGGTTCAAGGGAGTATTACAAAAATGATTCCAGGACTGAATGGCTTGTCATATGAAGAGCATTTCATTGCTCTGGCCCTGTATTCACTGGAATTCAGAAGAATGAGGGATGATCTCATTGAAACCTATTGAATGGTGAAAGGCCTTGACAGAGTGGATGTGGAGAGGATGTTTCCTGTGATGGGAGAGTCTAAGACCAGAGGACACAGCCTCAGAACAGAGGGGCATCCTGTTAGAACAGAGATGAGGAGGAACTTCTTTAGCCAGAGAGTGGTGAATCTGTGGAATTCGTTGCCACAGGCAGCTGTGGAAGCCAAGTCTTTATGTACACTTAAGGCAGAGTTTAATAGATTCTTAATTGGTCAGGGCATGAAGGAATATGGGGAGAAGGCAGGAGATTGGGGCTGAGAGGAAAATTGGATCAGTCATGATGAAATGGTGGAGCAGACTCGATGGGCCAAATGGCTTAATTCTAAGTCTTATGGTCTAAATCCTAAATCTTATGGTCTTAAGGTCCATGAAGTCCAGTGGGAACCATGGATGGATCTACTGCCGGGAATCGTTTCACAAGGTAGTAATGCCAAACACTGGGGCATATGTCTTTAATGGTCGAGAGACAGTTTAAAGGCGACATGAGGCAGAAAGTGGTAAATCCCTGGAATGGGATACTAGGGAGGGTAGTGGTAGCAGCCAGTCTGATGGAGTTTAAGCTCCCTTTGGAGAGATACATAAATGTAAAGGGAATGGAGGGATATGGATGATAGAGGACATTTAGTCTAAATTGGCCATAAGACCATAACATATAGGAGTAGAATTAGGCCATTAGGCCCAGCAGGTCATGGCTGATTTATTATTCTGCTTAACTGCACTCTCCTGCCTTCTCCCTGTAACTTTTGAAGCCCTGACTAATCAAGAACCTACCAAACTCCATTTTATATACACCCAATGACATGGCCTTTACAGCCATCGGTGGCAACTAGTTCCACAGATTTAACACCTTCTGGCTAAGGAAATTCCTTCTCATCACTTTTCTAAAGGGACATACTTGTAGTCTGAAGCTGTGCCTTTTGGTCCTAGACTCCCCCACTATATGAAACATCCTCTCCACGTCCACTCTTTCGGGGCCCGTCAATATTCAATAGGTTTCACTGAGATCCCCATCACATTGTGGGCCGAGTGGCCTGTTCTACGTTCTTCATTACTGTGCAGACAGCCAATTGCATTGGACCACTTGGCCCATCGTTCTGCGGTTTATCCCTGCCCTTCTCCTGCTCCACACCCCGGCCTACAGTGCTCGCTGTTCCCCATGTACACGTCCAGCTACTAATGAAATGCATTCAACTCCTTCATGGATTCAAAGCTTCATGAAGCATTCACGACTTTCTGGAGAGAGTTATAGCCAAGTGCCTTTACGGGATCTAGGCTTTCGACTCCTCGACACATTCCCCATTCTCACCAGCTCGAAGCAAATCATCACTTAGTTTCTGCCAGACATTTCTGGCCCCTCATTTTGGATTCCACCATCATTTCTGTAAATCTCGTCAAACCCTTTCATCAGCTAAAAATCCCTGCTCTACTTCAGTCTGTTTAATCTTCTCTGATGGGGCTACCGTGACTGCCTTGGTGTCATCCTTATAAATAAAAACAGGAAATGTTAGAAATGTCAGTAAGTCACTCAGCATGCAAAGAGCAGCAGCAAACATGAAAGATTCATAGAATTGCAGTGCATTACAATACAATAATAGGCCATTCAGCCCATCCAGTCTGAGCTGACCGAATCATCTACTTAGTCCCATTTACCTGCACCTGGACCACATCCCTCTAAACCTCCCCCACCCATGCAACTAACCAAACTTCTCTGAGATGTTGCAATTGAACCTACAGCGACCGCTTCCACTGGCAGCCCAAAATCAGAATCAGGTTTATTATCATTTACACAAGATGTCGTGAAATTTGTTGTTTTGTGGCAGCAGTATAGTGCAATACTTAAAAATTACTATAAATTCAAAATTCAAAGTAAAGTTATGATCAAAGTACATATATCTCACCATATAAAGTAACATTTGAGCCACACAAGTGCCAGACAATGACCATTTCCAACAAGAGAGGCTCTAACCATCGTCCCTTGACAGTCAGAGGTATCACCATCACTGAATCCCCAACTATCAACATCCTGGGAGTAACCATTGTCAGGAAACTGAACTGGTCCAGCCATATAAACACCGTGGCTACCAGAGCAGGTCAAAGGCTAGGAATCCTGCGGCGTGTTATGAATCTCCTGACTCCCCGAAGCCTGTCCAATATCTACAAGGCTCAGGACAAGAGTGTAATGGAGTACTCACCACTCGCCTGGATGAGTGCAGGTCCATCAACACTCAAGCAGCTTGACACCATCCAGTACAAGGCAGCCCACTTGATTGGTACCCCTTCCACAAGCATCCAATCCCATCATCGACGAACAGTTGCAGTAGTGTGTACTATCCACAAGATGCACCGCAACAACACACCAAAGTTCCTAAGGCAGCACCTTCCAGACCCACGACCACTACCATCTAGAAGAACGAGAACAGCAGATACCTGGGAACACCACCACTTGGAAGTCTCCCTCCAAGTCACTCACCATCCTGACTTGGAATCATATCGCCGTTCCTTCATTGTTGCTGGGTCAACATCATGGAATTCCCTCCCTAACAGCACTGTGGGTGTACCTACACCTCAGGGACTGTAGCGGTTCAAGAAGGCAGCGCATCACCACCTTCACAAGGGCAACTAGGGATGGGCAATAAATGCTGGCTTAGCTGGCAATGCCCACATCCCGTAAATGAATAAATAAAAGAATATATATATTTACTCAATAAATCCAGTAACCATAACAGAATCAGTGAATGACCTCACCAGTAGGGTGGATAATCAGTGTGCTAAAGAAAATGAACTGTGCCAACATAAAAGGGAAAATGACACCACCGGGTAGACAGGAGGGGCTTTCTATCTGATGGGCCCCTGCTGGACCCTCGTTCTAGCACCATAGCCCAACTCATCTTCTCTGTCCTCCTCCACACCCCAATGGCTCGATGCACACAGGAGACTCTGGTGGAATCCGGGGAAGCAGGCAATTTTCTGGGCAGACTCTGTGTGTGCAGCTTGGACATCCTAATGAGTCTGTCTATCCCCACCCTTCTGCATTACAGCCATTGACAGATGTCCTTTGGGGTCTGGGATGGTCAGGAGTTGTTTAAGGCCTGTGCACATTAGCATTGGAGAGCACTGTGAGTCCATTCAATTCCTCCATATCGACTCACCCAACACTCCTCTTATCTTTTGTTATTCCTGGCTCTCCACTCTTGACCCTCACCTCACCTGGTCCTCCAGTACACCGCTGAGTTGGAGACCCACCTGCCGACAGCCCCAGCCAACTTCACCTTGTAAATCCGCAGAGACGGCAGAAACTCTCAACCTCACCAATCTCCCGCAGGAATACCACGACTGAGCCATCACCTTCAGTAGAAGGCAGGCCAGCACCCAGCCGCCTCACAGACCACACGACTGCGCGATCGACCTCCTCCTGGGCACCTCGCCTCCCTGAAGCCGCCTGTTCTTTCTCTTCCCTCCTCAGACCCAGGCCGTGAATGACCACATCATCGAAATGATACAGCCAGTCCCCAGCCGGTGCAGGATTCTTCTTTGCCAAGATGGGTTCTTTGTCCCTGCATCAACTTCCATGTATTCAACAAGATCACCATTAAGAACCTCTACCCTCTCCCCTTGATGGATAAAACATTTGAAACTCTTCATGGGGCCTAAACCTTCGCCAAACTGGATCTACAGACCACATACAACCTGATCTGTATCAGCCAAGGGGATGAGTGAGGGACACTGTTCAGAACAGCCTCTGACCATTACGAATACGCGGTGATGCTTTTGGTCTTCCCGACTGTCCAGCCGTTTTCCAAGCCTTCATTCATGTGATCTTCTGAGACATGCTACACAGGTATGTGTTTGTCTTCCTCAATGACGTCCTCATCTTCTCCAAGGACCCCCAAAAGACACTTGAAAATGAACTGTACTGAAAGATAGAAAAATTCCAGTTCTGCACCCCAGTCATTTCCTCCCTGGGTTATATCCTTTCACTGCAAGTCATAACCGTGGACCCAGAGAGAGGGCGCACCATTGCTAAATGGCCCCAAACAGGCTCCCTCGAACAGCTACAGCGCTTCTTGGGTTTGTCCAACTTCTATCACCTTCTCATCAGGAACTACAGTACATCACCACTCCTCTCACCTCACTCACCGAATCAAATAACTCACGGATAGCCTGCTCTGCCGCGGTGGACCACGCTTTCGAGGATCTCAAGAGACGTTTCATCACCACTCCCATTCTCTGCCATCCCGACCCCTCCAGAGATTTTGTGGTAGAGGTGGAGGCATCTCATGTGGGCTCTGGGGCCATCCTCTCCCAGCGAGGACAGGCAGGAAGACACACTTCTGTGCCTTCTTGTGCAAGTTCAACTCTACACTGTGCCTTTATGGAAGAGGGGCAGGATGCTGTTCACCATTAAATGGGCCTTTGGAGGAATGGAGATATTGGCTGATGGGGAACACTGAGCCATTCCTGATCTGGACTGACCTCTAGAACCTCATATCTATTCAGTACACCCGCCACCAAGTCCACGTCAGGCTCGCTGGGCCTACTGTTTGGAGAAATTGAACTTCCCCATCTGCTACCAACCTGGTTCCAAGAAGGCTATGGCGAACATCCTGTCATGACAGTTCAACACGACTGAAAGGGAGATCAACCCCCAGCTTGGCGGATCCTTGCTGCTGTCATCTGGGATTTGAGAACCTGATCTGCCAGGCCCAAAAGCACGGGCCTGCTCTGGCCGACACACCTGACAGCTGCATATACGCTCTGAGGCATTCCAGTGGGCCCATTCCCATTCCTCACCCTCCTCCGGCCATCTGGGCACCCATTGGACCCTGGATTTTCCGCGATGCCAGTTCTGGCAGCCCAGCATGATCTTTGCTGCCTGCCTTCAATGTGCCAAATCCGATTCCTCCAACCAGTGGCTCACTGGGTTC
The DNA here is from genome assembly GCF_030028105.1 of Mobula birostris. Classification (NCBI taxonomy): domain Eukaryota; kingdom Metazoa; phylum Chordata; class Chondrichthyes; order Myliobatiformes; family Myliobatidae; genus Mobula; species Mobula birostris. The sequence goes on along the minus strand of NC_092372.1, from coordinate 216,448,764 downwards.
CAACAGCCCCTACAGGTCCCGTGACACCCATGGTCACACATAGCCGTGAATTTCATCATGTTTTTGCCACCTTCTTATGGAGCCACAGTGACCATGACAGTGGTGGAGAGGAAAATTGGATCAGCCAAGGTGAAATGGCAGAAAGGGACCAATGGGCCAAATGGCCTGATTCTGTTTCTATATCTTATGGTCTTAAATCTCCTCAGCACTCTCTCTAAAGCTTCAACATCCTTCCTTCAATAGCCCATAAGACCATAAGATATAGGAGCAGAATTAGGCCATTTGGCCCATCGAGTCTGCTCCGTCATTTCATCATGGCTGATCCATTTTTCCCTCTCAGCCCCAATCTCCTGCCTTCTCCCTATATCCCTTCATGCCCTGAACAATCAAGAACCTATCAACCTCTGCCTCAAAGATACATAAGGACTTGGCCTCCACAGCTGCCCGCAGCAAAGAATTCCACAGATTCACCACTCTCTGGCTCAAGAATTTCTTCCTCATCTCCGTTTTAAAAGGACGTCCCTCTATTCTGAGGCTGTATCCTCTAGTCTTAGATTCTCTCACCATAGGAAACATCCTCTCCACATCCACACTATCAAGACCTTTCACCATTCAATAAGTTTCAATGAAGTCACTCCTCATTCAATCCCGGAATCATGTTCGTACACCTCCTTTGAACCCTCCCCAGTTTCAGCACATCCTTTCTAAGATAAGAGGTCCAAACCTGCTCACAATACTCCAAGTGAGGTCTCACCAGTGTTCTATAAAGTCTCAACATTACATCCTTGCTTTTATATTCTAGTCCTCTTGAAATTAATGCTAACATTGCATTTGCCTTCCTCACCACAGACTCAACCTGCAAATGAACCTTTAGGGAATCCTGCACAAGGGCTCCCAAGTCTCTTTGCAACCCAGTCTTTTGCATTTTCTCTCCATTTTGAAAATAGTCACCCGTTCATTTCTCCTACTGAAATGCATGACCATATACTTCCTAACACTGTATTCCATCTGCCATTTCTTTGCCCATTCTCCTAATCTGTCTAAGTCCTTCTGTAGCCTGTCTACTTCCTCAGAACTACCTGCCCCTCCATCTATCTTCATATCATCTGCAAACTTTGCAACAAAGCCATCAGTTCCGTCATCCAAATCATTGACATATGATGTAAAAAGAATCGGTCTCAACACGGACCCCTGTGGAACACCACTAGTCACCAGCAGCCAGCCAGAAAAGTCTCCCTTTATTCCCACTCTTTGCCTCCTGCCAATCAGCCATTGCTTTATCCATGTTAGAACATTTCCTGTTATACCATGGGCTCATAGCTTGTTAAGCAGCATCATGTGTGGCAATTTGTCAAAGGCCTTCTGAAAATCACACAACATCACAACATCAACCATCCATCCTGCTTGCTATTTCTTCAAAGAATTCCTATAGGTTTGTCAGGCAGGATTTTCCCTTGAGGAAACCATGCTGACTACAGCCTATTTTATCATGTGCCTCATCTTTAATAATCAACTCCAACATCTTCCTAACCACTGAGGTCAAACTAACTGGCCTATAATTTCCTTTCTTCTGCCTTCTTCTATTTTTAAAGAGCGGAATGACATTTGTGATTTTTCATTCCTCTGGACCCATGCCAGAATCTAGTGATTCTTGAAAGATCATTTCTAATGCCTGCACAATCTCTTCAGCCACCTCTTTCAGAACTCCGGGGTATACACCATCTGGTCCAGGTGACTTATCTGCCTTCAGACTTTTCAGTTTCCCAAGAGCCTTCTGTCTAGTTATGGTAACTTAACACTCTCCATGCACCCCGACAGCTGGAACTTCCACCATATTGCTAGTGTCTTCCGCAGTGAAGACTGATGCAAAATACTTACTCAGTTCATCAACCATTTCCTTGTTCCCCATTACTAGTTCTCCAGCATTATCTTCCAGCATTCCGATATCCACTTTCTCCTCTCTTTTACACTTTACGTGTTTGAAGAAACGTTTGGTATCCTCTTTAATATTATTGGCTAGCTTACTTTTCTATTCAATCTTTGCCTTCTTAATGACTTTTTAGTTGCCTTCTGTTGGTTTTTAAAAGCTTCCCAAGCCTCCAACTTCCTACTAATTTTTGCTTAATTATATGCTCTCTCTTTGGCTTTTATGTAAAATTTGACTTCTCTTGTTAAAAATGGTTGTATAATCTTTCCTTTAGAATACTTCTTCCTCTTTGGGATGTATATATCCTGTGCCTTCCGAACGAATTGCTTCCAGAAATTGGAACCATTGCTGCTCTGCCTTCATCCCTACCAGTGTTCTTTTCCAATCAATTCTCTCTCATGTCTCTGTTATTCCCTTCACTCCACTGTAATACCGATACATCTGACTTTAGCTTCTCTTTCTCAAATTTCAGGGTGAATTTGTTCATATTATGATCACTTTCCCCTTAAGCTTTCTCATCTGGTTCATTGCACCACCCCCAACACGGAATAGTTGATTCTTTAGTGGTTCAACCATGAGCTGCTCTAAAAAGCCTTCTCATAGCACAGGAGACTGAACATCTCGTAGGCATTCTAGAAATTCCCCCAGTAATCCAACCTGATTTCCACAATCTACCAGCATACTGAAGTCTCTCATGACTATTGTAACATTGCCTTTTTGACATGCCTTTTCTATCTCCCACTGTAACTTGTAGGCCACATCCTTACTGCTGTTTGGGAGTCTGTACACAATTCCCATCATGGTCTTTTTACTCTTGCAGTTCCTTAGCTGTATCCACAATGATTCATCACCTTCTGACCGTAAGGCATCCATTAGTCTTGTGAGACCATGGATCTGCGCCTGGAAAGTCTTCACTCTCCAGGTTGTATGGAAGTTGCCCATGCTGCAAATCTCCCCTCTCCCTCACCAATGTTGTCCAAGGGAAGGGCATTAGGACCCATACAGCTTGGCACCAGTGTCGTCACAGAGCAATGTGTGATTAAGTGCCTTGCTCAAGGACACAACACATTGCCTCGGCTGGGGCTCAAACTCACAACCTTCAGGTCACTAGTCCAAAGCCTTAACCACTTGGCCACGTGCCCACACGCTTCTGACCTTATGTTACCTCCTTCTAAAGATTTGATTTCATTTTTTACCAATAGAGCAATGCCATCCTCCTGCCTTCCTGCCCATTCTTTCAATACAACGTGTATCCTTGGACATTAAGCTCCCAGCTATAATCCTACAGCCATGATGAGGTGACAAGAACTGAATACAATATTCCAAGGATCCTGATGATGGGTTTGAGTCCGAAACGTCGATCGTCCATTCCTCTTCATAAGATGCTGAGTTCCTCCAGCATTTTGTACGTGTTAGTGTAGATTTCCAGTAACCACAGAATCTCTTCTGCTTACAATATTCCAAGTGCTCCTTTTGTAAAGGTCACATTCTGACATTGTCACGCAGGCTCAAGTCATAGCTAATTCCTCTGCACAGCAGACTGAATATCTCCACTGGATAGTTGGTGGTGAAAAGAAATAAATCAATTCATAATTGAGAATAAAAACATTGGAATGTATGCAATCAATATTTTCCTTGTCCATTTACTTTGGGAGCTGCTTTTAAGTTTGAATTCTCAATCGTTTCTCAGTGCTCGTTCATCTTTGGGAATTATTTAGTGTTATTGGGGCTATTTATCCACTAAGGGCCCCTGCCAGCAATAAATCAGAGCGGGCGTTCGCGCAGTGTTTAAACGAGGGATAAAAGCACAAACCTGAGCGATCCAGGCAAGAACTCGCACTTCATGGTCCCATTCTGGGAACACCCTGATTGTCCTGGAGATCTCCTCCAGCTCCCCAGCGTTCCTTGGCATTCCTCCCCATCACCTTTACCTTGCCTCCTGCAAGCATTATGCCTCTCTAGGTCCCACACTTCATGATAGAACATAGGACATTACAGTACAATAAGGCCCATCAGCCCACAATGTTGTGCTGGCCTTTTAACCTACTGTATCAATCTAGTCCTCCCCTCCCACCTAGCCTTCCATTCTCTATCGTCTACGTCTTAGAGATTCTCAAAAGCTGCTAATATATCAGTATCTGCCAGAACCCATGGTAGTGTGTTCCATGGTCCCAACACTCACTGTGTAATGAATATACCACTAACATCCCTCCTTATATTTTCCTCCAATCAGCTTAAGATGACCCCTTATGTTAGCCATTTTCATCTTGGGAAAAAGACGAGTCCACTCTATCTATCAACACACATAAAAGTTGCTGGTGAAGGCAGCAAGCCAGGCAGCAACTTTTATGTGTGTTGCTTGAAATTCCAGCATCTGCAGATTTCCTCGTGTCCACTGTTATGTAACCGACAGCAATGAATATCAATCGAGTCGGGTTATATAAAAACAGCCAAACATTTATTAAACATGGATAAACAATAAAAAACAAATGAAAACCTTAACCGGAAGTTAACCACTATGCGGCCGTTCGACAAACCGTCACTCAGTACTGGTTCTTAAAGCGATAAATGCGAAAACAATTCTTAAAGCAATAAAGTCAAATACAGTTCTTAAAATGGTAAATTCGAAAGTCCAACAAATTTATACATGCAATTGGGAGAGACTTCTCTGGAGAAGGATTTCTTCATAGACACGGCTTTCCTGCTGGTTCTGTCCAAAGGATTCACGATGAAGGAAATAAACGGCTTAAAACAACTGACCTTAATTTCTAGAGAGCAAATCCTGCATGAACTACCTTGCTCTTTCAGCAGAAGTTACCTTCAATGCAGGTCACTACTTCTTCAACGAAGACTCAATAAGGTCGAACCTTTATTAAACTGCCGAACGATACTAACTTCTCTTAATCCTTCAGGTCCTGTACTTCAATGAAGTCTTCACTCTCCAATACTACTGAAAAGGTACATCAACAAATCTAGTAGAAATTGCCAGTTCAGCACTATTGTACGTTGCAACAGAACGTAACACTCTGTTTTAAAAATGAAACTGCGTCATAAAACAAATACACAACGGAACGGAGACACTGACGAACGTTCTAGCTGGAAAACTAACTGCATCACCAGAGGTCTTCCCTTTTATACCCGAGGTGAACATGTCATCACGTGACCTCACATCGGCGGGAAAATTACATCAGGTGACCTCCAAAAGACCATTACATTATTCTCACAAGCAAGTCACGAGATCTCCTTGAGGTATGTAACACCACTCTAGCTATGTCTTTTTTCACTTTGTAGACCACTATCATCAGCTTCCAGGTTCCCACTGTGACCTGACCAATTCTCTTGGCACCTTGTTGTACCTGGGTGCATAATTGTTAATCTTCTTGTCATTTAACCTTGCTATGCCTGCTTGTATTTTCCTGCAGCAATTGCCGATCTGCATTCTTCTACAAACCTTGGTTTTAAGCAGCAGGAGTTGCACGACTTGAGCCCGGCTTTCATAGGTTAAATGTCATCACCGGGATTTTTGTTCTCACTATGTGGGGACAATGAGGATTCATATGGGCAAAGAGGTAAGAACCAGCTCAGCCCACGTTACAAAGTTCCAAAAGGTTCAAAGGTTAATTTATTATTAAAGTATTAATGCAGTGTACAACTCTGAGATTTGTCTTCCCCAGATAGCCACAAAACAAAGAAAACCACAGAAGATATTGAAAGGCCGACATCAACATAGAAAAGATTGAGTAAACGGCCTTTTCTCCTTGGAGCGATGGAGGATGAGAGGTGATCTGATAGAGGTGTATAAGGTGATGAGAGGCATTGATCATGTGGATAGCCAGAGGCTTTTTCCCAGGCTGGAATGGCTAACACCAGGGTCATAAAACTATGCTGGAAGTAGGTACAAGGGGGATGTCAGAGGTAAGTTTTTCACACAGAGAGTGCTGGGTGTGTGGAGTGCTCTGCCAGCGACAAAGGTTGAGGCTGAATCAATAGGGTCTTTTAAGAGACTCTTAGATAGGTACGTGGAGCTTAGAAAAATAGAGGACTATGCAGTAGGGAAATTCTAGGCAGTTTCTAGAGTAGGTTACATGGTCAGCATAATATTGTGGGCTGAAGGGCCTGTAGTGTGCTGTAGATTTCTATGCTCTGTGTTCTATGTTCTAACACCCCTGTACAAAAAAAGAAACCAAAACTTGCAAACCCTAAACCCCCAACCCCCTCCCTCACACAAAAAAAACCTAACAGATCGCTCCGCACAGAAACAGCAACAAGGACATCAAACCTCAAGGCCCCCAACCTCCAACACACCAATCGGCAACAAGAGAGCATGGGTGAGATCACAGAAAACTGAAGGAGACCGATACAAACTACAGTTAGTCTGAACTACAGTCCACAGTCCAATCCATAACTCTCAGAATTTGTTACAAGGGTTCAACGTAAGATTAGAAACTTGCTCGAGGATGGAGACAGGAGAGTCCACAGACCTGGATCAACAAACGATCTGCTGGAGGAACTCAGCAGGCTGAGCAGCATCTGTGGGGGTGAAAGGAATTGGTGACTCTTCCAGCTGAATTCCTGCATCGAGGACAGGTTAGGTTGATCATGGAGTAGGGTTATACGCTGGTCACTTTATTAGGTACACCTTTGTACCTTATATTGGTCAGTACAGTATTGTGGGCCAAAGGGCCTATACTGTGCCCTTCTGTTCTATGTTGGTCTGGAGGAGAGTGTTGGTGTATTTACTCTTTAATGGGCTATTTGTATCCACCTATTATTGTTCATAAATGATTCTTGGTTTAACGTCCTTCCCTACAACCCCTATATTAGATTTGCTGGATGCAATAGCTCTGTTCTGTCAGGAATGCATCTGACAATATTCATTGGCTTTTGTCAGTCTTTGTGTGTAGCTTTGCATCGATTCTATTGTATTTCTTTGCTTTACTGTGAATGGCTGCAAAAAAATAAATCCCTGGGTCGTAGACGGAGACATATGGGTACGTACCTTCATAATAAATTCACTTTGAACTTTGAATATTCAGCCAACTTAGCTCAAATTGTAGAGAGCGAACTCGCCTTCTATTTGAAGAGACAACGGAGGTAACAAAATTCTGCTTGAGAACTCAGCAGGTCGAGCTCCCTTATTTTATGTGTTTATTTATTTATTGAGAGACGCAGCGTGGAACAAGCCCTACTGGACCACCGAAACGCACACTGAGTCCGGTCCTGTCAGTTGCTGCTGCTCCGGAATCCACCAGAACCTCCTGTGAGCACAGAGCTGCTGGGATGAGGAGGAGATACAGTGAGTCGGGCTATGGCGCCAGAACGAGCAGTCGGGGGGAGCTTACCGTATAGAAGCTGGAGGATAATTTACAATGACCAACTAACATATTAACCAGTATATCATTGTTTCCTTAAGGGAGAACCTTGCTTGACGAAGTTTTGGTCCCCTAATCTGAGGAAAGACATCCTTGCCATAGAGGGGGTACAGAGAAGGTTCACCAGATTGATTCCTGGGATGGCAGGACTTTCATATGAAGAAAGACTGGATGAACTGGGCTTGTACTCGTTGGAATTTAGAAGACTGAGGGGGGATCTGATTGAAACGTATAAAATCCTAAAGGGATTGGACAGGCTAGATGCAGGAAGATTGTTCCCGATGTTGGGGAAGTCCAGAACGAGGGGTCACAGCTTGAGGATAAAGGGGAAGCCTTTTAGGACCGAGATTAGGAAAAACTTCTTCACTCAGAGAGTGGTGAATCTGTGGAATTCTCTGGCACAGGAAACAGTTGAGGCCAGTTCATTGGCTATATTTAAGAGGGAGTTAGATATGGCCCTTGTGGCTACGGGGGTCAGGGGGTATGGAGGGAAGGCTGGGGCGGGGTTCTGAGTTGGATGATCAGCCATGATCATAATAAATGGCGGTGCAGGCTCAAAGGGCCGAATGGCGTACTCCTGCACCTATTTTCTATGTTTCTATGTTTCTATGAACCTGTTGGAATTCTTTGAGGAGATTACAAGTAGGATAGATAAAGGGGATGCAGTGGATGTTGTATATTTGGAATTTAAGAAGGCCTTTGACAAGGTGCCACACATGAGGCTGCTTACCAAGTTAACAGCCCATGGTATTACATGAAAGTTACTAACATGGTTAGAGCATTGGCTGATTGGTAAGAAGCAGCCAGTGGGAATAAAAGGATCCTTTTCTGGTTGGCTGCCAGTGACTAGTGGTGTTCCGCAGGGGTCAGTGTTGGGACAACTTCTTTTTGTGCTGTATATCCATTATTTAGATGATGGAATAGATGGCTTTGTTGCCAAGTTTGCAGATGGTACGAAGATTGGTGGAGGGGCAGGTAGTGTTGAGGAAACAGGTAGGATGCAGAAGGACTTAGACAGATTTGGAGAATGGTCAAGAGAGGAGCAAATGAAATACAATGTTGGAAAATGCATGGTCATACAGTTTGGTAGTAGAAATAAATGTGCAGAGTATTTTCTAAATAGAGAGAAAATCCAAAAATCTGAGATGCAAAGCGACTTAGGGGTTCTTGTGCAGAACCCCCTAAAGGTCAACTTGTAGGTAGAGTCAGTGGTGGAGAAAGGAAATGCCATGTTAGAATTCATTTCAAGAGGTCTAGAATACAAGAGCAGGGATGTGATGCTGAGGCTTTATAAGGCACTGGTGAGGCCTCACCTTGAGTATTGTGAACAGTTTTGGGCTCCTTATCCAAGAAAAGATGTTTCGGCATTAGAGAGGGTTCAGAGGAGGTTCACAAGGATGACTCTGGGAATGAAAGGGTTATCATATGAGGAACATTTGATGGACCTGGGTCTGTATTCGCTGGAATTTAGAAGGATGAGGGGGTGATCTCATTGAAACCTTCTGAATGTTGAAAAGCCTAGACAGAGTAGATGTGGAAAAGATGTTTCCCCTGGTAGAGGAGTCTAGGACAAGAGGGCACAGCCTCAGGATAGAGGGGAGTCCATTTTAAACAGAGATGCGGAGAAATTTCTTTAGCCAGAGGATGCTGAATTTGTGGAATTTGTGACCACAGGCATCTGTGGAGGCCAGGTCATTGAGGGCATTGAGGGTAGAGCTTGATAGTTTCTTGATTGGACATGGCATCAAAGGTTAAGGGGAGAAGCCGGGGAGTGGGGCTGAGGAGAGGGAAAAAGGATCAGCCATGATTGAATGGCAGAGCAGACTCAAATGGCCTAATTTTGCTCCTATGTCTTATGGTCTTTGGACTGTGGGAGGAAACTGGAGCATCTGGAGGAAACCCATGCGCTCATGGGAAAGACTTGCAGAGAATGCTGGGACTGAACTCTGAACTCCGTCGGCCCAAGCTGTAATTGTATTGCACTCACTGCCACGTTAACATGGTGCCCTGTGGGAAGAAAGGAACTGTGGCCGCTTCTGGTCGGACCTTGGCGCCAGGACTGAGAGGAGTGGTGAGGTGGCCAGCATAGGGAGGAGAAGGGGTTGGGGTTGTAGAGACAGGAGTCCAAGGTGACCGGTGGACTGAGGAGAGGGCGTAAGATGATGGGGGGGCAGGGTGGTGCGAGGCAGGAATGGACTTGGAGTGACAGGTGGTGGAAAGTTCCCCATAGCCTCAGTTCCTTGGAACTTCAAGGAAACAGGAGCTGGGGTGAGCCACTCGGCCCTTCAATCCTGTTCCTTCCTCCTTATCGATCATGTCATTTGTTGACCTACATCAGTTGATGTGCTTGTGAGAGTTTACCAGGCAGTAAGAGAGGGGATGAGGGGTGGCACTTTGAACAGAGAGGAACACAGTTACAGGGACCGTTCTGTCAGCCACAATGCCAAATGCAATTAATCCCATCCATATCCCTCCTTTCCCTCACTCCATATGTAACTGTCGAAATACCTCTTAAGCATAGCCCTTGTATCGGTCTTCACCACCAGCCTGGCAGCCCGTTCCAGGCACCCAACACTCTGTGTAAAACATTTGCTCCTGCTCCTGCTTTAAGTTTTCCCCCTCTCACTGTAAAACTCCAGTTTTCCCTCTGTAGTAAACAGTGCTCTCTGGCTCTTAGTCAGAGGAACAGTAGCCACCAAGTTAGCACTGAGGTTCAGTGTGGTTAGAACACAGAACACAGTTCGGTACAGCACAGGAACAGGCCCTGCTGCCCACCATGCTGTGCCAAACTAATTAAGATAATGTCACCTAATTAAACTAATTCCATCTGCCTGCACATGGACCGGATCCCTCCATTCTCTGCCCATCCAACAATGTCTTAAACACCACTATTTGCCTCCACCACCACCTTAGTCAGTGTGTTCCAGGCATCCACCACTGTCTGTGTAAAAAACTTCTCCCACCCATCTCCTTTAAACTTCCTCCCCTCTCACCTTAAATGCATGCCCTCTAATAGTGGACATTTTGACCCTGGGAGAAAAGATACCGGCTGTCTGCTCGTATCTATGTCTCTCGTAACCTTATAGATTTCGGTCAGGTCTTCCCTCAGCTCCACCGCGCCAAATAAAGCAATGCACAACTGGAAGAAACATTGCACAATCTGATGTTGTGTTGGCAGGAGGAGAAAGGGGTGATGTGGTTGAAGTGTTCCAAGCTTGTCTGTTGCTCTTCTTCTGTAAAGGAGAACAAAATCATTGTTGCTCTGGATCCGATGGAGTGTAAAGAGGTCACAATAAGCTTAATAGAACACAATCAGAACAAAAACAAATGCAATAAATATCGATTTGAGGGCCGGCTGGTGGCGCAACGACATTGGCGCCGGACCCGGGAGCGGAGGTTCCTGGGTTCGAAACCAGTCGGGTCCGTTCCCGAGTACGCTTTCCATCCGCGCTGGGTTGAGTGTCGAGATCGCAACTCAACCTTGTAAAATAAAGGGAAAAATACTGCGAAAGTGTCTGTGTGAACAGTGGTGCGCCACACAGCCTCTCTCTCTCGCTCTGCGCCTTGTAAAAAGCCATGAAAAACACGTCATCACAGATGCACACACACAGACACACACACACACACACGCACAGACTTGCATGCACGCAGGCACACGCCAAAAAAAATCAATATGAAAGCAATCACATAAAGCACAATGTACTGTTAAATATTGATTGTACGTACATAAAGTGACACTTGGTGAAGTGTGTTTACTATGAGTGGAGTTAGTGGGTGGAGGTGTTCAGCCTCACTGCTTGGGGAAAGTAACTGTTTTTGAGTCTGGTGGCCCTGTGTGGATGCTATGCAGCCTCCTCCCTGATGGGAGTGGGACAGACAGTCCATGAGCAGGGTGGGTCTGATCCTTCATGATGTTACTGGCCTTTTTCCTGGCACCTTTTTGGGGCGCCATGGTAGTTTAGCAATTAGCGTGAAGCAATTGCAGCTCGTAGCGTCGGAGTTTGTAGTTCATTTCCGGTGCCGTGTGTATAGAGTTTCAATGTACTCCTCCTGACTGCGTATGTTTCCTCCAGGAGCTTCAGTTTCCTCCCACAGCCTAAAGACGTACCGGTTAGTAGGTTCACTGGTCATTGGAAACTATGATTAGGCGGGGATTAAACAGGTGGGTTGTTGGATGGCGCGGCTCGTTGGGCCGAAGGGGCCTGTTCTACGTGGTATCTCAAAATAAATAAATGAAGAAGTGAGGGAGGATGAAAGGTGACTTGATAGGGGTGTACAGATGATCAGAGGTATAGATCCAGTGGACAGTGTTGTGTCTATGCAACTACGTATCAATTAAATAAAAGTACACATCTGGGAGATGGCTTTAACTGGTGTATTCACGATGGAGTGAAAGAGAGAGAGAGAGGGAGCATGTGTAGACGACCGATAAACATGCATAGGTAAGTTATCAGTCCATATGTAGTGCTGAGGGGCGTCACTGCTCTAAAAGAAATAAATCCATATGTTACATTTCCTCTACCCTTAGATTAATGTAACATAAAATTGTATATGTACAAAACATTCAATTTCCCTTTCATAAATCCGTATTCAAATAAACATGCTTTCACAATAATGGTTCATAACCAGCTTCAACATACTAAAGATTCAGTCTTTTGGGAGCACCCTGTTTCTTTCAGAATACTGCCTCTGGACCTGCGGAGTGGCATCAGGTTTGGCAGATATCTCGTCAAACAACATTCTTGGTTGCCGGCGTCAAGTTGCTGTCAGTGACGTCATCACTGAGAGATAAGTCCAGTGATTGTAATGTGTCCATCTTGTTGGATGCAGTCGACTCAGATGTGTTCTTGAGTTGAGCATCCAGTATCTGGTCCACATGACACTTCCATGTATGAAACTCTGGTTAGGCCTCACTTGGAGTACTGTGTCCAGTTCTGGTCGCCTCACTATAGGAAGGATGTGGAAGCATTGGAAAGGGTACAGAGGAGATTTACCAGGATGCTGCCTGGTTTAGAGAGTATGCATTATGATCAGAGATTAAGGGAGCTAGGGCTTTACTCTTTGGAGAGAAGGCGACATGATAGAGGTTTACAAGATAATAAGAGGAATAGATAGAGTGGACAGCCAGCGCCTCTTCCCCAGGGCACCACTGCTCAATACAAGAGGACATGGCTTTAAGGTAGGGGGTGGGAAGTTCAAGGGGGATATTAGAGGAAGGTTTTTTACTCAGAGAGTGGTTGGTGCGTGCAATGCACTGCCTGAGTCAGTGGTGGAGGCAGATACACTAGTGAAATTTAAGAGACTACTAGACAGGTATATGGAGGAATTTAAGGTCGGGGGGTTATATGGGAGGTGGGGTTTGAGGGTCGGCACAACATTGTGGGCCAAAGGGCCTGTACTGTGCTGTACTATTCTATGTTCTATCTCCAACATCCTCTGATTACATCAGTGGTTCAGTTCTTGTAGCTATCCTACTGGGTGTCCACTTATCTTCTCAGTAATCATGCACTAGGACTTCCTGTCCAATCTCGAAGCTCCTTGCTGCTTCACTTGGCAACTGGCTGAACTGTTTATTCTGCACTTCCCTTCATAGGTCTGGTTTCAGGAGGTCTATGCGAGATCTCAGATTCCTGCTCGTGAACAGCATTGCAGGAGTTTGATTTGTCGTCACATGAACAGAGTTCCGATACACAAAAAGGAAGCTGTCCACCTTGTCCTGTGGAGAAATGTCCTCCTTGTCCATCGTTTTAATGGACTCCTTGAAGTTTTGGATAAACCTTTCAGCTAACCCATTTGTTGCTGGGTGGTGAGGAGATGAGCTGAAATGTCTGATCTCATTTTTCTTCATGAACAGTTGGAATTCTTCTGACGTGTATTGTCCATTGTCACTCACAATTTGTCTGGTAAGCCATTTCTGGTGAAGATAGTCCTCAGAATGGAGACAGTCTTTGCTGAGGTAGTTGACTTCATTGGTATAACCTCAAGCCACTTCGAATGAGCACCCACAGCAATCAGAAACATGGAATCCACGAATGGCTCAGCAAAGTCATTATGTCCTCTTTGCCTTGGTGACAACAGCTACTCCCAAGAGTGTAACAGTGCCTGTGGGTATGCATTTTGAACTTTTTGACATCCCAAACAGCTTTTGCCCAAGTCTTCAATCTGTTTTTCTATTCCTGGCCACCACACATAGCTCCAGGCAAGACTCTTCATCTTGACTGTATCCAGATGTCTTTCATGCAGATTCTCTAACACTCTGGTGCACAGTTTAGAGGGAACCACAACATGAGATCCACACATCAACATTCTTTGACATACTGACAGTTGGTCTTGCCTCACTGAGAATTCTGGAAACATAGGGTCACCATGAGCTGGCCATCCTTGCACGGTGATGTCATAGACTTTTGACAATGCCAGGCAGTGTGCGCAGCCTCTCTGGTGAATGATATCAGTATTTGTAAGTGGTACTGTGCACAATTCTGATTTGATGGAGACAGACGTGAGAAGCACGGAGGAACATCTGGAGAAATTTCTGAAATGCCCGCTTCACTGCCGCTGCTACTGTGCGATCAAGAATCTCCGGAGGGGAAGGCCCCAAATCCACGGCTTTGCCTATTGCCAGGGCCGGGGTCGAAGCGCTCGGCAGAGATGGTGCTCGGTGTCGGAGGGCTGGTCGGAGGCTCGAAGTTTTCGGACGGACTCAAGAGTTGGCTGTAGTCGGGTGCTTCCAGGATGCTGCATCGGCAAGTTTGCGGCGCTGGAAGCTCATGGCAGGGAGAGTTTTCTTCCTTCTACCATCTGCGTGAGATGATGGGACTATTGAGAGACTTTGAGACTTTTTTTTTACTATGCCCATGGTCTGTTCTTCATCAAATTACAGTATTGCTTTGCACTGTTGTAACTATATGTTATAATTACATGGTTTTTGTCAGTTTTACAGTCTTGGTCTGTCATGTGTTTCTGTGATATCATTCTGGAGGAACATTGTATCATTTCTTAATGCATACATTACTAAATGACAATAAACGAGGACTGCATGTCCTCATAATCTAATCTAATCTAATCATTCCTTGTTTCCCTTTGTTACCAGCAACTGGTCCACCAATGTGGTGTAGAACACTTCTGCTGGGTCACAGAATGAAGACTTTTCTTCTTCATTTGCCAATAGTGGAAGATGTAACAAGCCATCAGCTCATAAGAGTGGGCTCCTAGGAATAGTGCCCAACATTGTAACTGGGTAGCAGTCATCACTGGAATTCCCTTCCTGGGATTGTAAATGGACACAAGGAACTGGTGGTCTGTCACTAGCGTAAACCTTCGTCTATAGAGGTAGTGGTAAAACTTCTTTATTCCCCATACTAGATTAAGGGCCTCTTGATCGATTGGTGCATAGTTGTGTTCTGCACTCATCAGTGATCTTGAAGCAAGTGCAATCAGACTTTCAGATCCATCTTCCATCATGTGTGACAAAACTGCTCCAATGCCATAAGGGGATGCATCTCACACCAGTCTGATGGGCAGGGATGGGTCATAGTGGGTGAGCAGTTCATCTGATGTTATTAGTCCCTTTGTTTCCCTGAATGCTCTTTCACATCTTTCTGACAGTTCCCACTTTGCTCCTGTCTGTAACAGTGCATTCCATGAGTGCAGCACTGTAGCAACGTTTGGGAGAAATTGGTGGTAGTAGTTTACAAGGCTCAAGTATGACTGAGTTGTGACACATTTTCTGGTTTGGATGTCTGCAGCACTGCTTCAATCTTCTCTTGTGAATTATGTAAGCCATGCTTGTTAATGACATGTCCACAGTATGAGATTTCATTCTCGAAAAACTCACATTTCCCTCTCTTTGCACGCGAACCATACTCACTCAGCCTGGTAAGCACTTCACCAAGGCTCTGGAGGTGCTCTTCGTCATTTTTGCCAGTCACGATAATGTCATTGTGTTCCTGGGATACCTTGGACTACCCTGGGGCACTTGCTCCATTACTCTTTGCCAAATTGCTGGAGCTGATGCAATGCTAAAGACGATTATACTGGTACAGTCCCTTGTGAGTGTTGGTTGTGAGGAACTTTCTGCTTGACTCCTCAATTTCCATTTATAGATAGGCTTGTGAGAAGTTAATCTTTGAAAACCTCACCCTGCCTGCCAAAGATGCAAAACTGTCTTCTATTCGTGGCTGGGGATAGTGCACAGTACGCAGCACTGGGTTGATGCTCACTTTGAAATCCTACATATGCAAACGGCTCCTGCCTTCCATTTCTTGATTAACAGGACAATAGCTGTGGCCCAATCACTCCACTCAGCCTTGGAAAAGTTTCCATACGCCTCCAAGCTCTGAAGGTCAGCATCCACTTCAGGACGTAATGCGTAAGGCACTGAGTGCACTTTATGGAATGTTGGTGTTGCTTCCTCATCCAGTTCAATTCTGGCCTTCATGGCTTTGAGTTTACCAATCCCCTTCTCAAACACCTTCTCATCAGTATTAAGCAGCTGTGCCAGTCTCTGTCTCGTGCTACCATTTGGGCTGCCGTTGCCTGTTGATGCCACATTGAGAGCTCTGACTGAGTACCAGTCTAGTTGGGTTTTTCTCAACCATTCATGTCTGAAGGTGCTGGCCCTCCACTTTTCAACACATAAAGCTCTAACTGCTGAGTTTGGCCTCCATACATCACCTTCACTTTCAGTTTGCCTTTGGGAGACACTTTTTCACTTGCGTAGGTCTTTAGCATCACTGAAATCTTCTCTAACTGTATCTTAGAAAACAGTTTGTTGCAGTCAGCCTCTGGAATTATAGACAAAGCTAACCTTACATCCAGCTCCATTTTCTGTTTTACATTGAACACATCTATTGTGATCCAGATGATTTTGTGATCTGCTTCGGTAATACTATGCAGTTCTAGGCATGACAGCTCACCTTTGTGAGACTCTGTGTTGTCTGATTCTGTTTTATATTCGTTAACTTTATGCACTTGCTTAGTTTTGTGTTTGAAGCTTTTCACTCAGTGTGCTTTTTCTCTTTTGTTGTGCACTTTTCTGCCTTGCACACTCTCTCTATGTGACCTTGTCTGTGACACTTTCTGCAAACTTATTCTTTGAACCAACAGTCATTTGCATCATGAGATAATTTGTCATGTTGATAACATTTTTAGCTTTTTGCATCATTCAGGGACATTTTGTGCATTTCTCATTCTAAACTCTTCTTCTGTAGTTCTGCCTCATCCTTTGCTGCAGTCTCTAACGATATTGCAGTAGTCAATGCCCATTCTAAGGTTAGGTCTGCCTCTGACAGTAACCTCTTTTGAGTACTTTGAACTATGTATGACAGATACAAGTGATTAATGTATCCCTTAATGCACCAGAAAGCCCATCTCTAAAGTCACAGTACTGGGAAAATTCACACAGTTCTGCAATGTATTTGGAAATGCTTTCATCCTTTGATTGGCTCCTTTTGTGAAATCTAAATCTCTCAGCTATTACCAACAATTTAGGGCTCAAGTGATTTTGTAAAATTGCAATAATTTCATCAAGCACCTTGCTGGCTTTTCAGGAGTTACTAAGTTGTGTAAGATCCTGCACATATTAGCACCCATTAAACTAAAAAGCGTGGAGACTTTAATTTCCTTTCACATTGTTTGCCTTACAATACAGTTCAACCCTCCCGATATATGACTCCCAGCCCTCATAAGTGCTACCAAATTTGTCAACTTTCCTGTCTAAAGCCATCACCACGGTATTTTTACTTTAACTTAGCTAGCTGTGCGTCGTTCACTGTGTACTATACAGTTATTCACATGTCCCCTTTGTTAGCATCTCCAACAGCTTGCTCCGTACACTTAAACTCTTTCTCATCCTGTAATTGTCCCATAACTGTCGGTGCAGTTTGCGATATTCTCTGACATTCAGGTTCTTACTCATCGCCGATTTGCTGTGTCTATACAACTACGTATCAATTAAATAAAAGCACACACATGGAGAGGTGGTTTTAACTGGTGCATTCACCTTGCAGCGAGAGAAAAAGAGAGCTAGCAGATCAATGCACATGTGTAGACAACAGATCATTGCGCATATGTAAGTTATCAATCTACACGGAGCGCTAAGGGGAGCCATTGTGCTAAAAGAAATAGATCCATACATTACAGCCAGCCAGAGACCTTTTCTCAGGCTGAAAAAACTTTAAGATGGATGAAAGTATAGGGGGGAATGCCAGAGGTAGTTTTTTATACAATGAGTGGTGGGTGTGTGGAGCACCCTGCCAGAGGTGGTGGTAGAGGCAGATACTTTAGGGACATTTAAGAAGATCTTATATAGGCACACGGATGATAGAAAAATGGAGGGCTCTGTGGGAGGGAAGGGTTAGATTGATCTCAGAGTAGGTTAAAAGGACAGCACGACATTGTGGGTCGAAGGGCCTGTACTGTTCTGTAATGCTCTCTGTCCCACGTTTAAACCTGTGGAACACACATCACACCCCATCTTCTGCTCTGTGCTAAATGACAGCTGCTATCCTGAATCAGTCCCCTCTACCCTCTCCCTGACCAATTAACCTCCTGCATCCCGACACTTGTATAAACACAAAATGTCAGCAGGCGTCTGCTTTTGAACGGAAATGGCTGATGCTTTTGACGCATCCACACATAAAGCATCAAACAGTGCAGCATATTTTCCTGTTCTCTGATCAATATTTTAGTGCTGAGTTCTCATCACAGATATGTTCATTTTATCCCCCTGGGAGAGAAGCTAAACTATTCCCAAATAGAACGTTCCTAAATTAGCAGCATGGAAATGAATCAGTCCCCACTATCCTTGATGCCAATGAGTTCATTTCAATGTATTTTATCGATAATCCTCTCTGTTCTTTTCCAAGTATTATCACTGCCCTTCAAAAGCAAAGCAGTGCAGATGGTGGAGATCTGATGAAGAGTTCTGCACTTGAAATGTTAATTGTTTCTCTCTCCGCAGAGTTTTTCAAGGAAGCTACCAGGAAAGTTGATGAAGGTGTGGCAGTGGACGTCGTCTACATGGACACTAGCATGGCATTTGACAAGGTCCAGCATGAGAGGTTGGTCAAGAAGCTTTGTGGCTCGGCATTCAAGAGAAGGTAGTAAATTGGATTAGCCATTGGCTTCGCAGGCGAAGCCAGAGTGGAAGTAGAGGACTCCCTCTTTGACTGGAGGCCTGTGACTAGTGGTGTGATGCAGGAATTGGTGGCAATGGGCGTTGTCTACATGGACTTCAGCAAGGCATTTGACACATTCTTGGTGTCATTCATATCAAAGATGTGGATGATAATGTGGTAAACTGAATTAGCAAATTTGTGGATAACACCAAGATTGCACAGTGAGGAAGACTATTAAAGCTTACAGCAGGATTTAGGCGAGCAGATAAAATGGACTGCAAATGGCCAATGGAACTTAATGCCGACAAGAGCGAGTTGCTTTACATTGGGAGGACGAACCTGGATAGGATTTACATGGTGGGGCACCGAGAAGTGTGGCAGAACAAAGGGGTGCACAGTAGCGTAGCGGTTAGTGTGACACTGTTACAGCTCAGGACACCAGGGTTCAGAGTTCAATTCCAACAGACTCTGTGAGAAAGTTTGTACATTCTTCTCATGTATATGTGGGTTTCCTCCGGGGGCTCTGGCTTCCTCCCAGAGTCTGAAGACGTTCTGGTCAGTAGGTTAATTGGTCATTGTAAATTGTCCTGTGATTAGGCTTGGGTTAAGACCATAAGACCGTAAGACAAAGGAGCAGAAGTAGGCCATTCGGCCCATCGAGTCTGCTCCACCATTTTATCATGAGCTGATCCATTTTCTCCTATTTAGTCCCACTGCCCTGCCTTCTCACCATAACCTTTGATGCCCTGGCTACTCAGATACCTATCAATCTCTGCCTTAAATATGCCCAATGACTTGGCCTCCACTGCTGCCCGTGGCAACAAATTCCATAGATTCACCACCCCCTGACTAAAAAAATTTCTTCGCATTTTTGTTCTGAAAGGGCGCCCTTCAATCCTGAAGTTATGCCCTCTCGTACTAGACTCCCCCATCATGGGAAACAACTTTGCCACATCCACTCTGTCCATGCCTTTTAACATTCGAAATCTTTCTATGAGGTCTCTCCTCATTCTTCTAAACTCCAAGGAATACAGTCCAAGAGCGGACAAACGTTCCTCATATGTTAACCCTCTCATTCCCGGAATCATTCTCGTGAATCTTCTCTGTACCCTCTCCGACGTCAGCACATCCTTTCTTAAATAAGGAGACCAAAACTGCCCACAGTACTCCAAGTGAGGTCTCACCAGCACCTTATAGAGCCTCAACATCACATCCCTGCTCCTATACTCTATTCCTCTAGAAATGAATGCCAACATTGCATTCGCCTTCTTCACTACTGACTCAACCTGGAGGTTAACTTTAAGGGAATCCTGTACAAGGACTCCCAAGTCCCGTTGCACCTCAGAACTTTGAATTCTTTCCCCATTTAAATAATAGTCTGCCCATTTATTTTTTCTGCCAAGGTGCATAACCATACACTTTCCAACATTGTACTTCATTTGCCACTTCTCTGCCCATTCTTCCAATCTATCCAAGTCTCTCTGCAGACTCTCCGTTTCCTCAGCACTACCGGCCCTTCCACCTATCTTCGTATCGTCAGCAAACTTAGCCACAAAGCCATCTATTCCATAATCCAGATCGTTGATGTACAATGTAAAAAGAAGCGGCCCCAACACTGATCCCTATGGAACACCACTGGTAACCGGCAGCCAACCAGAATAGGATCCCTTTATTCCCACTCTCTGTTTCCTGCCAATCAGCCAACGCTCTATCCATGTATGTAACTTTCCTGTAATTCCATGGGCTCTTATCTTGTTAAGTAGCCTCATGTGTGGCACCTTGTCAAAGGCCTTCTGAAAATCCAAATATACAACATCCACTGCATCTCCCTTGTCTAGCCTACTGGTAATTTCCTCAAAAAATTGTAATAGGTTTGTCAGGCAGGATTTTCCTTTAAGGAATCCATGCTGAGTTCTGCCTATCTTGTCATATGCCTCCAGGTACTCTGTAACCTCATCCTTGACAATCGACTCCAACAACTTCCCAGCCATCGACGTCAAGCTAACAAGTCTATAATTTCCTTTTTGTTCCCTTGCCCCCTTCTTAAATAGCAGAGTGACATTTGCAATCTTCCAGTCTTCCGGAACCATGTCAGAATCTATCGACTTTTGAAAGATCATCGCTAATGCCACCGCAATCTCCATAACTACTTCCTTCAGAACACGAGGGTGCATTCCATCTGGTCCAGGAGATTTATCGACCTTTAGCCTATTCAGCTTCCTGAGTACTTTCTCTGTCGTAATTGTGACCGCGCACACTTCTCTCCCCTGCCACCCTTGAGTGTCTGGTATCCTGCTGTCTTCCTCAGTGAAGACTGATGCAAAATACTTGTTCAGTTCCTCTGCCATCTCCTCATCTCCCATTACAATTTCTCCAGTATCATTTTCTATCGGTCCTATATCTACTCTCACCTGTCTTTTACTCTTTATATACTTGAAAAAGCTTTTAGTATCCTCTTTGATATTATTTACTAGTTTCCTTTCATAGTTAATCTTTTCTCTCTTAATGACCTTCTTGGTTTCCTTTTGTAAGGTTTTAAAAACTTCCCAATCCTCTGTCTTCCCACTAATTTTTGCTTCCTTGTATGCCCTCTCCTTTGCTTTAACTTTGGTTTTGACTTCTCTTGTCAACCACGGTTGCATCCTTTTTCCACTCGAAAATTTCTTCTTTTTTGGAATATACCTGTCTTGCACATTCCTCATTTTTCGCATAAACTCCAGCCACTGCTGCTCTGCCGTCTTTCCCGCTAGTGTCTCTTTCCAGTCAACTTTGGCCAGTTCCTCTCTCATGCCACTGTAATTTCCTTTACTCCACTGAAATACCGACACATCAGATTTCGGCTTCTCTTTTTCTAATTTCACAGTGAACTCAATCATGTTATGATCACTGCCTCCTAAAGGTTCCTTCACCTCAATCTCTCTAATCACCTCCGGTTCATTACACAATACCCAATCCGGTACAGCCGATCCCCTAGCAGGCTCAACAACAAGCTGTTCTAAAAAGCCATCTCGCAGACATTCTACAAATTCTCTCTCTTGAGATCCAGTGCCGACCTGATTTTTCCAATCTACTCGCATGTTAAAATCCCCCACAATTATCATAACACTGCCCTTCTGTCAAGCCTTTTCTATTTCCAGTTGTAATTTGTAGTCCACATCCCTGCAGCTGTTTAGAGGCCTATAAATAACTGCCATCAGGGTCCTTTTACCCCTGCTATTTCTTAGCTCAACCCATAAAGATTCTGCACCTTCCGATCCTATATCACCTCTTTCTAATGATTTAATATCATTTCTTACCAATAAAGCCACGCCTTCCCCTCTGCCTACCTTCCTATCCTTCCGATACACCGTGTATCCTTGGACGTTCAGCTCCCAGATACATGCATCCTTTAGCCAGGTCTCAGTGATGGCCACAATATCATACCTGCCAATCTGTAGCTGTACAACAAGATCAACCACCTTATTCCTTATGCTGCATGCATTTAACTACAACACCTTAAGACCAGTATTTGATACTTTTAGCTTTGATTTCACTGCAACTTTATTGCACTTCAACTCATCCCAATGGCTACACATTTGCTCCATCACCTGCCTGTCTTTCCTGACATCTTTTCTGCTCACTATCTTAGATTTATTTCTGTTTTCCCCTTCCTCTGCTCTATCATTCCGGTTCCCATCACCCTGCCAAATTAGTTTAAACCCTCCCTAACAGCTCTATTAAACTTTCCCGCCAGGATATTGGTCCCCTTTGGGTTCAGGTGTAACCTGTTCTTTTTGAATAGGTCATACTTTCCCCAGAAGAGATCCCAATTATCCAAGAATCTGAAGCCCTGCCCCCTACACCAGTCTCTCAGCCAGGCATTCATCTGCCTGATCCGACGACTCTTGCCCTCGCTAGCACGTGGCACAGGTAGCAATCCTGAGATTACTACCCTGGAGGTCCTGCTTCTCAGCTTCCTTCCTAACTCCTGGAAATCTCTCTTCAGGACCTCCTCCTTTGTCCTATCTATGTCATTGGTACCAACATGTACCAAGACAACTGGCTGCTCACCCTCCCCCTTTAGAATATTCAGGACCCGATCCGAGACATCCCGTACCCTGGCACCTGGGAGGCAACACACCATGCGGGTATCTCTGCCAGGCTCACAGAATCTCCTGTCTGTTCCCCTGACTATGGAATCCCCCACGACTACCGCATTTCTCTTCACCCTCCTTCTCTCCTGCACAACAGCGCCAGGCTCAGTGCCAGAGACCCGGTCACCGTGGGCATCCCCCGTCAGGTCATCCCCCTCAACAGCATCCAGAACAAGATATTTGTTGCTGAAGGGGACAGCCACAGGGGTTAAATCAGTGGGTTGCTGGGCAGTGCGTGCTGATACGATCTGTTATGCACTGTATCTCTAAAAAATATTTTTTAAAACCTGGGAGTACGGATCAATAATTCCTTGAAAATGGTGTCACAGGCTGTAAGGAAAGCTTTAGGGACATTGGCCTTCACAAATCAATGTACAGAGTCCAGGATGTTCCGTTGAAATTGTATAAGATGTTGGTGAGGCGTCATGTGGAGTATTGGGTGCAGTTTTGGTCATCAACCTACAGGAAAGATGTCAATAAACTTGGAAGAGTGCAGAGAAAATTTACAAGGATGTTACTGAGGACCTGAGTTTAGGGAAAAGTTGAATAGGTTAGGAATTTATACCCCAAAGTGTAGGAAAATCACAGGTACACCATGAGTGCTAAGCCCCCTGCTCCACTCGATTTATACCCATAACTGTGAGGAAGCTATAAGTTTCTCGGTGTTATAATTTCAGAGGATCTGTCCTGGGCCCAGCGTGCAAGTGCAATCATGAAGAAAGCAGCACCCATTGTCAAGGACCCCCACCACCCAGGCCATGCTCTCCTCTCTCTGCTGCCATCAGGAAGAAGGTACAGGAGCCTCAGGACCCACATCACCAGGTTCAGGAACAGTTATTACCCCACTCAGCTTCACTTGCCCCATCATTGAGATGTTCCCACAACCTATGAACTCCCTTTCAAGGACTCTTCATCTCATGTTCTCAATATTTACTGTGTATTTATTTATTTGTTTGTTTGTTTGTTTGTATTTGCACGGTTTGTTGTCCGTTGCACGTTAGTTGTTTGTCCTGTTGGGCACAGTCTTTCACTGAATCTATTGTGTATCTTGGATTTACAGAGTATGCCCGCAAGAAAATGAATCTCAGGGTTGTATATGGTGACGTATATGTACTTTGATGATAAATTTCCTTTAAATTTTGAACTTTGAATGAGGGGAGATTTGATAAAAGTATACAAAATTATGAGGGGTATAGATACAGTAAATGCAAACAGGCTTTTTCCACTGAGGTTGGGTGAGACTAGAACTAGAGGTCATGGGTTAAGGGTGAAAGGTGAAATGTTTAATAGGAACATGAGGGGGAACTTCTTCACTCAGAGGGTGGTGAGAGTGTGGAATGAGCTGCCAGTGGAAGTAACACACATCAAAGTTGCTGGTGAACGTAGCAACTTTGATGTGTGTTGCTTGAATTTCCAGCATCTGCAGAATTCCTGTTGTTTGCCAGTGGAAGTGGTGGATGTGGGTTCGATTTTAATATTGAAGGTGCTGGGCCTGTTTACCTTCATTGGTGATGATATTCAGTATAAGAGTTGGTCCTCCACCTTCTGCGGGCAGCACAGTGGCCTTGCAGTGAGCGCAATGTCTTACAGTGCCAGCAATCCCAGTTCAATTCTACCGCTGCTTGTACGTTCTCCCTGTGACCACGTGGGTTATTTCTGGGTGCTTTGGTGTCCTCCCACTTTCCAAAGACGTACAGTTAGGGTTAGTGTGCTGTAGATTGCTGCGTTGGCACTGGTTGCATGCTGGCACTTGTGGGTTGCCCCCCAGCACATCCTCGGACTGTTTTGGTCTTTGATGCAAATGGCGATTTCAAGGTTCGAGGTACATTTATAATCAAAATATTCACCTCTGAGATACGTCTTCTCCAGACAGCCATGAAACAACGGTAGCCATTCAAAGAAAGACGTCAATCCACTCCACGCACAATAGAAAGCAAATCACGCAAACAGCAACAAGACATCAAACCCCAACCCCCGACACGCGCGCAAAATCAAATTCTGCAAACAGTAACAAGAACAGCAACACCCCCATGTGCAAAAAGCAAATCCTGTATGTCTCAATGTTATGATGTACCTGTGACAAGTAAAGCTGCTCTTTAAAGTGACATTGGTGAGGCCACGTTTGGAGTACTGTGTACACTTCTGGTCACCCTGCTACGGGAAAGGGGTCGCTAACATGGAAAGGGTCCAAACAAGATCCAGGAGAATCTTACCAGGACAGGAGGGCTTGGGTTATAAGCAGAGGTGAGGTAGGATGGAGTGTTTTTTCCTGATGCATAGGAGGTTGATGGGTGAACTATAGAAAACCCTAAAGACATAGATAAGGTGAGTAGTCACAGTCGCTTCCCAGAGCAAGGCATTCCTAAACCAGAGGGGGTGGGCACATAGGCTCAAAGTGAGAGAGGAAAGATTTTAGAGGGTCCTCAGGGGCAATGTGACCAATCTGAGGGGTGGTGTGCATATGGAGCAAGCTTCCGGGGGAAACTGCTGTATTGCACAAGTACAACATTTAAAATATATTCGGACAGGTACATAAACATAAGATGCTCTGCAGATAATCAAGATCCAAGATAACACATCCAAAATGCTGGAGGGACTCAGCAGGTCAGGCAATACATGGTTACTCTGACTTTCACCTATCACCTACTAGCTTGTATTTCTTCCTCGCCTCCCCCTCCTTCTTACTCTGACTTCCCATCTTTTTTCTCCAGTCCTCATGAAGGGTCTAGGCCCAAAACGTCGACTGTTTACTCTTTTCCATCGATGCTGCCAGGCCTGCTGAGTTCCTCCAGCATTTTGTGTGTGTTGCTTTGGATTTCCAGCATCTGCAAACTTTCCCGTTTGTGATTAGAATACAACTCTTCTTTCCACAGTTTCCCAGCCCATTCTTCAACCACCCACTGCCTGACTCACAGTATTTTCCTGCGCAGTCACACGGGATGAAGCACCTGGCCTATCACCATCCCAACCCAAACACGGACCCAGCATCATTATCACTGATATGTGTTGTGAAATTTCGTGTTTTGCAGCAGCAGCACAGTACAAAATGTAAAATACAGAAATGACTAAATAATGCAAAGATTATCAGACCATCCTGAGATTCAATGTAACCATGGCTGGTCTAATTTTGGCTCCCACCTGCTCTTTCCACCCCATTATCTCCCACTCTTTTAACCAAAGAAGCCATAATGGTATCTTTACTCCTACATATCGACAATCTCCAGGTTTTGATCTGGAAGACCTGGAGATACTTACAGGTTATCCATGGTTCCTAGAACATAGAATATAAAAAAACTACAGCTTAACACAGGCCTTTCGGCCCATGATGATGTGCCAACCTTTTAACCTACTCTAAGATCGATCTAACCCTTCCTTCCTACACAGCCCTCCATCTCTCCATTTTTCTTTCATCCACGTGCCTAACAGTCTCTTAAATGTCCCTATTGTATCTGACTCCACCACCACACCTGCAATGTTCCCTCTAAGTGGTGTGCGTGTGCACGAGGCACACATCTTTTGCTACTCGTGCACAAAGGAATCTAAACTGCACACAAAAGGTTGTCACCCCCTACTCCGTTGGCATGTTAAGTATATTTCACGACCGTACACAAAAAACATTTCCTTTTCCTGTTTCTGATGCAGACGGTGTTGACAACGTTTGCAGGTTTCAGAACTGGCTTATTTATACTGTTTTTATTGAAGAAATTATTCAGTGCGCACATGTTGATGTCACTGGGTTAAAAAATTGCACAGCGCAAGAGCTTTGCACACACTGGTCGTTACAAATTCGAGAGAACATTGCTCCCATGACAGCACGCTTCATGTAGTCACCACTCTGTGTGTAAAAAAACTCCCTCTGACATCCCCCCCAGTATGCTTTCCTTCAATTACCTTAAAATTACGCCCCCCAAAGAGGCCATTTCTGCTCCGGGAAAAAGTGTCTGGCTCTCAACTCAGTCTATGCCTCTTACCATCTGGTGCGTCTCTATCAAGTCACCTCTCATCCTCCTTCGCTCCGAAGAGAAAAGCTCTCGCTCAACCTATCCGCATAAACAGCAGTCAGCTGCCGTCAGGCTAACTCTGAGCTGCAAGAAAAGAGGCAGCAATTCCTTCTTTGTTGATGTGAATTTGAAAATGGAAAGGGAACTGCATCCAAGTTGGAAATTCACCAAGCATACCAATGGCTTTGCTAATTCACAGCTGCCCGTATTTGTCAAACGATATTACTTGGCCTGGCCATTGCTTTTCACATATGTTCAGATACAGCTGCTTTCCAATTGCATGGGCCCAGATGCACAGATACGTTTATCCAGAAGACAGCCAACATGATATTTGTCACCACACCTGGACTAGAAGCTAATGCATTTACAAAGAATCTTCAGTGCAGTAAAGGCTAAGCCAAGATGCTTCCCAGGAACCACTGCCAGGTAAAATATCTATTCTGTACTCCAGGAATAGGTGCCAGAGCACACTTTTTATGTGGTGTTTCCAGGTCAAAGGTCAAAGTCAAGTTATTGTCATTGGCATAAATACAGGTGCAATGAAAACCTGCCCTGCAGCAGCACCTCAGGCATGGCGTATCAGGTAAGCAGCAGTCAAAAGGAAAACATGAATTAAACAAACACATTTTTTGCAAGAAAGAACAGAATTGTTGAATGATTGCATTTGTTACGTTAATGGCTAGAAATTCCATTTTAGTGAATTGGAAAGAGATTAATCCTCCTACTACATTTCAATAGTTTCCCCAAACTATATCTTGTTTAAATTCAGAAAAAAATCAGAAGTGTCACTTTTGATCCTTCGGTCAAATTTGAAGAGACTTGGAGGCCATTTATTCAACACTTTCATATGATATAACTTGACCTTTTCCAAATCCTTTTTATTAACCTTAAATATTTGGATAGAGAAGCGGAGTTAATGACATTAATGATTGTATCTGATGTAATATAATAGCCCAGCTTTGTTTAGGTTAGTTTTGTTTAGTTCAATTTAGTTTTTTTCTCTAACTTGGGTTTTTTTTTCTTGACATGTTTTCATTTTTCTCTTTATCATGTTTAATTACATTAAGAGTTTGGGAGGCTTGTGTTATCTGTAGTTTATATTTGCATATGTTAATTATCAATAATGTGATCCCAATCTCTTTGTTTATGAATTTGAAAATTAATAAAAAAGTTGAAAAAGAAAGAAAGAACAGAAGTACAACAAAAAGGAGTCCTTTAAACTGCAAAGTAATCCAAGTGGTCACAGTGTTGCTGTACTTATGTGTTTGTAGACCGGATATTGAACTTTCTGCTGTTGGATTTCGGCCATATTCCACCGTGATACAACATTGGGCGGCACGGGAGGTCGTTCCTGCCTGTGGCCATTGAACTTGCAGCTCTTCCCGTGCAGGGTCAGACACCCTGAGCCAATAGACTGGTCCTGGACTTATTTTCCATCTGGCATAGTTTGCATTTTGGTGCTTGACTGTTGGGGTTTTTTGTATTGCTATATTTACGCTCTATTCTTGGTTGGTGCGGCTGTAACGAAACCCAATTTCCCTCGGGATCATTAAAGTATATCTATCTGTCTAGATAATGATTAGACTTCTGTCGGTTGGTTCAAGAAATGAATGGTTGAAGGGAAGTAGCTGAACTTGAACATGGTGATGTGGGACTTCAGGTTTTTGTACCTCCTGCCCAATGGGAGCAGTGAGAAGATGGCCTGGATTATTGATGCTTCCTTCTGGAGGCAATACCTCTATTAGAGGCAGATACTAGCGGTCGTGGGGATGGGATGTACCTGTCTGTGAAGCACTGGGCAGAGTCCACTGCTCTTCTTACATTGCTGAGCATTCGAGTTGCTGGACCAGGCCATGACGCAACTAGCCAGGATGCTCTCCACACTTACTGCTTACTGAAATGTCACCAGTGAGCCAGTGTTTCGGGCCTGCAGTTTGAGGCTCCGCCATCCGCTAGTCCTGGGCTCAGTATCAAAGATCGAAGCCCGGAGGTTGATTGGAAGACTGGGAGTTGAAGCCAGATGTCCAAAGCCCTGGGTCTACAGGTCTGAAGGCCACTGGAGTCCGTGAGTTTGCTGGCTCGAGGCCCTGAATCTCCACCATGTACATCTCTCTCCCCACCCTCTCCCTCTCACCTCCATCACAACCGTAGCCCTATCCCTAATCCTAACTTCCGCACCCCTCTACTGGCCCCACACCTCACGGTTTGGAGTACGGTGTGGGTGGGAGAGAGGAAAGCAGATCGCTTTCCTGTCGCGTTGTCCTGCAGAGCATCACGGGTCGGCTATGTTGGCGCCAGAATGTACGGTAACTCTTGCGGGCTGCCTGCCCCCCCCCCCCCAGCACACCCTTGGGTTGCGCTGGTTGTCAACACAAGCAAAGCATTTCACTGTACGGCATGTGTGATAACTGAATCTGAATTTGAATCAGAAGGCAGAGAGTGTTTAGGGAAGGTGTTCTGAAAGATGAGGCCCAGGCCTGC